>NC_133123.1:169296258-169604700 GCF_033568475.1 Henckelia pumila
TTGAACACTACAAGTGCTATTTCAACCAGTCTACTTCGATTCTTCGAATAAGCAGCATGCTTTCTTCTTATTGAAAATTATTATCCAAGCTAAATTAATTATCCTATAGTTTTGTTTACGCTGATTCTTTATATTGCCACTACTCCTTATTTTGACATCTTTTCTACTACCTGAATTCGTCAACTTGTGCAGATAGTCGGGATGCAAGGGATAATGATGGATGTTAATCTAGAAGGAATGTTCCAAGTTAATTTATATAGATTAGTTCATATAAAAGGAATTTAGTTGGCTTTTTTGTGTCTGCGTGTCTACTAAGCATATTTTTTAACGAAAATATTCTTCACATGGTAATTAAGTATTGTTTGTCGGTGTTGGAGAACGGTGATCAGATCAATCAGAATTGATACCGGGTGCAGCAAAAGTTTAAAAATTTTATATGGAACGATTCCATAATGGGTATCAAAACTTTATGATTAAATTGTGTGTGTAAAAATTAAATAACAATTATAAATTTTTACCTCCAATCTCGAATCGAGATTATGGACACCAACAGATTGCTCTGCTCTTGTTGTATATCCCTGGAACTGATGGACGAACTGTTCTTCAATCAGGTCCACGAACGGATAATTAATCCCTCTGATAGATTGCACTAGAAAATCTATCAAAAGTTTCTACGAAGAGAATTAACAAATTTGATCCGTTAAACCAGACTGTAATTCAAAATTCACAGGCTGGATTTTTTCCCGAGCAGAGGGGAGGGGGGCGGCCACTATTTGAGAGAAAAATAGGGTTTTTCGAAAATTGTGACCTGTTGTATGTAATTTCTGTACTGCAATAACTTATTTATAATGTAGGCCGCTAACAGCTTAGGGCCCATTAGTCATAAGTTCAAGCCCGACAAGCAAAGCCTGCATGTTCAGAAATTAATATAAAATTAATCATGACTCCGATTGATAAACCGATTTCACCAATGTGCACAGAAACCATTTCTGCACCTTTTAAAGTCAAGATAAATTTTTCTGAATCCGAATTCAGTGATTTCATCCCTATGTCATTTTAGGAAATCTTACTCCTCTACTCTTAAATAAGAAGTCCAACTTCTTTGTTCATTAAATTTAACTCTTGAAATTTAATTATTTCAACGGGGATTAAAAATCCATTACTCTGTGTGACTCTCAATGGTTCAGGGATACAGCTAGCCGTGGGCTCACAACTCCTTGTGACTCGGAACAACAATTTCCGACTTGCCCATCGTATCATGGTAAGAGCGCCTAGCAACATCGCCCCATGATTCCCTAGGTATCACTGATAGTTCCTGCAAGAACCAATATATTTTGGTTAGCGTACAGTACGGTCCCTTCATCCATATATCCCGATCGAATCAACAACCATTGGTAAATCGAGAGTCATTCGAGATTCGATAACTATGCAATACATCTTGAAGATCAAATAGTGACATCGCATGTGCTACTAAGAAACCATTTCTTAAACCACATCATGTACTCTGGCCAGAGATTCGTCACACTAATATCTCCTCAGATCGCATAGGATATCCACACTCGCAAGTATGTGGTGAATCCTTGACAACAAAGCATCGACTCTTATATGTGTTGTAACTGTACCCAATCCCGGCACCTGATGACCCCAATAGAGTCGGTAAACGAGTCAAAGCACAGTACTAGCATATAGAGTCTCAATGATGTTTCAAGTAGTAAGGACTAATGGTGTACAACCAAAACCGCGGACTTTATCCACTCGATAAGTGATAACCACTTGGAAAGTCCGGATAGGGTAGTTCGATCATTCATCGTATGAATATCCATTTGCATGCTTCAAACATCTCTATGTTCCTTACCAATGAAACGTGGTACTTTGCATCGCAAATGCTAGTCTCAAACTCGAGCGATCCTTATCCTTATTATCGGACGGCTCAATCGACTAGGAACAGTTCAGAATATACAGTGACTATAAGATGTGTTTCATGATAGACATCTCCATGTTCTACCACATCTTACATACACTATAGTATATTCAAGGTCTTTATCAAAACAACAATAGTATATCACAATATAACAATATGAAGAAAGATAAAGTCATTGCCATTAATAAAAGTGTAAATTATATTAAATAAAAGATTTTTTATACAAAGAGTCATCAAAGCCCTTAGCCACAAGTTGGCTCACTGGGCACCTACTCTTTCAATCTCCCACTTGCCCTAAAGCCAACTATTCATACTACGTAGACCCATTGCTTCGCGATGTTTGTCAAATAATGGTCCTGGCAAGGGCTTAGTAAGTGGATCAGCGATATTGTCTGCAGAGGCCACTCTTTCGACAGTGATATCTCCTCTTTCCACAATCTCCCGGATGATGTGTTATTTCCTCAGTACGTGTTTGGATCTTTGATGAGACCTTGGTTCCTTTGCCTGAGCAATGGCACCCATGTTGTCACAGTACACTGGGACTGGACCAACAACTTCAGGAATGACGCCCAACTCTTGGACGAAATTCCTCATCCAAACGGCCTCTTTAGCAGCAGCTGATGCTGCAATGTATTCTGCCTCAGTGGTGGAATCTGCTGTGGTGTCCTGCTTGGAACTCTACCAAGAGACATCACCGCCATTGAGCATGAACACAAATCCATAGGTTGACTTCGAGTCATCCACGTCACTTTGGAAGCTAGAGTCGGTATAGCCTTCCAATTTTAGTTCTCTTCCTCCATATACCATGAACATATTCTTAGTCCTTCGTAAGTACTTAAGAATGTCCTTCACGGCTTTCCAATGCATTTGACCGGGATTAGCTTGATATCTGCTCGTGACACTCAGAGAAAATGCTACATCCGGTCTGGTATATATCATCCCATACATGATACTACCTATGGCTGACGCATATGGTACATGTGTCATTTTCTCTATCTCTTCATCCGTCTTGGGACACATAGACTTGGATAGAGAAACTCCATGACACATGGGTAGATGTCCTCTCTTGGACCCATCCATTGAAAACCGTTTCAATATGGTGTCGATGTAGGTTGATTGAGTGAGTCCTATCATTCTCTTAGATCTATCTCTATAGATCTGTATCCCTAGAATATAGGATGCCTCACCCAAATCCATCATCGAGAATCTACCTGATAACCATATCTTTGTTGACTGCAACATCCCTACGTCATTCCCAATGAGTAGGATGTCATCAATATAAAGTACTAAGAATGTCACAGCATCCTTAACTACTTTCTTGTATACGCATGGTTCCTCCGGGTTCTTGATGAAACCAAAATCCTTTATTGTTTCATCAAATTTCTGGTTCCAACTTCTTGATGCTTGTTTTAGACCATAAATTGATCTCTGAAACTTGCATACCTTATGCTCGCTTCCCATGGATGTGTACCCCTCAGGCTGCTTCATATAGATTTCTTCCTTAATGTCTCCATTAAGAAAAGCAGTCTTCACATCCATTTGCCATATCTCATAGTCATACCAAGCAGCTATGGCAATAAGGATCCTTATGGACTTGAACATTGCAACTGGTGAAAAGGTTTCATCATAGTCAACTCCTTGTCTTGAGTATAACCTTTTGCCACCAATCGCGCCTTGTAGGTCAATACCTTACCATCAGGCCCAAGCTTTCTCTTGTAGATCCATTTACACCCTATTGGAATAATTCCATCGGGAGGATCTACTAAAGACCAAACTTGGTTTGTATGCATTGAATCTATTTCCGACTGCATAGCTTCAAGCCATAAATTTGAATCCGCATCAGAAATTGCTTCCTTGAAGTTTCTTGGATCACATCCAACATCGGGTTCATCTTGATCCCCTTCAAGAAGAAGACCATATCGAATAGGAGGTCTAGAAGTCCTCTCGGATCTTCTAGGTACAGGCGTGTCTATCAATGGTTCCTGAGGTGTAGGATCGTTATTTTGTATTTCGGGTTCTTCTCGAATTTCTTCGAGTTCCATCATCTCGCCTTTCTTATCCAATAAGAACTCCTTCTCCAAGAAGGTGGCATTCCTTGAAACAAACACCTTTGTTTCAGCAGGATGATAGAAATAATATCCGATTGTATTCTTCGGATACCCTACAAAATAACATAAGGTGGATCGACTATCCAACTTATCTCCCACTGTCTGCTTCACGTAAGCAGGACAACCCCAAATCCTTAAGTACGAATACTTAGGAGCTTTGCCATTCCATAACTCGTATGGTGTTTTGTCCACTGCTTTAGTGTGGACGTTGTTCAACAACAATACCGCCGTTTCAAGCGCATAGCCCCAAAACGAAGGTGGAAGCTCAGTGAAGCTCATCATGGATCGAACCATGTCCAACAAAGTTCGATTACGACGCTCCGATACACCATTCAGCTGTGGTGTCATAGGAGGAGTCCACTGAGATAGAATCCCATTCTCTTTCAGATAGTCCAAAAACTCGGTACTCAAGTATTCTCCACCTCGATCCGATCGAAGTGCTTTAATACTTTTACCTAGCTTGTTTTCTACTTCAGCCTTGAATTCTTTGAACTTTTCAAATGCTTCAGACTTATATTTCATTAAATATAAATACCCATACCTAGAATAATCATCAGTAAAGGTAATGAAGTAGGTGTGGCCATATTGAGTACCAACTCTAAATGGACCACAAACATCTGTATGGATCAAATCCAACAGATTTTGACTACGCTCAGGTTTCCCCTTAAAAGGAGATTTAGTCATTTTTCCTTTTAGGCAGGATTCACAAGTAGGTAGAGAGTTAATATCAGACATATCAAACATGCCCTCTCCCACTAGCTTGTTCATCCTCCTTGAGGAAATATGACCTAGCCTAGCGTGCCAAAGGTTTGCCGGGTTTTGGCTATCGATTTTCCTTTTGTTTGTTGTTGCCGGTTTATCAACATAATTTATTGGAACGTCTTTTAGTTTTAAGTTATATAGATCATTTTCAAGTTGTCCATTTCCAATCAAACATTAATTCTTGTAAATATTGCAAATCCCATTCACAAAATTGCAAGAATAACCATCTCTATCAAGCATAGAAACAGAAATAATGTTTTTAATCAAATCCGGAACAAATAAAACATCTCTCAAAAGTAACTTAAAACCGTTCTGCAAAATTAAATAAATATCTCCCACAGCTTTAGCTTCAACTCTGAAACCATTTCCGAGCCTCAGCTGGGTCTCACCCATTCTAAGCCTGCGACTTCTTGTCATCACCTACAAATCATTGCAAATGTGAGATCCACATCCGGTATCCAATACCCAAGAAGTAGTATTAAGTGAAACATTTATTTCAATATAGAACATACCCTTCGCAGTTCGCAACTGCTCTAGATATTCCTTGCAGTTACGCTTCCAATGACCGGGCTTCTTGCAGTAATGGCAAACATCCTTGGACTTTTCCATGTTTGAAGCCTTTGTCTTGTACTTCTTCTCGGGTTCGATTTTCTTGGGTGGGGCAGAACGTTTCTTACCCTTTGTACTTGGCCCCTTCTTAGCAGAAGAAGAGGAGCCCACCAAGAAAGCCGGTTTATCCTTCTTTAAAGTGGATTCATATGTCACAAGCATATTGACCATCTCTTCAAGGGAGGCCTCTATCTTGTTCATATTGAAATTCACCACAAATCCGTCAAACGAAGAAGGAAGAGATAGAAGTAGTAAGTCCACATTGAGTTCATGCTCCAACACCAAATCAAGTGTTACCAACTTCTGTATGAGCCAAATCACTCGTACCCCATGATCACGGACCGAAGTCCCTTCACGCATGCGACACGTCATTAGCTCCTTTACAGTAGCGAACCTTTCAGCCCTCGATTGAGCCCCAAAAAGTTCCTTGAGTTGCACGTGAATGTCAGCAGCATTCACGGTGTCCTCAAATCGCCTCTGGAGTTCATCAGACATCGAGGCTTGCATATAACATTTGGCCTTGATATCATGGTCCCACCATGTATCAAGTTTGGCTAACTCTTTCGGACTTATGTCAGCTGGTGCTTCCTTCGGAGGAGATTTTTCTAACACGTAGAGCATCTTCTCCGAAGTCAAGACAATCTTCAACTTACGGAACCATTCCGTATAGTTTGCGCCAGTCAATTTATTTTGTTCGAGGATCGAGAAAAGTGGATTACGCGAATTCATCTTTATGAAATACTGAAAAGAAACAGACAAATATCAGTGATTGTTTAAGTAATTTACTAAGACATAAAATAGGCGAAATTTATTTTATGAATCTCACTCCCACTATTTTAACGATTTCACTACCCTCTAGTGAAAACGGGAAACTGTTTTCCTTAGTGAGAACATGGAGTCCAATTGACAAACTATGGTCCCGAATAATATCAGCCAACCATAATTTTCAAAAGGTAGAGCCCAATTGCTTCCAAAGCAACCTCCACGTTTTTACCTCATGTCCAATAAGGGCCCAATAATATGACGTCGTTTATTGTGACATGTCAAGATGACCCATCAATATTAAGTTGTGATGGACGGTCGTCATTTAGATCCCCCAATAATATGAGCCGATCCCATGGGAGTTCCACCCAACTTACAACATGTGTCGATCCAATGTACAGCTTTCCGACGAACGGGCCCCCCCAATAATATGAGCCGGACCGTATCCGCGGGTAGCATCTCATACATTGATCGTTGATGGAAGGTAGGAACATTTAAACAAATTTAAATTTCCTTTATTTATCTTGATATCAATTTTAAATCATATTTAAAATGAGGGATTTTAATTTTGAAAATTTGTCTCATCATTTTTAAAATTTTGTATGCTTGCTGGATTCACACAATTTTGTCTAAAACATGCATACAACAATAATATAACATATTATATAGGATGATCGATTCCATTTCTAATCGACCCGTGATTGCCAATCACGAGTCTTAGTCCAATCCTAGGTAATATGCAGTATGCAATGCAATCCTATTACATTGAGCTTCCAATTTACATTTCTTCTGTCTTTATTGTCTGCTGGGCCCACCTTCATCTTCAAATCTTCATCTCCCACTAAATCTAATGTATTTACAATAAATAACAATGACAAGTAGGGGATACATTTTAAAGGGGTGGGAACGGGCCATAAACCAAGCCCACTTTTATTACATATGATAATTCATATTGGGCCATAAACCAGGCCCATTAATAAATTCAACAACAATAAAAACAAATGTAAATTCCTAACATACACCTATAAAATTGGTCATGGCAATCGATCATCCTTATCCAATAACATTTAATTCAAAATTAATTTATTGGATAACATGCAATGACAATTTAAATTTAAAAGGATAAAATCATATTCCATATATAAAATCTTATTTTACATACAAAATCATATTTTATCTTTCTATCAAATAAAATCATATTTTATCTATAAAATCCAATTTTATACATAAAATCATATTTTACTCAATATATCCATAAGATCATATCTTATCATCAATTGTACCAAAAATAATTAATTTCAAAATTCAATTTAACGGATAAAATATTTAAATTTTCCAAAAATTCAAATTTATCCAAAAATCAATTTTAAAATTTTCGGACTCGAACAATTCGATCCGACGCCTCGTGGACCAATCAAAAACAATTTTCGATCGGACCAAAAATAGAATTTTAACATATTAAAATTTTAATTTAAAAATTAAAAATAATTTTTCGCGGGCCGCCCGGGACGTTCCCGGGCTGCCCGCGCCCCAAAGGGCTCGGGCCGGGCAGCACGGCTGCCCCCCCCCCCCCGGGCAGCGATCCAATCGCTGCCCGGGTTTTGCCCGAAATTTTTTTTTATTTTTTTAAAATATTTATTTTGTTCCAAAAACCGAGGCTTAAAAAAAAAAAATTTGTACAATCGATTAATTTAATCGCTTGATCTGAGCAACTTGTCTCTGATACCACTGTTGGAGAACGGTGATCAGATCAATCAGAATTGATACCCGGTGCAGCGGAAGTTTAAAAATTTTATATGGAACGATTCCATAATGGGTATCAAAACTTTACGATTAAATTGTGTGTGTAAAAATTAAATAACAATTATAAATTTTTACCTCCAATCTCGAATCGAGATTATGGACACCAACAGATTGCTCTCCTCTTGTTGTATATCCCTGGAACTGATGGACGAACTGTTCTTCAATCAGGTCTACGAACGGATAATTAATCCCTCTGATAGATTGCACTAGAAAATCTATCAGAAGTTTCTACGAAGAGAATTAACGAATTTGATCCGTTAAACCAGACTGTAATTCAAAATTCACAGGCTGGATTTTTTCCCGAGCAGAGGGGAGGGGGGCGGCCACTATTTGAGAGAAAAATAGGGTTTTTCGAAAATTGTGACCTGTTGTATGTAATTTCTGTACTGCAATAACTTATTTATAATGTAGGCCGCTAACAGCTTAGGGCCCATTAGTCATAAGTTCAAGCCCGACAAGCAAAGCCCGCATGTTCAGAAATTAATATAAAATTCATCATGACTCCGATTGATAAACCGATTTCACCAATGTTCACATAAACCATTTCTGCACCTTTTAAAGTCAAGATAAATTTTTCTGAATCCGAATTCAGTGATTTCCAAAAATGCCCATCCCTATGTCATTTTAGGAAATCTTACTCCTCTACTCTTAAATAAGAAGTCCAACTTCTTTGTTCATTAAATTTAACTCTTTAAATTTAACTATCTCAACGGGGATTAAAAATCCATTACTCTGTGTGACCCTCAATGGTTCAGGGATACAGCTAGCCGTGGGCTCACAACTCCTTGTGACTCGGAACAACAATTTCCGACTTGCCCATCGTATCATGGTAAGAGAGCCTAGCAACATCGCCCCATGATTCCCTAGGTATCACTGATAGTGCCTGCAAGAACCAATAGATTTTGGTTAGCGTACAGTACGGTCCCTTCATCCATATATCCCGATCGAATCAACAACCATTGGTAAATCGAGAGTCGTTCGAGATTCGATAACTATGCAATACATCTTGAAGATCAAATAGTGACATCGCATGTGCTACTAAGAAACCATTTCTTAAACCACATCATGTACTCTGGCCAGAGATTCGTCACACTAATATCTCCTCAGATCGCATAGGATATCCACACTCGCAAGTATGTGGTGAATCCTTGACAACAAAGCATCGACTCCTATATGTGTTGTAACTGTACCCAATCCCGACACCTAATGACCCCAATAGAGTCGGTAAACGAGTCAAAGCACAGTACTAGCATATAGAGTCTCAATGATGTTTCAAGTAGTAAGGACTAATGGTGTACAACCAAAACCGCGGACTTTATCCACTCGATAAGTGATAACCACTTGGAAAGTCCGGATAGGGTAGTTCGATCATTCATCGTATGAATATCCATTTGCATGCTTCGAACATCTCTATGTTCCTTACCAATGAAACGTGGTACTCTGCATCGCAAATGCTAGTCTCAAACTCGAGCGATCCTTATCCTTATTATCGGACGGCTCAATCGACTAGAAACAGTTTAGAATATACAGTGACTATAAGATGTGTTTCATGATAGACATCTCCATGTTCTACCACATCTTACATACACTATAGTATATTCAAGGTCTTTATCAAAACAACAATAGTATATCACAATATAACAATATGAAGAAAGATAAAGTCATTGCCATTAATAAAAGTGTAAATTATATTAAACAAAAGATTGTTTATACAAAGAGTCATCAAAGCCCTTAGCCACAAGTTGGCTCACCGGGCACCTACTCTTTCAGTCGGTTGTCTAATGAGTGTGTGATGTTAGGAAATTTAGATTTTGAACAGTATGACCATGATTAATATGACTTACACTTTTAATGGTGATTTTTTCTGAACAACATTTTCAGATTCTTGAAGGATTCAGATGTGCCTCTGTTGACTATATCAAACTGACGAAGTAATTTGTATGTTGTAACTGCTTGCCGCTTTATTTATGTTATTTATTTGAAACTTGCGGCTTGCTATATACTTCTTGAACATTAATTTGCATTTACTGTTATAATTTTATTTTGAATTGTTGCAGGAGATGCAAGTGGATGTTGCTGAAACGAGTGATCCAAGTTAATTTATATAAATTAGTTCCTTGCTCTATTTTATAGTGTAGAATGAATTAGAATTAGAGTTTTGTTTGATTTGTAATATTGAAAAATGTATATTAAATTTAATTTTGGAAATTTTAAATTTTCATTAATTTATAATATTGAAAATTTGTATATTAATTTTTTTTTGGTTTTTTATTTGAGAAACGACAACGGATTTTATCCATTGTTTTTATCATTTTAAAACTGTTGTATTTTTCAGTGTTGTTAAAAGTTTGTTAAAAGACAACGGATAAAATCCGTTGTCGTTGAGAGATACGACAACGGATAAAATTCGTTGTCATAAACAAAAAAGACAACGGATAAAATCCGTTGTTATTGATAGAATAGACAACGGATAAAATCCGTTGTCGTAGGTAGCAAAGACAACGGATTTTATCCGTTGTCGTAGGGCACACTTTCAACAACACTGAAAAGTACAACAGTTTTCTGCAGCCTACGACAACGGATAAAATCCGTTGTCTTTAGCCGTTTTTCTTGTAGTGGGTGCTCCGATACTTTTCGTTCGAAGGAAAGATGGTTCTATGAGACTCTGCATCGACTACCATCAACTGAATCAAGCGACGGTAAAGAACCGGTATCCTTTACCTCGAATAGATTATCTCTTTGATCAACTGCAGGGTTCTTGTGTTTATTAGAAGATTGATTTGAGGTTCGGATATCATCAGCTGAGGGTTTGTGATGAAGACTTTCTAAGACTGAGTTTAGAACGAGGTATGGCCACTTTGAGTTCATTGTCATGTCGTTCGGTTTGACAAATGCTCCGGCAGTCTTTATGGGTTTGATGAACCGTATCTTTCAACGTTATTTGGATGATTTTGTTATTATTTTCATTGATGATATCATTATCTATTCGAAGAGCCGTACTGACCATGCAGAGCACTTGAGGATCGTCTTACAGGTTTTGAGGACTGAGCAGTTCTATGCCAAGTTTTCAAAGTGCGAGTTCTGGTTGGACCGAGTTGTCTTTCTCGGTCACATTATCTCTGGAGATGGGATTTCTGTTGATCCCAACAAGATCGAAGCGGTTATGAACTGGCGTAGATCGACTTCTGTGCTTGAGATCCAAAGTTTCATGGGTTTAGCTGGTTATTATCGTAGATTCATCCAGGGTTTCTCTTCTATTGCGAAGCCGATTACCCAGCTGACTCATAAGAATGCACATTTTGTTTGGACTGAAGAGTGTGAGGCCAGTTTTATTGATTTGAAGAAGAGATTGACCAGTGCTCCGATTCTTTCTATTCCTTCAGGTACTGGAGGTTTTATCGTTTATTGCGATGCTTCTCTTCTAGGTATTGTATGTGTTCTTATGCAGAGGAAGCATGTGATAGCATATGCATCGAAGCAGTTTAATTCGCACGAGACTCGTTATCCGATTCATGATCTTGAGCTCGCTGCGATTGTGTTTGCGTTGAAGGTTTGGCGTCACTATCTTTATGGTGAGTCCTTCGAGATATTTTCTGACCATAAGATCCTGGAATATTTGTTTTCACAGTCCGAACTGAATATGAGACAGAGGAGATGGCTAGATTTGTTGAAGGACTTCGACTGCAAAATCAAGTATTATCCGAGGAAGTCGAATGTTGCTGTTGATGCTTTGAGCCAAAGACTTTGTTCTTTATCTCTTTCTACTATCGGTGTTTCTCAGTTGATCGAGGATTGTTGCACTTATGGTTTGGAGTTTGAATCAGATAGGAGGTCTATCAGAGTCTGTGCTATCCAATCCAAGCCAGAATTATTTGTGTTGATCAAAGAAGCACAGAAATCCGATGCGAGTATCGAGAATTCGATAGAGAAAGTTAGATGGGGACATCAGTTTGAGTTTCAGGTCAGGGACGATATCTTTTTTGTGAATAATCACATTGTTGTGCCTGATAATTCTGAGTTGAGACAGCGTATTCTTCGAGAGGCACATTGCAATCGATTCAGTGTTCATCATGGTGGCCGGAAGATGTATAACGATCTGAGGAGCCAGTTCTGGTGGAAGAAGATAAAGAGAGATGTTACGAAGTTTGTATCCCGATGTTTGAACTGTCAGCAGGTGAAAGCAGATAGAAAGCAATCGGGTGGTCTGTTGCACAGTTTATCCATTCCAGAGTGGAAGTGGGATCACATCTCAATGGATTTCTTCACGAAGCTACCACGATCAGTCCGTGAATGTGATTCTATTTGGGTAGTGATCGACCGACTGACAAAATATGCCTGTTTTATTCCGTACAGAATGACTTATTTTCACGATCAGATGGATGAGTTTTATGTTAGCAACGTTGTTAGATTGCACGGTGTGCCGAGGTCGATTGTTTCTGACCGAGATCCTCGGTTTACTTCTCACTTCTGGCATAGTTTACAGGAGGCTCTTGTGTTAGAACCTAATGGGGGGGGGGGGGGGATTTAGGTTCTATTGGCAATTTTACAAATTTAAAGCGATTATGCAAATACGCAAGCGGAAGACTTAAAGCAGTTAGTAATAAGTGCGGTAAATAAATGCGTAATGTAAATAAAGCAGTAAAAGGGATAAGAGATGTTTATGGAAGTTCGACGATAAATCGTCTACGTCTCCCCTTTTTGGTTAAGATCAATTAACCAAGGATCCACTAGCACTTCAACGTCTTGGCCTTGATGGCTCCAAGGATAGCCGTACAACTCAACATGATCACTGCGCAGATACAACTCAACACTTGGCCTTAAGGGCTCCAAGGATAGCCACAACACTCGTATAATACACTTGGCTTCACACACAAGTGTTTACAACAACCGAGCAACCAACTCACGAAATATTACAAACAACCCTCGATTTTGAATAAAACGCTCAACTATCACTTGAATACTTTGAAGGAGAAGATGTTGCTTGCAATGAGAGATGAGAGTGAATTGGTGAGTTGAGAAGGCTTCAAATGACATGTATTTATTGGTCCCAATCCGAACGGGTTCGGGTCATCCGAACGGGTCTTTGGGTCGTCCGAACTTTGTCTGATTATTTTCAAATTTCTACGAATGATTTGGTAGTCGGGACAAAGTTGTTTCAAAACAAGACGATTGTCAGCAGCAGTGGCTGGACGACCAAGAATGGTAGAAAGAACCTCATTTCGATCAAAATTGGGATCGTCAGTGGGCCATCCCTGACCGAAATAGTTGCTGGGCCCCTGCGTAGGAAGATCAAACCACTCGACAAAGTTGGAGATAGAAAAGCGAACATGCCGACCCTGGACAATCGTGGTGATATGAATCTCCTCGCCAAGTTCGAGTTCCAGGTTGGCATATAACTCAAAAAGTAACTCTGGAAAAATGGCATCCGGAAGGGAAGGTAGGAAAAAGGATTCCCAATGCTGGGCAGCAATGAGAGGCAGCAACTGTAGATGAGATGACGCAAGGTAGGTAGTATCAAAAATACGACCAGGTAAAATTGGTCGAGTGGGGTAATCGTCGGGGAAAGGATGAGAAATAGAAGGTAAATTTGGATCATGTATAGAAATTGGGCGACTAGAGATAGGTTGATCATGACGGCATTTTGCAGGCATTTTGTAGGCTAGATTTCGGACTAGGTAGAAGAAAGAAATGATTTTAGGGGTGAATAATTTGGATGGCCCGAGGGGGTACTTATAGATGCGACTTCGGACGATCCGAACAGGGTTCGGATGGCCCAAAGGTGATTACCGAGGAGATAAGATTGACAGTCTGTAATTAAGGTTCGGAGGGCCCGAAGTATGTTCGGATGGTCCGAACAGTTCATTTTTAAGTTCGTGATGTCCGAAGAACTTTGGAGGGCCCGATGATAAGGCGGTCAAAATTCAAGTTTTTATCGCGTGGAGTTCGGATGGCCCGAAGTGTATTTCGGATGGTCCGAACTTAGCCAAAACGGAGGAAATTTTGAAAGTGTTAAACTGAAAGGGCGCGAGGCAGTTCGGGTCCTCCGAACTAAGGTTCGGGTGGTCCGAACTCTCCGAAGTCAAAATTTTTGAAAATGACTCTTTAAATGATATTTTGCAATTCAAGTAATAAGTCAAATAATTCACATAAAATGTGAGCTTTTTAATTTTGAATAAATACAATTGATTTATATTTATCCAAAATAAATTTGCTCGAGTTTAATATTAAGCTTCCCCTTAATATGACATTAAATTTATTTTATGTTTACAAGCGATTACAACTCAATCATGTCAAGTTCACCACGCAAACGAATAAAAGTATTTTCATCTAGTCGTTTTGTAAAAATATCGGCAATTTGATTTGACGTGTCAACATATTGAAGTTCAACTTCATTTCGTTCGATGTGGTCACAAATAAAATGATGACGAATATCAATATGTTTGGTGCACGAATGTTGAATCAGATTCTTTGTAAGACATATGGCGCTAGTGTTATCACAGAAAATAGGGATTTTTGAAAATGATACACCATAGTCGAGCAATTGATGCTTCATCCATAGAATTTCCGCACAACAACTACCGACAGCCATATATTCGGCTTCGGTCGTTGATAACGCAACACAATTTTGTTTCTTTGAAAACCAAGAAATTAAACAGTTTCCTAAAAAGAAACAAGTTCCACTAGTGCTTTTCCTGTCCACCTTATATCCACCAAAGTCGGCATCACAATACGCTTTTAAATCAAAGAAAGAATTTTTTGAATACCACAAGCCGAGATTTGGAGTATTTGAAAGATATTTGAAAATGCATTTTAAGGCGAACAAATGCAATTCCTTTGGACATGATTGAAATCGTACACACAAGCAAACACTAAACATAATGTCCGGTCTACTAGCAGTAGCATAAAGTAAGGAGCCAATCATACTACGAAAGGAAGATTGATCTACAAATTTACCATTTTCATCCTTGTCGAGTCTGATTGATGTGCTCATCGGTGTGGATGATGATTTTGTGTTCTCCATCCCAAACTTCTTTAGAATCTCCTTGATGTATTTTCTTTGGTTCACAAAGAACCCATCCTTGCACTGTTTGATTTGCAATCCGAGGAAATAGTTAATTTCCCCCATCATGCTCATCTCAAAGTGTTCCTGCATAATCCTGGAGAAATCTTGACAAAGAGTTTCGTTAGTAGAACCAAATTATGTCATCAACATAAATTTGCACAATCAATAAGTTATCTTTAGCATTTTTGGTAAATAAAGTAATGTCAATCTTTCCTCTCGAAAAACCATTTGAAAGAAGGAAAGTTGATAGTTTTTCATACCAAGCTCGAAGAGTTTGTTTCAAACCATACAATGCTTTGTTTAGTCTATACACATGATCAGGCAATAATGCATCAACAAAGCCATCAGGTTGTTCAATGTAAACTTTCTCTTTTAGTTCACCATTCAAGAATGCACTCTTTACATCCATTTGAAATAACATAAAATTTCTAGAGCAAGCAAAAGCAAGTAGCATGCGAATAGATTCTAGTCTAGCAACAGGCGCATAAGTTTCATCATAATCAATGTCTTCTTCTTTACTATATCATTTAGCTACAAGTCTAGCATTATTTTTAGTGATAGTACCATGCTCGTCAAGTTTATTCCTAAAGGCCTATTTAGTACCAATAATAGATCTATCATGCGGCCTAGGAACAAGATACCAAACATCATTACGCTTGAATTCATTCAATTCATCTTGCATAACAATAATCCAGGAATCATCTAATAAAGCATCATCAATGCACTTAGGTTCAACATGCGAAACAAATGCAAGATGATTGCAGATATTATTAAGTGAAGAGCGAGTGGTTACTCCCTTCGAAGGACTTCCAATGATAAGATCTATAGGATGATCTTTGTGAAGCGTCCAATCCTTCGGAAGTGGTGTTTCCTCAACAAAAACATTTATTTCTTTTAAGCTTGAGGAGGCCATTTCTTCTTCGAGTAATTCAACATCATCATTAGTATTACGAGGAACTATAGACATAGATTCATCAAATACAACATGCATTGATTCTTCAACAAGTAAGGTGCGTTTATTAAATACTTTAAAAGCCTTACTTGAGGTAGAATACCCAAGAAAAATACCTTTGTCGGATTTGGCATCAAATTTTCCAAGGTTGTCCTTACCATTATTATGAATGAAGCATTTTGATCCAAAGGCCCGAAAGTATGAAATGTTAGGCTTTCTCCCTCTCCATAATTCATATGGAGTTTTCTTGAGATTTGTCCTTATTGATACACGATTGATAATGTATGTGATGCCCAGGGCTGAGGAGGCAGGGAGTGATCGTCGGTGCCAAGAGGTTGCACGGACAATGAGCGGCTCCTGGTAGGCTTCTAGGCGGAGGGAGACATGAATGAACCGATCTCGTGCCGGAATGAGAGGGGATTCTGAGACTGTGTAGGTATGGGACTACATAGTTGAAGAGGGCTTAAAAGATTTCATATGTACTGCTCATATCAAGAAGGTGCATCTTTTTTTCGGAAGCTCATCACATAAGAACTCCAAAGTTAAGCGTGCTTGACTTGGGGAAATTATAGGATGGGTGACCCCCTGGGAAGTTTCTCAGGGTGCGTGTGAGTGAGGACATAAGCACGCTAAAAAGACCCGTCTTGATATAATGGGTCGTTACAAATGGTATTAGAGCCGACCTCTCTTAGTACGGTATGGTTCGGGGACGAACCAAGTGGAAGCTGGTGGGCATGTGACGCCTAGGGCTGAGAAGGCAGGGAGTGATCGCCGGTGCCAAGAGGTTGCACGGACAATGAGCGGCTCCTGGTATGCTTCTAGGTTACAAATGAAGTTATCATGTTCTTATTCAATTGTACAACATATATAGCATGTTTAGATGCATTTACATCAAAAAAGCAAGAAAGAACAGCTCAAGAGCAGATTTTCAGTAGGCCGGGCAGAGCACAGCTCGCTCGAGCGAATCCTGGGCTCACTCGAGCGAGCCATGGGTGTGACAACCCGAGTGGCTCTCGCTCGAGCGAGTCACCATGGTTTAAAAAAAAAAAATTGTGCTTGTTGATTGTTCTTGAGTCTTGATTGAATTATCATACTTCATTGTTGATTACTCATTAATTGCCCATTGAGATGAGATTAGCAACCCGAGGTCCACACAACACATATGAGATACTTCACTAGTCTAAAGTGCAGAAAGTCTCACCTGCCGACTCAAGGCATCAGCAGTAAGATTAACAGAACCTGGATGATATTTGATTTCACAATCATAATCCTTCAAAATATCCATCCAGTGTCTCTGTCGCATATTCAACTCCTCCTGAGTGAAAAAATACTTCAAACTCTTGTGATCCGTAAATATCTCAAATTTCTCGCCATAAAGATAATGTCTCCAGATCTTGAGTGCAAATACAATGGCGGCTAACTCGAGATCATGTACTGGATAATTACTTTCATGCGTCTTCAACTGTCGAGAAGCATAGGCAATAACATTTCCATGCTGTGTCAGGACACATCCTAACCCCTGACCAGAGGCATCAGTATAGACAACAAAACCTCCTGATCCAGAAGGTAGAGCTAGCACAGGTGCAGTAGTAAGACGTCCACGCAGCTCGTGAAATGACTCCTCACAATCCGAGGACCATATGAAGGCAACATCTTTCCGTGTAAGATGTGTCAAAGGTCTAGCCAAATGTGCAAAATTCTCGATGAACCGACGGTAATATCCAGCTAGACCCAAGAAACTACGAATCTCAGCAACCGTCGTCGGACGAGACCAGTTCAGCACTGCCTCTATCTTACTAGGATCAACAGATATCCCTTCATTAGAAATCACATGACCGAGAAACACTAAACGATCAAGCCAAAATTCACACTTGCTCAATTTCGCATACAGCTGCTTATCTCGTAACGTCTGTAAAACAATCCTCAAATGTTGTTCATGCTCATCCTTGTCATGAGAATAGACAAGAATATCATCAATGAAGACGATGACAAATATATCTAGATATTCTCGAAATACCTGATTCATCAGATTCATAAAGACTGCCGGTGCATTCGTCAAACCGAATGGCATTACCAGAAATTCATAATGCCCGTATCTGGTCCTTAAAGCAGTCGTAGATATATCTGAGTCTCGTACCCTCATCTGGTGGTATCCAGATCTCAGATCTATCTTGGAGTAAACAGAAGTACCCTGTAGTTGATCGAAAAAATCATCAATCTGTGGCAAAGGATACTTATTCTTGATGGTGACACGATTCAACTGCCTGTAATCAATACACAATCGCATCGATCCATCCTTCTTCTTGACGAACAAAACAGGTGCTCCCCACGGAGAAACACTCGGACGAATATATCCCTTATCAAGCAGATCCTGTAACTGCTGTTTCAATTCCCTCATCTCTGACGGTGCCAGACGATAAGGTGCTCGGGATATAGGCGTAGTTCCTGGTACTAGATCAATACCAAATTCAACCTCTCGCACCGGAGGAAAACCAGGAATCTCATCAGGGAATACGTCAGGAAACTCGCTGACAACCGGTAGCTTATCAATACCCAGACTACTCGCGGACATATCAACTGCATAGATGAGGTAGCCCTCCCCACCTGACTCCAAGACATGACATGCCTTCAGAGCCAAAACCAGTGGCATCGGAGGTCGCGCACCCTCAGCATAAAAATACCAGCTATCACCCTCAACAGGATGAAAATGTACCAGACGCTGGTAACAATCCACAGTAGCGTGATACAAAGTCAGCATATCTATTCCCAAAATACAGTCAAAATCTGCCATCGCTAATATCATAAAATTAGCCGATAATGTATTACCCTCAAACTCTAGAAGGCAACCCATCACTAAACTCTTAGTTACTATCTCCTGCTCCAGCGAAGTAGATACAACTAAATCCATATCTAATGATACATAAGGTAATCTATGTCTCTTAACAAAGCGAATAAAAATAAAGGAATGCGATGCTCCAGTATCAATTAAAACAAATGCAGGAATACCACATAACAGAAAGGTACCTGCAAACATGCGATCGCTTCCCTCAGTAGCCTGTTCTTGAGACAGAGCAAATACCTTCCCTTGAGTCTGGGGACGGTAACCAGAAGAACTCTGTGGTGCTGGCTGCTGTCGTGGAAAAGTATAAGCCTGAGATCCAACCTGTGATCCCGATCCACTAGCAGAACCAATGCGCTGAGGACAATCTCTCCGCAGATGTCCCTGCTGACCGCAAATATAACAAGAACCAGTAGCTCTCTAACATGAAGCTGCAGGATGCTTCCCTCCACAGTGACTACAAAACTTCTCCTTCTTCTTCTTCTTCCCAAAATGAAACATACCTCGTGAGCCACGAGATCCAGATGAAGTAGTAGGAGTAGAAGAAGACATAGGTCCAGATTGCACAACAGATTGAGATCTAGGCTCAAATGACCCACTAAGCTGTGCTGGAATCAACAACTGTGCACGCCTGTTGCTGGTCTCCACAAGACAGCAACGGTTCACCAAAGTCTCATAAGATACTGGGTCATCACAGACAACAACCTGTGAGTAGATATCTTGATTCAGACCTTGTAGAAAGAGATCATACTTCGATGCATCACTCTCATTAATATGAGGACTGAAAGGTAGCAGATCAAGAAATCGTTGCTGATATTGATCAATAGTCATTGATCCTTGCCTCAGATTAAGCAACTCCATCGATCGTGCTTGGCGAACAGCTGGAGGAAAATACAGTTTCTGAAACTGCTGACAAAAATCTCCCCAAGTCACTTGTCCTCTCTCAGTACGTGCCTGAGCAGCTTTGGCATTTCACCAAAAACGTGCTCGATCTTCTAGAAAAAATTTTAGAACTTCCAATTTCTGATCCTCAGTACAATCGAAAGCACGAAAAGTACTCTCGATTTTAGACATCCAACTTCTTGCTTGTTCAGGATTCTCGCCTCCCACCAAAGGTTTCGGTCCTACTTGCATGAATTTATTGATAGAGTAGCGATGTCTATTCTCATGATGACGATGTTGATCATCATGATGGCAGTGATGACGATGATGATGACCACCTCCCTGGCCAACACTATCGTGACTCTCGTCAGCCATATCCTGAAAAGAATTGCACATTAAAATCCCAAATGCGCAAGAATTACTCAAAACTAATTCTAAATCCCAAGTACTAATCCCAAAATCTAAGCATGCTCTGATACCAAAAATGTTGTGACCCTGCATGGTATCACCTACTAACTGGCAACTAATAGCATGTATTAAACTTAATACAGCAAAAATAACTTAACAGAGTAAAACGTGCGGAAACATAACCATAAATTACATATCAACTTTGTATAAAAGTGTCAAGCTTATTCCTCAGTAGTGATACAACCATATCGAAATACTTAAAAGTAAACATTATACAGCTATATCGAATCCTGCTATATAACTAACACCTCAAGGCCTGCTCCCTAATCCTGCCTTGAACCACCATCTCCGTCCATCCTGCGACTTGCCCCGTGAAATAGGGTGTCCAAGATAATAACTAGGACATGAGCGCTAACGCCCAGTACATAAACATGAGTAAACATATATATATATATGATGCATGCAACATGATGACTGGTAAAGGTTCATCTGAAAAATCATGCTCAGTATCGGTGCCACATGAGTGCTGCCACCGCACGGATCAACCTCTGGGTGCAACCACACTCGTCTAGTACACCAGAGTAGACAGACATAAATGCCCCCGCAGTCGCGGTACTCTCAGTGACAGACTATCGAGTATAGAGCTGAGCGGCTCTATAGTCAGGTATAACAAGGTATAGGCTCAACGTGTATATGCACATGACATATGAATATAAAAAGCGGTAAATCATATATCATGCCATATAATAATGCCAAATAAATGCAACATATAAACATGTATACTCGTTGGCAATATCAGTCAATGTGTACGTACCTCTAGGCTAGTTCAAGTATAATAGGATCCTAGGTTCCAAGCCTATATTCAAAAGTTCACCGTATCACTACATAAATTCTATAAGCCTTAACTAAGCTAATAATTACTACCAAAACTTAAATAGATTCCCGAACCATACCTTCGTCCATAGATAGCCCTTTGGAGTCGCTAGTCCCGGATAACTATAACCACAACTTGGTTATTCCAGAATCTCTATTATAACCGATAGGGCCCTCAAGTGTATATCTCACACTATATAATTGAAGAAGGAACCTCGGGAATTCGTATTTCAAATAAAATCAGACAAGCCCTATTTATAGGCAAAATTTCCGGCCAGGATCGGAACCACCTATCTCGGGATCGGAGCTTCTGATCCAGCTCACGCCTTGCATGCATGACACGCCGGGATCGGAACGTCCGATCCGATGATCGGAGCTTCCGATCTCGCCTCCGATCAACACTTGTCAAAACTCGTGGCTGAGTCATCGGGTAAAGCTGGCAGCCGGAGATCGGAACGTCCATTCCAAGATCGGAACTTCCGATCTCGGTGCTTCCGCTGAGCTTCCGAAGTGGCTGGGATCGGAGCTTCCGATCTGGGTTTGGAGCTTCCGATCTGGCCCAAAGTCAAAAGCCCATATTCTCTTCCGAAGTCCAATAACACTTCGAAATTGATTAATTACCAACCCTTAATCATGTTTATCATATTACTATCTTAAAATGGAATCTGGGTTACTACAAAAATCGTTGGTATAAACACTTGAGTGTGAAGCCAAGTGTTGTGTGATTGTTGAGGCTATCCTTGGAGCCCTTAAGGCCAAGGGTTGAGTTGTATCGGCGCGGTGATCGTGTTGAGTTGTACGGCTATCCTTGGAGCCATCAAGGCCAAGAGTTGAAGTGGTAGTGGATCCATGGTTAATCGATCTTAACCAAGAAGGGGAGACGTAGACGATTTATCGTCGAACTTCCATAAACATCTTTTATCCCTTTTACTGCTTTATTTACATTACGCATTTATTTACTGCACTTATATTTGATTGCTTTAAGTCTTCCGCTTTCATATTTTCATAATCTCTTTAAATTGCTAAAGTTGCCAATAGAACCTAAATATCCCCCCCCCCCATTAGGTTCTAACACCATGTATGTTTTCGATTCCTTGTAAAATAGAAGATGTTCAGTTTGATACGGCCATGTTAAACTTAGGAGCATCGATTAATGTCATGCCGTACTTGGTTTATGCTTCCTTAAAACTAAGGCCTTTGAATGAAACTGCAACTGTTATCCAGATGACTGATATATCTACTATTTATCCTAGGGGTGTGATAGAGGATGTTCTTGTGCAAGTTGGTAATTTGGTTTTTCCTGCTGATTTTTATGTTCTTGACATGAAAAACAATGATTTGAAGAGCTCAATTTTTCTAGTAAGATCATTTATTAAAACTTCAAAGTCTGTTATAGATGTTAATAATGGTACTCTTAAATGTTACAAAATGATTAAATAACAAACGAATCATAGCTTAAGAATTATTGAATAACAATCAAAGTATAACATGTTTGATTTCTTTAAAACATATACATATTTTTAAAACAAAATCCCACTTACTTATTCGAATGAACCTGATCTGTAACGCCCCAAATTTAGCCTAATCAAGATTACAGGAGATTAAGATTGATAATCAGAGATTATGAAATTTGAGGGTTGAAGTGATATTTGTTTAGGGACCGAATTTCAATTTTTGAAGAATTCAGGAACTAAAATGCTAATCTTGACTTTAATAGATATTTATAGCCTCTTTGACTTCTTCTTCCTCATTTTCTCCTTCTTCTTCACGCCTCCAAGACGATCCCACCATTAAAGCTTTCTTCAAGCTTTTCAATTTTATTTTTAGCACGATCCGTCCGATAGAAATTCAATCTGAATGCATATTTGCGATCACGACTTCAAGAGCTTCGTTCTACCGTAAGTTTATCTTCGATCAGTTATACTTCAATTTTTGGATGCAGTTAGAATTGAATGATTTTTGGATATGTCGTTCTTGAGCTAGAATAGATCGTATATTCGAAGTCGGATCGGAAAAAGAATGACGTTTCGATTTTTTAGGAATTTTGGAAGAATAATTTGAAATTATGGGTTTTGGGATTTGTTGGTATTGTGTTGATTTGGATGAATTGTTGTTGTATGAGTTGTTTGGATTGATATATTGCTGTCTGTGGTTTTTTCGGTTAGCCGTTTTATAGCCGTTATGCCGCCGTTTTGAGATTTCAGAATTTTTGGAGTAGTTTGAGTTTTTGGGATTTGTTTTGAATTGAATTGATTGATATTGAACTCTTTTGCATCTCCGTACAGATATTTTTGAAGTTTTTGGAGTTCAGAGTTCGTAGAATCCGAAGCGTCGAAGTATTGATCGAGTTTTGGTAACGAGTTTACCTTAATCGTTGAATTACGATTGAATGGAATTTTTTATTAGAATTCTCGTTCTTGTAACTTGTCCAGATTGAAGCTGCATTGAATCGAAGAAAAGGTAATAGACAACATCAAAAATCGAAAATCGAAAAGGGACGAATACTCGAGTTTAGACTGATTCTCGAGTCCCTAAATCAAATACATGCATGATTACCTGTTGCTCACTTAAACTTAAGCCCATAAATTACTAGACTGACCCATTAACTTAGTATTAAGCCTAAACATCATAATATGGCCAAAATATTCACAGACTTGCCCAATAATTTCCATGGGCTCCCAAGTCCATGAAAATTATTGGGCTTACTTAATCAACTAATTTTAAGGCCTAATTAAAATAATTAAAAGCCCAAGTATATATATAATAATTAGCTTAACCCAAATAAAACACTTAAACCAATATACTTTGTACGGGAAGAAGTGCAGATCTCCATTATTTTGGGATGAGATTTCAGAATCACCTGAGTTGGGTCCAGATGAGATTCGTGTTATGGCAGAGCAGGTGAAGTTGATTAGAGTCAGAATGAAGACAGCCCAGGATCGTCAGGCCAAGTATGCGAATGTCTGACGCAGACCACTGTCTTTTGATCAGGGTGACCGTGTATTTTTGAAGATTTCTCCGTTCCGTGGTACTGTCAGATTTGGAAAGAGAGGGAAGTTGTCGCCGAGATTCCTTGGTCCGTATGAAATTTTGGAGAAGATAGGCGATCTTGCCTATAAGATTGCTCTTCCTCCGTCTCTTTCAGGTATCCACGATGTGTTTCACGTTTCGATGTTGCGGAAATATCATCCGGATCCGTCCCATGTTCTTCAACAAGACGAGGCCGAACTTGATGAGACTCTGAGTTACTTCGAACGACCGATTCAGATTCTTGACAGAAAAGAGAAGCAGCTCAGAAACAAGTCGATTCCGTTAGTGAAGATTTAGTGGAGTTGTCACGGAGTTGAAGAAGCAACCTGGGAGACCGAATCCGATATGAGGCAACGATTTCCAGAGTTATTCGATTGAGGTGAGTTCGTCTTCAGTTTGTTTCGTTCTTGTTCAGTATGTGATCTATCAGATTTCGAGGACAAAATCGAATCTTAGAGGGGGAGAATTGTAATGCCCCGATTTTATTATAATTGAGTCAATCGAGATAATCAGGGTTTTTAGTATTCGAGGATCGTTTTGATATTTCGCAGGGGGTCTTTTTGCAACTTTAGAGAAATAAAGGACTGAAATGCAAAAGTTGGATTTAATATATTATCTCATGCTAGTTGACCATCACCCATCACCTCACCATCACTCTCTCCTGCCCCCTTCTCCTCTCCATTCAACGTACCGAACAGGAAGCCATGGGAGACGCCATTTTGAGCTTATTCTTCCTTCGATTCGCTCGATCCGACCGTTAGATTTTCATTCCGAGTTGAGATTCACGATCACCGCAACGAGGGCTTCATTTAGACTTAAGTTTTGCTACGATCTCTTGAACTTCGATTTTTTTGAGTTGTCAGAATTATAAAATATTGGAGTATGTCGTTCTTGAGCTAGTATAGATCGTGTATTCAAAGTCGGTTTGGAAAAAGAACTAAAGTTGGATTTTATATGATTTTAGAGGTGAAATTCAAAAATGATGATTTTGTTTGAGGTTGGATTTGAGTTGTTTTGATGGATTGTGATGATTATCGAGTTATTGTGATTTTTGTTTGATGGTTTGTATTTCCGGATAGTCAGTTTATAGCCGTTATGCCGTCGAAATCGAGTTTGAGTTATCGGTTTTGGTTCGGTTTGAGTTGTATATCGAATTTGATTGAGTTTTGAATTCCAAGTTGATATTGAGTCCGTATTCGATGTTTTGACAGTTGATTGAGGATTCGGGAGTTGATCGAACTTGGAGACTTGTTTATCGATCGAAGAATTGAAGATGGTATATTATTGTTTGTTGTATCGACTTTGAGTTTGTTATCCGAATAGACTATGATATCGAGTTATCTCTTGTTGACAGGAATCACTTGAATCTTCGAGAAAAGGTAAAAGTCGACAATGAAACGAATGAGAACGAATACTCGAGATCGACTTATTCTCGAGTTCCCGAAAATCACATACCACATTTTTAATTTCTTAAGTGAATTTGATTGTTATTCTATTTTCACTTGCATTTCCATATTGAGCCGAATTCTCGATTCGTTTTGAAATTAGACGATTTAGGAAGCTATATTGAAGTGGCTTTGGATTTCGAGTTTTTCCAATTGCCAGAATACTTCTTATAGTTGCTCTGAAGTCCAGGGGTTGAGTTGAACGACATCCACCCCGAATGGGTGTGTCGGTGAGTTGTTGTGAGGACTTGGCCCCGGGATCCCAACCGAATAACGATTGATATTTCGATTATCTGATTTGATAGTCCCGAGTTTTGTAGTCATGCATTCATTCATTCCTATTTTGATTTGTTACTGATTATTACATTTCAATCTGAGGTGTTTACTTGATATTGCATGTCTGTCTCTTTTACTTAGAAATTATATTTCTAACCGGTTTATCCGGCTGTTGTCTTTGTTTGTATGTGTACTTGGCATCAGGAGCTGGACCTAGTCGTTTGGGTTAGCTCGGGGTGAGATGATAGAAGTGAGGCTTCGTATGTCGTAGGGTTGCTTTTGGACTTGTATTCTATTTTTGTTTAGTCGAACGATTACTACCGTCGAACTTGTATTGTTAAACATCGTCCTGTTGGTGTTTCGAACGCCTTATTTCATGTTTAAGATATGATTGGAACCTTGGTTGTTTAGATTATCATTTTGAGCTTGTAGAGTCAATATTTTCCTGCCTAGGATTCAGCAACCCGAGGGCTATGCGCGGGCGCGCGACTTGAGGAGCGGGCGCGCTTAGCGGCCGAGGGGCATGCGCGGGCGCGCGTGGTCTGGCGCGGGCGCGCGTGAGTTCCGTTTTTTTTTTTTAAAAAAAAAAAATTTGATTCATTTTTACGCGGCTCATCGTGTTTGATTTTGTTTAATTATTCGAGAATAGTAGATTAGAAACAGGGTCTCACACACAATATCTGGCATCAACCTAATACTAAACTCCACTTCTCTAGCTGGTGGCATTCCTGCAACGTCATCCGGAAAGACATCCGGGAAGTCACGAACAACTTCTATCTGATAATGATCTTCTAGACGGTTCTGACGCTGTGACAACACTGGCAAGAAACCCATGACAACCTCGTCACAATAACTTCCTCGCACACACCCAAGAGATGACATGCGAAACATTGCTGCTCTGGGATGCAAAGAAGATAAACTGGTTGCCCTCAGATGGTTTCACTGATACTGTTCTCCGAAGGAAATCAATCGAAGCTCCATTCTCCGTTAGCCAGTCCAAGCCTAATATCAAATCAAAACCGGTCATCAGTAATACCACTAGATCTGCCCTGATGGATTGACCCTGTAGCTCTAACTCCAAACCCCTGATGACACTAGTGGTAGTGAGAATCTGCCCAGACGGCATAGTGACATCATAACCTGTGGTAGCAAATTCAGGTGTGATACCTACCCGCCTGATAAACTCTTGTCGGATAAAAAAATGCGTAGCTCTAGAATCTAGCAACGCAAACGTAGAGTTATCTCTAACTAGAATCCTCCGTGCATGCAAAATATTTTCAAGGATACGCACCTAAATCTTAAATTACCCAAATTCACACCTATGGACTACTCGTCTCCGAGGCATATTGCATCACCATACATTCCACACGTAAATCGCAATGCATAACTAAGTATTTAAAACTTTCATAACATAAAATCTTGAATCATAAACACATGCTCCTAATAAAACATATTAAAACATTTAAAATTTACAGACCGATAGTGTAACACCTAAAATCCAATCTATTAAATCGCATGCATTAAATTAAATAAATATTAAGATTATTATTTTTAAGTTTAATCAATTTAAAATTATTTATCTTAATTATTTGTTAATGGAATATTAATTATTTATTTAAATGTTTTTATTGTACTAACTATTTAATTAATACTTTTAATTTCTTAAGTTTAATTGCCAAAATGATTTTTATTGTGCAACTTATTTGTTTTAAATATTTTAAAGGTTTAAGTTTGCTTAATTAAATTATTTTAATTATTTAGTTTATTCGTTTAAATGATCCTAACTGTCCCACTCATTTATTTAAAATGATTTAAGTTTATTGGATGGTTATTTAAATGATTTTAACTGTTAAGCTTATTTATTTAAATATTTTTGGATGGTCCAACTTATTTGTTTTAAATAACTTAAGTTTAGCGGTTAGTTATTTTAAATCATTTTAAATTTCTAGCTTATTTATTTAAATTCTTTCAATTTTTCAAGTCGTTTTAAAAGTTTTATTTCTCTTGTGTATTTATTTAGGTGACTTTTAAGCAATCGTTTAGTTTATTTAAATTATTGTAATCGCACTGTTTATTACTTAAATATTTTATTTAACATTGTGACATCAAAACAACTAAAGTATTGATTTTAATTTCTAAGTTAGTGTTTAAATTTCCTCAAACGTTTATTTGTTTTTGTGACGCCTAAATTCTATAAATTAAATTCCATGCGTAAATTAGTCTTAATGTTTAAAATTCTAAAATTCATGATAATTTAAATGATTTAAATCTCCTTAGAATTTATTTGTATGATATTAAAAATTTAATTACTTAAATTTCTTGTATTGGTGACTTCCGGCTTCGGCGCGCGACAAAGTTGAACACGGCGGAAAAATCCTTCATTTTAAATTTAGGTGACCTAAATTTCTTGAGAGGTGACGAAAATAAAATAAGATCTTTATTTTAGATTTTTCATTCAAGAAAAATCGCGTAAGCGCATTTTCGCGTGTAATTCTTTAAATTTTCCAAATTAGTCTTTTTGAACCCGGACAAATGAAATTTCATTCTTGGCATTTAAATTTAAATATTCTAGACTTAGAAATTTAAAAATAGGGACAATTCTACAAGCTAAAGTTTTAATACTTAAAGTAGCACCTTTATGTAGTACAAAAAGCACTTTTGGACTTGCCCTACTCTCACACACTTACACATATACACAATACACTTAAAATATAATACCAAAAATAAAACCCTAGCCTCCCAAACTCTCATCAGCCGCCCCCCACCTCCACTCTCCCTTCACTCACGCCATTTCTTATTTTCTCCTCCTAGCAACCCATCGGCCGCCCCCTTTCCGCCCTTCCCTACATTCAGCCGCCGTGTAGCCGCCCTGGAGCCACCTTGGGAAGATTCAACAGCTGCTGGTCGTGGCCTCCTAGCAGCAGCCGCCCCTTCCCTTCTCTTTTCATAGTTGTTTTGTTGGTTGTTGAGGCAAGAATCTCAATTCTCTTTTCAAACCCAAGCATAAAATATATGTGTTCTTGGTTCCTCCCTTTAAATTTCGAAATTTTCAGAATATTTTGTGCATAAATGAAGAATGTTTTTTCGAAATTCAGTAGGTATGGGAGTGGGAAATTGATTTTGTGTGCCTTTAATTGCTTACTTGATTTCTGAAGTCGTATGGAATGAATTCTTGTATTAAAACAAAATTTTGGATATAAAGGATGGAAAATCAGATATTTTGCATGTCGTGTTCAGCCCATTTTTATGTGTGGTTGATTGGATTTAATCCTCACTTGGTGTTAGGTAAGTTACATTGCATTTATGTGTTGAAATGGTTCTAAATGTATTGAGTTTGTGGCGTTTGAATCAAAATTTTGTATGAATGGATGAAAGGGGTTGAGGGGCTGCCCATGGGATGTTCATGGGGTTTAACATGTGTTTTTGATTGAGTTTTGGGTGGATTATAGGGCTGGTCGTTGGGATTTTGTTGGATTGTTGGCTAGTAGAGTTTTGAAGGCGTTGAGCTAAATGTTTCGGGAAAAATAAGAAGTTAGATAGCGTCGAGCTACAGCCTTGTCCAAGGGCCCTAGCTGGTGGTATGGGCATGTTTAATAGTTGTCCTTGAGGGTTTTTGAGGTTTAATAGCTTGAGGGATTAGGTTGGGTAGACATAGTTGTAAGATGACCAAAACAGAATTTTTGTCACTTCGTCTTGTCTCGGGAAAACAGGGCTGGTTTGATTGGTAATGAGGTATGGGCAGGGGCTACCCCTGATATTCTAAATATATGGAATGTTAGGGTCATTTCGATAAAAATTGGGCTTGTTTCGGATAAGAATCGATTAGGTTAAGGGCGTTTTAAGTTGGGATGTCGTGAGCAGATATTTTTTTTCTATTATCTAGGGGCTGTCCGGAAATTTAAATCATATGGGTGGTTTGGGTTGCCATTTAAGGTTTACCACTGATCCTAGGCATACTTTAAGGTGTGTTTGAGGTTCCGGTTCAAACGGGAAGTCTTTTGAATTTAATTAGGATGAGTTATGGATCTTTTGGGTTAACCGCTCGAGTTAAGCCCTTTTTGAGCATAAATTAAAGTGTAAGTTGAAAGACCTTAAGCCTAGGGTGCTCACCCATACTCCAAACATTCATTCATATATTTTCACACTATCTCTCGAGTTTCATCTCATCTAAATTATTCAACGCCTTTTATTCACGTGTGTGACTTCAAATCCATTTGTATTCTAGTCCCGAAGTCTTATTTAAAGAATGTTTGTGAAGATAAGAGTTGAAATGAGAAAATGTTAATTGAAAGGAAAAGTTAATGAATGAAGTGATTTGGTTGTGAGTTGTACGTGCAATATAGGTCGGGGGATGCCCTGGCTCACTTGACAAAATGAGACGTGTAGTAAGCGGCCGGAAATTCATCTCGGCTCCCCTACCAAAAAGAATGAAAAAGGGGCAATGTGGCGACGAGATTAATCTCGGCATCCTTGCCGGCATAGTATACTGCAGCCATTGATCGATCAAAACCAAAGTCACAATCGAGGATCCAAATTCAAAAGTAAAAGTAAAGGATAATTGATTCATGAATGTGTTTTCCATCGCATATTGCTATTGTTCTTACTTCGGGCATGTTATGACTTTTCCCTCTTCGTGTGAGATTCATAAGTGTACTTAGTACTATTTTTAGTATGATGCATTATTTTGAACCCTTGCTATATTATTTAAATCTTGCTGGGCTTTTAGGTTCACTACTATGCTTGGTGCAGGTGAGTTTGCAGACGAGGCTGCGGGGAAGGATTTCCAGGGTCCCTAGGTGTTTGGTGGCATGCCCTGACCTTTGCCGCTCTTTTATTTCGGCATTATGTTATTGTAATAAGTAACCACTGTCGTATGTTGCTTTCTTTCTAGTAGCAGGATGTGTTATTCCCTGCAAATATGTTTGACATGTAAACGTTATTCTAAAGTTTTTCGTCTGGTGTCGAATTAGTTACTGTTTATGCATGCTTTATGCATGATGGTTGTCTCGGGTTGAGGTTTATCTTAAATTGTTGTTTGTGACAGGTGGTTTATTATTCAAACAAATAGGTCATGCCAAATTTTTTTTTTAAATTTTCCGTATTTTCTTTATTTATTTAAAAGTTAGAAGTTAGGGTCGTTTCACACACCGAAGGTGTTTGTGTGTGTTCGGGGATTTTTTATATTTTTTGATATATTGTGTTATTTTGAGTCTTAGAAGTCAATTAGGAAACTTCTAGATGATATCTTTGATATCTTTTGGAATATTTTGCATTATCTTTAGGATTTTGGAGTTATAATCCAACTAGGAAATCTTTATTCTAATTCTTTTAGGATTCAAAGTTTATTTCTTCTATATATTGTAAACTTCTCATTCATGAGAGATAGTTAATTATGATTTATTGAATTATTGATTTATATCAATTCTTAAAATTCTTTCTAGAATTTTGTCAAAGCTTTGCTTTGTTTTTATCAAAAATAAACTTATGAAAGTTTAACAACTTTGTCGCGTTTGTCAATTGATTATCCTCATGGATTGTCAGAAATAAGTTTTCTGAAGGTTCTGTTGTGATTGATTGTTTTCTTCTCATGATTATCTGTTGTTAGTTTCGTTGTAAGCTAGAGGTGAATATCCGAAAACTTACTTGTTCAAAAGGTCGGGACAAAATTAAATAATATTTTTGTTATTGGATTGAGGGTATGATTTTAATATAGTCGTGTTTACCTTCCATACATTAAGAATTCGCATAACAATTCCTCCACCCAAAGGTGAAGTAATATAAACAATAGCAGGAAAAGGCTCAGAAGGCAAAGTGTAGTGACCCGTATCCAAAATTTGCGATTAATGGGTTATTAATCGTGTGATCATGTTTATATTTAGAAAAACATGATTAGGGAGATTCCAAATGGATTAACGGAGTTCGGAAATAGATCCAGGACACTCAAAAATGGTTGGAAGGGTTCGGAAGGGTCCGGAAGGATCGGATGGTCCGAACTAATTTCGAAAGATCCGAACAAGGACGGAGCCAGGCTTTGGAGGCTCTGAAGACTTTGGACGGTCCGAAGTGGGTTCGGACGATCCAAACTCATGTGGCCAGTTGTCCCCAAATAATACGTGCAAACACTCGTGCCTATTTTCTCGGAGGTTGATTCACATTCTGGTTACCTCCCTGTTAATTTTGTTGTTGTGGCTGGAAAAAGTGAACTACAGAAGCTTGCCTTTCAAACTTATTGATATTTATATCATCAAGGATCAGACTAACTCTTACTGCAATAAATATTCACAATTTTTATTTGTTCTCATCAAATGATTGCATCCTAAGAGATATTTCAAATCACTGCTTCAACGTGACTTTTAAAGTTTTAATTTGTCACCTAAAGTCCTTAAATACCCAATACTTTCCTTAGTTCGATGACCTTAAATCCCTAATCACCGCTTCAGACAGTGGATTCCGCATAACCAATAAATAATTTATGTCGGCCTCGACCATAAATTAAAAAGCTTTCTAACAACAAAACTACGCTTAATATTTATTTACCTATTAAGCTTAATACATATGATCTACAACTCGAACTCCTGAGAAGTCCACAAATTCCTAAAATACTTAGCAATTAAACACTAAAATTTTCTAAGTAGGATAGCTAAGGGAACTTATACTATTCTATCTCATCGGCTCTCAAGATACGATACGGATCTGACCCATACTTCCATATTTGAACTCTGTAGCAATCCCAAACGATAAAACAACTTATCAATCTCTTCAACAATCCCATAAGGACCAACAAACAATTTAACCTCATTATATACCCAAATCAAATAATATTACGAAACGATGATACCTTCAAGGACACTTAATAACCAAATTGAAATTCCAGAGGCCTACGCCACTTATTAACAGGGCTTTACTTAATGATCATGGATTATTTTCAATCCCTTATTATTTACTACATCTCGCAAAGCTTCTATGGACGATTAAAATTTTCTTAAGCAACGACTCTAGCTTAACTAACAGTCAAGTGGAACAAATGACTCTCCTCAACTTAGGTTGATTGACCCAATCTATAAATAAATCTAATCTAATATTTGATAAGAAAATATAACCATAAAATGATGTTCGGTTCCAAGATACTATCCGATAATATAAAGAATCCCAATGGGTAACTAAACAGATCCCAATCATCCATTCACCAATTTATACTTTCGTCTCCTAGGGCATTCTTGATTCTACAATAAGTTCAATAATACGGTCACGAAATCTCAAAATTTTGGTTCACCCAATTTGTCAAACACCTTAATTTCCTCCGGTGGTATTACAATTCTTAGTTAAAATTTTCCAACGGATTTACCCCCCTTAACTATCTCAGACGCAACGAATAAATAATACATATTTCAAGAACTTAGTATACAATTGGACACCTCAAAGGGTTTGAAACCTGATCGTAAATTCTTTCTCATTGTACCTCCAGTACAATTAGTATTTCATAAATCTACAGCTTATCCAGAAACTTCCTAAATATTCTATTCATCGTTCTGTACCCAAAAGTATTCTAGGGACAACTTTATTTCCCTATAACTAAATCATAATCAGGTTATTAACACACCCAATCAGCTTACCAAAATCGTTTGTTCACTCTTAATGATCCTGATTAAAATTGAAACAACCCATTTAATTAATTCACTAACTAGAAGTCTTCCTACTAGGACTTGATATACTTGATAATCATCATTCCTCGGAACGCAACTATAACTTTGGATTTTATCTAGTACTATTACTAAAATCCAACAGTCTAAACACTCACTATGCGGTTACGAGTCAATTCTCTATTCAAGAAATCGAAATGATAATTGAAACTATAATCCACCAAAATTCTCATCATGATGGATCATGAAATGAAACAAACACACATGTAATGCTTCTTAATACGAAATGAAATGACGCAAGCATTACAAACAAACGAGCTGAAAATAAAAATCTAGATAAGTGAAAACAACTCACTCATAATTCAATTCTAGGGATGAGTGAATAATAATGGAGGCTTCAAAATAATGACTGTGAGCCAACAAGATAACAAATCTGATGATCACTCATCCATGAGTAATGGCATCATGCCCAAACAATCAAAGCACAATCAAGGCAATTAGTGTGACTTCAATCGAGAGAAGTCCACACAAGCCAATAATCAGGAAAACAACGGTACTAAGATATATTGAGGGGTCAACCGCACAACACAAGTAGATCACCAATAAAATACAAGGTGACACTTACTCACATCAACATGTGTGGCTTTGGAACCGAAGGAAAATTTCAAGAAATGTGAAATACGAATAAGGTCTTAATAAAAGTTCAACAAATGTCAAAGTAGTAAAATACAAAGTTGACTAAAGTCATACGAATCCATAAATTCCCAAATGAAGTGCAAAAAGATTTCAGATACTCAAAAGTATATGTTGTGATGGATACGAGCACAAAATAGTTCATATAATCGAAAGACTTATTGGTAACCGATTCGCTATTTTCCATAAATCATAATTTTCTCTGTATCAAGAGTACAGCTCAGGCTATCCATGATATAATACAAAGTACTTACCCCAAGTCAACTCATGAGTTTCGATTCATAAACTTAACTGACTAAACAGATGCCTAGAAAATTCCAAGAAAATTATAAACTTAGTTACATCCGATTAAAATCCAGTGTTAGAAAACAACTTACAATAATAGCACACAATTAATATTTTCTAATACGCAAATTTAATATTTTCCAGCAGACTCCTACAATCTCATCAAAAACTATTAGTACTACCTAATAACTCAAACAACAACCACGTATTGTCTAAAAACGGAAGGAATGTTTGTACACCAACTTCGTTTTACTTGAAACTGCATGCTATAAAAATAACAATCAAATAGTACACTTTAAACTATAAAAGAAGTTTTAAACAAAAATAAACACTAAACTACACACTTGAACAAATTAAACATCTAGTTTTGAAAATATTTAAAGAGAAAGTGACATCAAATCATTTAAAGTAACAAATCAATTATGACAACCATATAAAATTCATTAAAACTTACAGACTTTAAGGCGAGACTTCTCGATTTTCTTACAACCGACAGTAGGCACAACCCAAACCAAAACCATGCTCTGATACCAACTGAAACGACCCTATCTTCTAAACTAAATTAAATAATAAAAAAAATACTGATTTATAAAAATTTTGTCATGACTTGTTTGAAAATACAACAACCTATCTGTCTCAACTCAACAATTCAATTCAACTAGTAATAGACACCAAAAAGGAAAACAATCCCGATAAACATAAGCTTCTGAAATTACAACATCCAAAAATTCAACAATTTAACTTTTACATGACCTTAAACAATCCTATAAATCCTTAAGTTTATATTTAACCAATTAAAAAAAGAAAGTCTTTAAAGCATTAAAGTAAACTCTTTGCGGAAGTCTAGCATAGGTCGGAGGGATGTGCCGTGCCCGCATCACAGTCCACTCGATTGTCCTGCCCCTCAACTCAACGATAATCTAATCTGTACCAAGCAAGCGTAGTGAGTCTAATGACTCAACAAGTATAGACAATGAAATAACAAGGGTTAAAAATATCTGTCGGGATACTTAATGTACTGTACATATAATACTTTGAAACTTGAACTGAAAAGTTGTATGATAAAAGATAATATGACTAACTGTATGCAATGAACTCACACATGAAACTCACACTTTGAAACTTGGAACTTTGTTAAACTTTACTTATTCTCATGCATGACAGAAACTGAATATGACCTAAGTCGAGTCAAATTAAACCTAAACTGTAACTGTAACTGTAACTGTGAACTCAGATCCTTGAATCGTGACTCTGTGATTTTGATCGCAATCATGGCTGCAGTGCACTATGCCGCAAGGAAGTCAGGATATCACCCAACCCAATCTTGCCCTGAATTTGGTAAGGGAGGCCAAGATATCTCTCCGCCCCACACGAACACATGCTAAGGTAAGGAAACCCATAATGATTTGGTAAGGGAGGCCAAAACGTCTCCCATCCCCACACAAACACATGTTTTACTGTAGTCACAATCATCTCACTTCGTTCATAAAATGTTTTCTTTCATTCTTTTCTTGACTCGACTCAAGGATATAGCATGAATTTATGGAAAATGAATTCATTTGTAAACATTTACTCGACTCGAAGACGAGACTCACACACACGAATATGCAACTTTAGGGAATGAAAACCCAACTCAAAATGTGGATATTAGGTGAGTGAGTGGCTGCCCCTAAGTTAGAGACCCAACTTATTCTTCAATTCTCCTCGAACATGTCTTAACCGAGCAATCAAACCGTAAAACTCTTAACTATATCTTACCATAACCGAATCCAATCCTGCTTGAACCGACACTCTATAAACAGTTCAAACTACCCCAAGGACAAGGTTAGGACCTCCAAAGACCATTCGAGCAACCCTATCAAAAAGAATTTCCGGGAAGCCCTCAAACTTGTCAAAATTCGGCACTTGACACCCTGACTTGAGAAATTTATAACTTGACCAAAACTAACTCGATTTGCTCCCTAATTGAACCGACACTACCACAACATCCTAAAATTGACTTAGGACCATCCCTCACCCATCCATAGTTGTTCAAAATGTTTAGTCTAATCAAACAATCCAACAGCACACACATTTCTCTAAAATTCAGCTCCAACCCTTTAACTTGAATGACCCTTATCCTATCTGAAACTTAACCGAATCGAGCCCAATTTGAACCGACGCAACCACGACATCTTAAAATCGACGTAGGACTAAGCCATGCCCTGACCAGCCTTGACGAGACTGCTGCCCTGCACCTAAAACCAGCAGCCCTTGCACACCATTTGACCAATCAAGTTCACCTACACTTCAAATTCCAACTCCATATCCCTTTTGCCTTAACTATAACCCCTTTCAACCTATAACACCATTCTTTTAACATCACTTAGGATTTAAATCAAACACTTGGCAGCCCTAACAACACCACATTCCAACTAATTTCGAAAATGGCAATAAACACACCAAAATGCATCAAACACTTGGACAAAAAAAGAGACTAATGACTTGCAATAAAATCCTCATAACACAACTTCAAACTCAACCCAAATATGATGTAAATTCTCAGATTTAGGCATTAAATACCTCTGAAAATCTGAACAAATTCGAAATGCATCAAATTCTACATGTCTCATATCACCATCCATCATACAACTCAAATAACTTCAAAACAAAGCTCAAATTCAAAATTTAAGTAAACATCATGCTGAAACTTGGAAATACCGTAACCTAGCTTGTAAATATCATGTTCATTTCGAAATTTTTCAAGAAATTTAGCACAAAAGATTAGTTAGCTAGCTTGGAGCCCAAATGAAAGCCTATACTTGCCTTTGCTAACAAATGACACAAAACCGATTGGAAAGATAGCCTACACTCAGCAAATCTTGGCTGCTACATCTCCTACACTCGAGCTTCGGTCGACTATGGCGACTTCTGGTCGGCGGCAGCGAGCAGGGGGCTAAGGAGAAGAAGAAACGATGGAGCGGCTAGGTAAGAAAAATGTGAGAAGCATGAGGGAGAGAGTTAGGCATGGGGGGAGGGATTTCTTTTGGGGGCTAGGGTTATACTTGGGTTGTATTTTACGTTTAAGTGTGTGTGTGTGTGTGTGTATGTATAGGTGTGAGTGTTGCTTTAAAAGTACAACTTAAAATACTACAACTTTTGCTTACTAAATTTACACTTATAAAATTCCTACGTTTAGAAACCCCAAATTAAAATATCAAATTGGGTTTTACTAATCCGGGTTAAGAAAATTCTAACTTTAAAAAGCTAAAGAATAAGCTCAAGAATGCGATAAAAATGATTTCTGACACCCGAAAACTTCTAACTTTCAAACTCTTGTCTTATTACCTCATTCCTCCCAACTTAACTCTTTTAAAATAGAATCTTGGAATTTACCGTCGAAATCCATCATCGCCGAACCGAAACCGAAGAACACTGAACTCGAGAATCTTAAGAATAAATAACTTAAAATATTTGAGCAACTTAAACTTTAAAATAAACTTAAGCAATTAAAATCAAGCAATTAAAATCAACACTTTAAATATTTTGATATCACAACACTAAGTAAAATATTTAAATAATAAACAGAGCGATTAAAATGATTTAAACAAACTAGACGAACGATTAAAAGTTATTTAAATAAATACACGAGCGGAAAAAAAAACCTTAGAATGATTTGGACAGATAAAAGATTTTAAATAAATAAGCTAAGAATTTAAAATCATTTAAATATGCAAGCTTATACCTTTAAAATATTTAAAACAAATAAGTTGCACAATAAAATCATTTGAATAAATAAATAATATTCTATTAACACATAATTCAAATAAAGAATTTAAATCAATTAAATTTAAAAATGATAACCATAACATTTATTTAATTTAATATATGCGAATTAGTAGATTGGATTTTCAGGTACTACACAACTGGTCTTTGCTTCAATTAGTTTTGCTCAACATGTCTCGTTTTAGAGCAGTCGGCCTTGAATGAAGCAGTCAGTACTTGAGGAAGCAGTTATAGTGTGATTCGTTGATTTCTGCGCAAAGTCATGAACATAAAAATTGTAGCTCTTTCTCTTAGCTTTCTAGCACATCAAAAATCACTCCATTTGAATTTGATATGAGAGAGTTATGCTTGAAATACCAGATTGTGCCAGAAATTCTGCTCTGCAAAATGTTTTGCAGAACTAGAGACTTCAATGCAGTTTATCAGTTCTTTATGATCCAATTTTGCAGTAACCCGTACCCCAAATGAGTAATTAACTTGGTAATCATGATTAAAGTTTGGTAAAAATTTATTAATAAATGGATCCAGAACTCTATATAATGGTCTGGAGAGTCCCGAGTTAAGGTATAGATCGGAATCTATGTTGCGTTTGGAAGCAGCTGAGATCGGAAGCTCCGATCTTAGTTCGGAAGCTCCGACCTTGCCCAGCCAGGTGTCCAAGAGTGAGGTCATCTTGATGACATCATCTATAGAGATCGGAAGCTCCGAAGATGGGATCGGATGCTCTGATCGACTATCGGCGGCCAGCTTCAAGAAAGAGGACACGTGGTTGGCATGGGGAGATTGGAAGCAAGGGAACGAACATTCCGATCTCATCGGAAGTTCCGATCACGCGATCAGAGATTCTGATCGCTGTCTATAATCTATATATAGGGGTGTCGAGGCTCACTTTTCATTCGCCCATTCACCTCTTCTCTTTCTATTCTAGTACATTCTAGTCGATTTTAGGGCTTTCTTGGTGTCCTACTGGATTTCTGGGAGTGGCGGACCGCTATGGGGATAGTAGCGGAGCTGTGCCTATGTTTTGAGGCAGTCGCCATCACCGGGCTGACGATGGATGCAGATATAACTTTGGATCTCTAATAGCTTTAGGGATTATCTAATAGTCTAATTAAGGCTTTTAGAGCACTATAAGTGATATAGCGACTATATGATTATAGGCTTGGACTAGAGAGCATGACATGTTAGGTTTCTCTTATCGCTGAAATTGAGATACGTAAGTACTGACCGAGATAGCCGGCATGATATATACACTTCTATGTTGCATTGTATGTTCCATGTATTACTATTTTATTGTTTTAGCACATGCATGATTAGTTTAGACTTCATCTCGTTAGAGGTGGGTCATGAGAGGGGACGCTCAGCCTCGTATTGTTTTGTCTATCACCGGGAGATGCCGTGAAGATGGAGATTGACGCTACGGTGATAGGGCAAGTATGTGGATGTACCCCATGGAGTAGCTCTCCAGCCAGTACTAGATATTCGATTGGCTCCCCTGAGCAGACTGAGTTTTACTGGGTTTTAAGTCATTCTATCATATTTGTTTATATATCATTGATTTCGTATTAAGCATATTCTCTCATGTCCAGTATTTCTGTATTTTCTGAACACCCTATGCGAAGGGGCAGGTCTCAGATTGGGCGACGCGGGAGGAACTCAGCAGGGTGGAGACCAGGATTCGGGCTTCCAGTGAGTTTCCCTTAGTTGTTAGGGATTTTATACACTGTTCAATTTGGTTTATTATACAGTGTTTATTTATAGGTTTTCTCTCGGTTGTATTCTGCCGCTTGTATTGGGATTTGGATTCTTTACCTTTCTGCTGTTAAATTCTGATATATATATATATATATATATATATATATATATATATATATATATATATATATATATATATATATATATTACGTAAGTTAAATGCCTGCTTAATTATCTTTTGATTAGTAATAGATCCGGGTTGGGTCGCTACATTTATTGGTATCAGAGCATGCATAAAAATATTATTGGGATTTAGTTTTGGCTCTTTGGGTTTAATGTGTCCTAATTCTTTCAGATGACTGGTAGAGACTTTAAGAGTCAGGGTAGCGTTGGACGTTGGGGTGACGAAGATCCTCTTAGACGTCAACGAGCGCAGCACCATCGTAGACAAGAGAAATGATGATTCGGGCTACATAAGTTCGTTCAGATCGGGCTTAAGCCTTTGGTGGGAGGTGAGACTCTTGAGGCAGCAGAGGATTGAGTGGACGGAGCACTGTTTTCATGATTTCGAGTGTTCGAAGGAGCAGAAGATTGAGGCTGTTACTTTCCTGTTGGAGGGCCGACCTCGTAAGTGATGGAGATCCGCATCTGCTCAGACTCTTCAGGAGCAAGGTTATGTTTCATGGACCGATTTTTGCATGTTGTTCCGTCAATTGTATTTTCCTCCAGCCCTTCATCATGAGAAGGAGATAGAGCTTCTTAATCTGAAGCAGGGGACGATATCCATTGATGAGTACATCAAAATTTCATTGATCTACTTCCCTATTGTATGCATGTGGGTTCTAGTTTCGAGGAAAAGTACGACCATTTTCTCCAGGGCTTGAACCAGAAGATCTTTGACAGGGTGACTGTTTGTGACGATCCTACGTCGTATGAGGGCTTGGTGAACCGTTTCAATCAGGAAGAGATCAGTTTGAGGCGAGGGAGGGAGTTGCAGACTTCTCGACTTTAAAGTTCTTTGGGTTCGCAAGCCCAGTCTTTTAAGAAGCAGGGTGTTACTTCCTTTTCTTCTTCAGGATCCGGCAGTGTTTATCATTTTGGCCATCAGAAGGATAGTCTTTGTGAGCAGTGTAGGAGGAGACACCTTCCAGGCCGTTGTCGTCGTGCATCCGGTGCATGATTTCTCTATGGTGACATAGGTCATTTGAAGAAGGACTGTCCTAACCTTATGGGAGCATCGAGTGGTTCGGGTAGCAGTGGAGGTCCTCAGGCTACCGTCTAGCAACTTTAGTAGTCGCATCAGCAGTCGTGTCATCAGTATCAACCGCAGCGTCCTCAGGCGTCTTCTCGCGGTCATTCTTCTTTGTGTCCTCGTGTCCAGGGACAAGTCTTTGCGCTAAACCAGGAGCAAGCTCAGGCTGATAGTGATGCAATCTTGGATAGCTCGCATGTTGTTCACGTGGCTAAGGATCCGTTGAAGATGCCAAGAGGACCAATTACGAGAGGTCGAGCTAAGAGATTCAAAAAATGCACTTCAATTGTTGATGATTTTATCAAGAAGACATTGGAATGTTTGAAGATCACTTTGGGGAATGTTAAAATATTATTAAAGTCCAAATAAGTCAAGAAAGTGGATAAAATATCAAAGCAAATACAAAAATAAGTGACATGGCCCGAGAAGCCCTCATTCCAATGCGCGCCCGCGCATCCGAGTGAATTTTGAAGTTGTAAGGCAGACGTCTATACGCGCCCGCGCCGTCTGATGTCTTTTGAAAATAGAATTTCCGAGAGCCATGCTCGCCCGCGCCTGTCTGTCGCGCGCCCGTGCCCGCACTCTCTTTCACACAGTTCGGCGTTTTATGTGTGCGAAACTTTTTGATATTTTGGCACTATTTTTCCTATTTTGAGACTTTTAATTATACTAGAAAACGTTTAGGAGATATCTTTGATATCTTTAGATATATTTTGAATTATTTCGCGATATCTTTTAGTATTTTGCAGTTGTATTATAAATATAACAAAATCATTCATTATTGATATAGAATTCAAATTTTTGATATTGATCAATTAAAATTCTCTCTAGAATTTTTATTAAAGCTTTGTGCTTTTCTCAAAATCAAACTTATCAAAGTTCTTCAACTTTGTGGAGTTTGTCGATTGATTATCCTCGTGGGTTGTCAGAAATAGGTTTTCTGAAGGTTCCGTTGTGATCAGTTGTTTTCTTCGTGATTTTTTGTTGCTAGTTTCAAGTAACTAGAGGTGAATAATCCAAACTTTTACTTGTTTCAAGATTGGGCAAATTTCTTGATTTCTTTTATTATTGGATTGAGGTTACGATTTTAATATAGTCGTGTTTGCCTTCCATACATTAAGAATTCATATCATTTGGTATCAAAGCTAAGTTTTTGAATCAAGTAAGTATCTTATCTTCATATCTTTTCTTTCATTGTGTTCTTCGTTCTTCATCTTTTGTTCTTCATTTGAGTCTATTCTATTTCAAATTTCTAATTCATTTTTGTGTCAATCTTGTCGCCCAAGTTTTCGTGTCTTGCTGAATTTTTGGAGCAAATGCCGAATTATGCGAAGTTTATCAAGGAGGTGATGTCCAAGAAGAGGAGGCTGCTAGAGAACGAGGTGGTGAATTTAACGGAAGAGTGCAGTGCGGTGCTACAAAAGAAGATGCCACAGAAACTTAAGGATCCAGGGAGTTTTACTATTCCTTGCACTATTGGTTCATCTTATTTTAATAATGCACTTTGCGATCTAGGAGCTAGCATTAATTTATTGCCTTTGTATGTTTTCAGGAGCTTAGTACTTGGTGAGGTGAAGCCCACAATGATCGCATTGCAGTTGGCTGATAGATCGATTACATATCCGCTTGGAATTATAGAAGATGTTCTAGTAAAAATAGATAAATTTATTTTTCCTGCGGATTTTGTTGTGCTAGATATGGTAGAGGATACAAATATGCCACTGATATTGGGGAGACCATTCCTGGCCACTGCGGATACCAAGATCGAAGTCAAGAAGGGTGAATTATCTATGGGTGTGGAAGGCGAGAGAGTGATTTTCCATTTATTCATGAAGACACCTAATTCACCCATCGAAGAATTGTGCTTAATTGAACCGGTTATGAAGTTGGAGGGTTGTCAAAGAGCCAATTTTGCGGTTGATTCATCGAAGGAGAGAAAGCCAAATTTACCAAAGAATAAGGCCACGAAAAAGAAAGCAAAATTTAAAAGGCGGTTCGTGGAATTTATTTGGCGCGTGAAAGAGAAAGGGAAAAATTAATCCGGTGAAAGTCGGGCTGACGACTCTAAACCAAGCGCTTTTTGGAAGGCAACCCAATTTTATTTTTTTTATTTTATTTTCTTTTTATTTCTTTGCTATTTTTTTTGAATTTATGCTTTAATTTTTTTTTATTAATTAGTTAATTTTTTTATTTTTGAAATTATTATTGAGAATTTTGGAGGCTTGATATTATAAATTTTTTTGAAATTTTTTTTCTGGAATTTAGAGTTTCTGGCAGCAGCTCATGCGCGCTCGCCCATCCTTATAGTGCGCCCGCCTCACCTCTACGCTCCCTAACAGCGCAAACACATGCGCTATCGCGCTAGCAAAGGGCGCATAACTCAGCGCTATCGCGCACCATCACCATGCGCCAACTCACTCACCATTAGCGCCTACCTAAGCTCTAACGCCCCATCCTACAACGCTACTTAAAGTGTTATCGCGCTAGAAAATCTGCGCCCCTTAAAGGGCTATCGCGCATACCCAATCCATCAGCGCAGCAACATAGCACGAACCATCTCCCATTAGCGCATACTCTTCCCCTGAAAAATTTGTTTCATCAGCAGCGAAGCAAGCTACGCAATTTCCATCATCAGTTGCACAAGACCATGCCCGAACCAGCTGCTACATCACCTGCTCATAATCATGCGCAATCACGTCTCCTCATTAGCACTACAACTCATGATGCAAGCTTCTTAGTCATGCAAGATTACAATGGGTGTTCATGCACATCCATCTCTTTCGCTCGCTAGTGGATGGTGCTATAGATGCTGTATATTCTTTCTATGGGCATGCTACAAATTCTTTTCGTGGATATAAAGATTATGACGCCGAGTACTGATGCTCGGTGTTGAAGGTATGTGTACCTTGTTATTTTTATTTTTAATCATTAGGGACAATGATTATATTAAGTTTGGGGGGTGAATTAGTGTTTGAATTAGTTGGTTGGTTGATATTGTAGTTGAGTTTTACTGTGTGCTTCATAGATAAAATTTCTGTTTGAGTTTAGTTGTTGTGGTAGTTGAAGTTTTGAGTTTAAAAGAAGTCGAGAAATAATTGGATGCATGGCTAATGAGGAAAAATAATTTTTGTGCTATCACTAAAATCCATGATTGTCTACCTATCTGACAAATATTTTTTGAAAAAATGGAACCAAGTTAATGAACAATTTCCTATATACTCTGTGATTAATACTTGAATCTGATTTTTGAGACATTCAAACATAAATATGATTGAGGCATTGTTTGAATTTTTGGGCCTGAAATTTATTGAAAAAATTTACCCTTAGTTGCCTATTTGAGCATACACGTATATTAGTACATTGAGGTACGGAAAAATCTGAATTTTTGTTGTGAAAATCATCGTTTACTGTTGATGATTATTCCTTTCTGCACTGATTGATTTTTGTATGAATTAATTGTGGATTGATACTTGTCTAAAACTAGTTCGGACACTCTTCAAGGCGCAATACGGGCAGAACTGTGATTAGGAATGATTTAGGCAATTTTTTTGAATTCGTTTGAGCCTTTCAAGCTACCCAAAGATTAATTCATGTATTCCTAGTACCTTGTTTGAGATTTATTAAAAATCGAATGGCATGCGTGTAAACGTGTGATAAAGCCCGCATTCGTTATTATTTCAAGGTCCTACATTGACTACCTGAATAGCCTAAACACTATTTCCTACCTTTAAAGGAGTAATTTGAATTCTAAAATGTTATATGCTCCTAGTTCTTATTTGTGAAATTGGTATGGTGTGGTGGATGAATAGAAAAGATGAAAAGAGGTTTGAAGAGTTGAAAAAAATTTGGGATTGAAAAAAATGGTTGAAAAGAGTTATGAAAGAAAGTTGTGAAAATTTGAAAAATCAATGAAGTGGAAAAAAAATGTGAAATTGTGAATGAAAAGGAGTCGTAATTAGAGCATAAATATAAATTACTCCTTATTTTGAATTTTTATCCTTTGTTTGTAGCCATGAGCCAGGCCTTACATTATAAGCTAATTAAGTCTTTTTGACCGAGTCTCAGTTGCCCAATATACTAGTGGAGAAGAGTTGCGAGAATTTAGCCTATGGACTGTTGAATGATGATTTTAATGATTATGAATTTTGATCAAAACACGCACACAGTATTATTCTTTGCATTTACCTAATTGTGATTGTTTTTGATTTCATATCCTTTATTTGAACCTAAGCTACCTTGAGAAGTTCTCATGATCTATGAATGTTTGAATTGAACTTGGATAAGGGTGTTTTGAACGTGAGTTGTGGAGATTGTGAGTTTATGCGGTTATTTGGTTATGATTGAAACTTCCAAGTGTTAGTTGGTTGGATATGATTGGATTTAAATTTTTAAAATTATTTTTGAGGTCATTGCTCCATGATATTTCTTGGCTATTCTTGTTGGTTTGATAGAATGAGTTTTTGAAGTTATTATTTTGAATGGTTTTGCTCGAGACTAGCAAAAGTCTAAGTTTGGGGGTATTTGATGAGTGTATTTTTTACACTTAATTTATATATGATTTTAATTGTTAAATATTTGTTTCGAGCAAATTTATGTCTGAGTTTTGTTGTTTTTGTTTTTGTAGGAGATTATGGAGATTTTATGGAAAAGAAGAAGAAAATGAGAATTTGTGAAGAGAAAGAAATTAAAAAATAATAATAAAAGAAAAGAAAATTGAAGAAGAAAGAAGTCAGGAGAAGAAAATATCGAGAAGGGGTTAATGGGCTTTCTTAATGGGCCTTGTCTAAGCGCTAAATTTTTGTGGTCAGCGCTTAAGGGAAAGCTATCGCGCAGCTTCACGTGAGAATTGAGAGATTGAAGCCAGAGGGCTATGCGCGCCTGCCTATAGTTCTGGAGCGCCCGCGCGTCGCAAGATTTCAGCGTTTAAGAGTTTTAATAGGGAAGGAAACTTTTATATTTTATGGGCTTTTTGATGGGTTTTTGTGCAAGCTATAAAAAGGATTCTTTTATCAGAAATTAAGAGGAGAGCCGCCACAACTTATACATAATACACAGTACAAATCAGAGATTAGGGCTTGATCGTGAGATTTTGGAGAAGAATTTCTAGAGATTTAATTGAAGAACGAAGACGGAGATCGATAGACCGGACATGACATCGACGACGGATTTGTTTCTTTATTTTATTTATTTAATTCTGAATTCATGTCTAATTTTTGAACATGTTTTGTTTTATTCAGAATTTTATTATGAACTAATTTTTTAGAGTCTAGATGTCGGATGGAACCTGGTGTAGACACTTTCATGAATTTTTGATTTTATTGAATTGGGTTTCTTCTAGATTAATTGTTTTTTTCTAGAATTGATTGTCTTTTCAATTACTTGATCACTAATTGATTTGTAATATTTATTTGAAATCTGGCATTCGGAAGAGGAGATTTTGAATAGAACCAATAGAAAATACACTGTTATTTATTTATATCGCTCGGGAGAGTGTAAAATTTTAACAGAGCTTTTAAAAAAAATATTGTTTTGAATTGATCATTGCAATTATATTTTTAATAGGGATATTAAAATTTAATTGTAGTTGATATATTTTATTCGGCACTCGGGAGAGGGAATAATACACTTAAGTGTTCTTAGCTATTAATTCATTGAAATTCATGAAGATTAATTAATTAGGATTGATTGTTGTTGAAACCAGGTGAAATCTATACCTCTAGACCATGTTTCTCTGATTGATATTTATCTGAAAGTTGTGTGCGTGCTATAAAATCATCTGCTTATTTTTATTTTAATGCAAAATTTTGAGATATTAATTTTCTAGATAAAGTTTGGACTATTTTAATTACAAATACTAAATATTTTCATTTTACTCCCTATGGGATCGATATCTGATTTTATCACTATATTAAAACATGACACTCGTACGCTTGCGAGCATTTTTCACAACAACTCCCGGGTTTAATGTGTAGGAATTATCAAGTTTTAAGAAGAAATCGGATTTTTACTTCATGCGCTCGATCGGACATACTCACAGGATCGAGCGCGACATCTGAAGATTCAAGGCAGTGGGCTCGAGTAGAAAGGTGCGCTCGATCCAGGAAATTCATAGGATCGAGCGCGGCCGAGGAATTTTCAAAACAGTGTGTTCGCAATTTTTCATGCGCTCGATCCGGGGAACTCGTAGGATCGAGCGCGCATGTCGGTTGGAGAAGACTTTGTAAATTTGGAAACTCTTTTATTTTGGACTCAAGACTTTTATTAGGATTTTATTTCGTTTTTCAGGGGGGAATTATCAGACTTTAGCATATCTCTGAGGCGGCTAGGTTTTGTTTTAAAACTCTCTCTGAAGATTTCTTCCTTTCTTTTAATTTTTCTCTAGCTTTTCATGAATCGTTGTGGCTAAGTCTTAGAACTTGGTATAGGGAGACGAAACCTTGATATAATTTATTCATGAGATTCGATTTTTAGTGTTTAATTCCTATTGAGTATCAAAAGTTGTTTTGTTTTATTTAATGCTTGTGTGCGAGATTTTAGGATTGGCCATCTTAGGACTTTTCTATACAATCTAATACTAAATTAGAATTCAAATCCGTAATTGTTTGAATCAACTAATTTGCGAAGCAACTACGTTTGATATTTTCTGCTGTTGAATTTATTAAATCATAGGAACAACTTTTGACTAAATTAAATACATTCGCTGGTGCATGTGTTGTCTAGGTTCATCAGTTTTACTTATTTGAATGCTACCTTAAATTTAAATCTAAATCGCTGAAATCCGGGTTAATTTATTGGTAAAGGTTAATCTAGAACGCTGGTGTCTAATTAACTAAGATTAAGGTGAAACAGGAATTTGATTTTCAATGATGAATATTTGATAGGATTAATTATTCTTAGGGAATCGATGATTGAATGAATAAATATCAAGGATGTAGTCGACCGATACCAAGGCTTGTTTCTTATTGATTTCATCAGTTTAATTCTCAAACTTGCATGATAGTGATAATATTTAATTTTAATTGTTTAAAATTTCAGTAGTTAAGTCCCAAAACTCAAAACCCCTATTTATTTTTAGTAATTTTTAGAACACATTAAATTTCCCTTTTCTCGTGGGAACGATCCCTAGTCACACTACTGCATATTTTATTTATCTGATTGAGTCGGGTAATTTGGGCGTGACGCGATTAAGCGCTAACAAATTTTGGCGCCGTTTCCGGGGATCGAACCCGGGTCACCCGCGTGACAGGCGGTAATACTCACCACTATACTACAACGACAACATGTTTCTTTCCCTTTTGTTTTTGTTTGATTTTAATTATTGGTTTGTTTTGCTTTTGTTTGATTTTGGGAAAATTTTGAAAAAATTAAAAACAGTACTTACTGCAGAGTCACCGCGCTCGATCCTATGAACTCATTAGATCGAGCGCCAGAAAATCAAAAACTTATTGTCCCGAACATTTTAGTTCCGCGTTCGATCCTACGAATTAATGAGATCGAGCGCAAGAGTTTCCTAAACCCACTCCCCTGAAAATATTTTGGGCGCGCTCGATCCTGCGAACTCATGCGATCGAGCGCACCCTCTTTTACACATTATATTTACTTTCCTTTCTTTTTTTCCCCCTATCTTCACTCTTCATTCTCTCGGCCTCCCTAGGACCCTAAACCCCCAAATTTCGAATTCTCTCAAATCTTCACCAATTGTTCTTCATCTGTTGCAGGGGTTATTCAAGGGCTCGGAATCATCATATCTCCTCTCCACTACACATCTCCACACCATATTTTGCTAGGGACTTCGGAATTTTTGGTGCACACCACGTGTTCGACGAATTTCCCCTGTCAATTTTTTTTTTTGAAATCTTTGCGATATTAGGGCTCCGAAACGCAATAGAGAGATAGGCGAATCTTCTCTCCAGGGCACAAGGGCTTCAACCTCCTTACTAAATCTCGCCGGCCGATTTGTCAACCAAACGGCTCGGGATAGGTATGATCATGCTAAACATCATCGCTCCCCTATTACTGAGAGGGGTTTTGATCTTGATGTTACCGAAATCGATGTGGTTGTCCAAATATTGAATCATGGGTGGGGGTCATTCTGCAAGCAACCCAAGCTGGCCATTGTCCCTATTGTTAGGGAATTTTATGCTAACACTGCGGAACGGGTGGATGGTAAAGCCTTTGTCAGAGGTATTTTGGTTTCTTATGCGCCCAATGAGTTGAATACTATTCTAGAGACGCTGGATGTCGATGATAACCTATACCAAAGCATCGCCCTTGCCCCGGATTTACACGAGGTTCTTCAACAATTGTGCTTTGATGGGGCTGCCTGGTTGGACCATGTTACTTTCAAATGCTTTAAGGAGAAATACCTTTATTTGGTTCCGGCCACTTGGTACTCCTTCGTCGCCCACCGTCTGATGCCCATCTCCCACACGAGTGAAGTCCACGTTGAGCGTGCAGTGCTACTCTACGCTCTTGATCTTAATTTTCCGGTCAATGTGGGATGAGTGATTCATGATCACATACGGCGTTCAATCACTTCCAGGACAACGGGTCTTTTCTTCTTGATGATCATCACACAACTGTGCATGCGTGTCGGTGTGCAACCTCGACTTGACGAGGAATGGTTGCAACCAAAGCACCCCATTGACAAAGCCGTTATCGATGCAAAGCGAGCTTATCGGAGGAGCCAATTTGTGGTGGACAATCAATTTGTGCCGGTCCACGATCCCGTACGCCCTGTTCCACCTCCGCGACGCACTACTACTGTTACTCTTAGGGAAGTGGCCGCTTTCACCCAGCACCAAAATGCATTCAATGCAGCTACGGCTTCAAATTTTCAAGTCTTGGACTACATTTGTCGCGGCATCTACGAGAGGCTAGGGATCGACCCCACCACGCTCCCACCGGCTGTACCATTCCCACCACCTTTCGAGTTCCCATATATTGACCCTGTGGCTCCGCCAGAGCATGATGAGGACGCCGCCGACCGCTAGACCAGGGGAGTTCTGTTTTATTTTTTTTCTAGCATAGCATTGCATTGACATTTCATTTTTTTTTGAGTTTAATGTTTTGTTTGTTTAGTTGTTTGTTTTGTTTTGTGTTTGAGGCATTGAGGGCAATGCTTCGTTTAAGTGGGGGGGGGGGTGCATTCATACATTGCATTTGTTTTTGTCGCGTTGTTGCATTTAGTTCATGTTAGTGTCATATCATTATGTTGCATTAGTATTGAGTTGAGAAAGAAATGGGTAGCCTGGCCAATGATGAAGAGTTATTTGTGTTGTTCAGTAACTGAATTTCATGCCTATCTGACCAAATTTTTGCACTGATGGAACCTAATAGACGAGTGAACTCCTATATACTCTATGAATTGTGCTTGAGTCTAAAATTTGAAACATACAAACATGGATAGGATTGAGGCATTATTGGAATTCTTGGGCCTAAATTTTTCGTGAATTATCCTTAGATGCCCTGTTGAGCTTCCACGTGATATATGAGCACATGAGGTGCATACTTCCGAATTTTGTGAAAAATCATCGTTCACTGTTGATGATTTCTCTTTTCTGCACTAATTGAAATTTGTATGAATTGACTGTGAATTGAGACATGTCTAGAACAAGTTCGGATACCCCTCGAGGTGAAATACGGGTAAACTGTGACTTAGGAGTGATGTAGGCAATTTTTCTGAATATCGTTTGAGCTTTTCAAGCCACCCACTGAATTATTTATCCCTAGTACCTTGTTTGAGCCTAATTGAAAAACGAGTGGCATGCGTGTAAACGTGTGGTAAACCCCCATTCGACATTGTTTCAAGGTCCTACAATTACTACCTATAGCCTAAACACTAATTCCTACCTTAAAGGGAGTAAGTTGAATGTTAGAATTATTTTATGCTCCTACTTTGTATTGTGAATATGGAATGGTGTGGTGATAGAAATTTGAAAACAAAAGATTGTAATGAAAGGGGATAGAAAAGAATAAATAAAGGGGTGCAAAAAGAAAAAAGAAAAAAATTAGTTGGTGAAAAGAAATATAAAAAAAATGGAGATCAATGAAGTGAAAAGAGGAGTGAAATCTGAATAAAAAGGAGTGGACTTTACAAAAAGAGCATAATTTACTCCCTCTTTGAATTCCTTTTCCTTCATTGTAGCCATGAGCCAAGCCTAACATTATAAGCTGATTAAGACCTACTGATCGAGTCACAGTCGCCCAATATACTAGTGGAGAGGGGTTGCGATAATTTTGCCTATGGACTGTCGATTGACACTTTTGATGAGTAAGAATTTTTAATCGAAATATGCACACACTAGAATTCTTTGCATTTGACCAATTGTGAGTGTGTTGATTTGATTATCTATTCATTTTGATCTTGTGATACCTTGAAAAGTCTTCATGATCGATGAATATGTGAATTGAATTTGGAAGAGAGTGTTTTGAATTTGAGTTGCGGAGTTTATAAGTTTATGCGGTGAAATTAGTCTGTGTTTTAAAATTTTCGAAAGAATGTTAGTGAGTTGGATATGGATGGATGTGAAAATTTTGAAAGTACTGAGGCTAGTGTTCCGTAGTATTTCTTGATTCTTGTTTGTTCTATTTCATTCTGTTTTTGCATGACTACTCGAGGGCGAGTAAGGATTAAGTGTGGGGGAATTTGATAGTGTTGTTTTGTTTGCATATTTTAGGGTCATTTTGTTAGTGTTTTGCATACATTCATATGTCTTTATTCATGTTTTATCTTTGTTTTGTTTTATGCATGCATTTAGCTACATAAAATACTCTCGGGTTTAATGTGTAGGAATTATCAAGTTTTAAGAAGAAATCGGATTTTTGCTTCATGCGCTCGATCGGACGTACTCACAGGATCGAGCGCGACATCTGAAGATTCAAGGCAGTGGGCTCGAGTAGAAAGGCGTGCTCGATCCAGGAAATTCATAGGATCGAGCGCGACCGAGGAATTTTCAAAACAGTGTGTTCGCAATTTTTCATGCGCTCGATCCGGGGAACTCATAGGATCGAGCGTGGATGTCGGTTCGAGAAGACTTTGTAAATTTGGAAAGTCTTTTATTTTGGACTCTAGACTTTTATTAGGCTTTTATTCCATTTTTCAGGGGGGAAATTATCAGATTTTAGCTGTAGCGACCCGACCCGGATCCACTACCTAATTAGAGTTAAGAGCATAATTAAGCATGCATTAAATAAAATTGATGCGGAAGACTTAAATACAAGCAGACCGGCAGAATACAATCGGCTAACAAACTCGATTTATACAACCCAATCGAATTACTTAGATAAAAACCTACAGCTAAATACTGCTGTCTTCAAGGTCGCTGGCTCCTCCAGGCTCCTGGTACTCAATCCTGCACCTACACCTGCCCCGTCGAATAGGGTATCCAGATACACAGAAAATACTGGACATGAGCTCTAAGCTCAATACGAAAGCACGGATAAATATACAAATATGATGCATGCAAATGACAGGGTATCCATATCTGGGATAACTGTATACAACTACTCAGACTAGCGCCTGGAATATAAGCTCATCACATCGGGGTAGCTAACCACTGTGCGCGACCACTCATTTCCGAATCACGGATGCGGACCACAAAGTCCTTCAGGTATCAGTACCTAGGGGTACTCGATATCAGACGTCCTAACAGGGCTGAGCAACCCTAACTGGCTCATCTCGAAAGTTATACAGATGTACAGACACAAGATGATATGCACATGCCGCATAACAATAATAATATGCAAACACATAAATGCAACATATAAGCATGCATATCCGCTGGAAATATCAGTCAGTACTTACGTACCTTTCTAAGGCAGTCCTAGTAGTCCCACTCTAGATTTCAAGCCTATCATCAAGTCTACAATGCAAATACTCATGCATCATTCAATAAGCGCTAAAAGACTTAACTAAGCTATTGCATACTCCTAAATAATTTAAGGAGACCATAGCTATACCTGCGTCCGTCGTCAGCCCACTGATGGCGACTATCCCGCAACTAGGGGCACACCCCTACTGCAGCTCCACAGCCTCGAGCACTACTCCGCTACACGAGCGCTGCTCCGCTACTATGTCAGACACTGTCTGACTATACTAAAATATATTCCCTACTCCAACTCTAAAATAAGAGTACCCAAAGCCCTAAAATAGAGCTACTAGGCAAAGGAGAGGAACTCGGAATTGGCAAAAAATGAGGAGCTCGGACCTCATATTTATAGGCATCGATCGGAAGCTCCGTTCCTCGATCGGAAGCTCCATTCCCCCGATCGGAAGCTCCGTTCGCTACGTGTCAATTCGGTCCACATGCAACCACACACCTGTCACCGACAGCCATCGAAAGCTCCGATCCTGATCGGACGTTCCGATCTCCCTGCTTCCGATGTGGTTCCGAACTCACCAAGATCGGAAGTTCCGATCCTGGATCGGTGGTTCCGATCCCACTCGAATCTTGGGACCCTCCAAACCATTTTCAAGTGTTCTGGATCCAATTCTGGACTCCGTTAACCCTTCTGGAATTTTCTTAATCATGTTTTACTTAATCCAAACATAAATACACGATTAAATACTTATTAATCGTTAATTCTGGATACGGGCTACTACATTCTCCCCCACTTAAGATATTTCGTCCTCGAAATCAGATCTTAAGTACCGAATGAAAACAACTCAGGATGTTCTGAGCACATGCTGATCTCAAATTTCCCAAATAGCTTCCCCAGTACTTCAATGTCGTCATTGAACTATCAATCAGAGGAATAACTTTATTACGCAAGACCTTATCCTTATGATCCAGGATACGAGTAGGTCTTTCCACGTAAATCAAATCAGTATCCTCTTGAATCTCTGACCGCTGCAGAATATGAGACTGATCCACCACATATCCTCGCAACAAAGATACGTGAAATACGTCGTGAATACGGGAAAATAAGGTAGCAAAGCTAGCCGATAATCCAAATTGCCAATGCTCTCGAACGAACCATAAACCTAGGAGATAACTTGCCCTTAAGGCCAAATTTGAGAATCCTGCAGAAAGGTGACATTCTCAGAGTTACTTTCTCCCCCAGCATCAAGCTGCAAAGGCTCATGCTTAGTATCTGGCATAGCTGTCCCGACGATCCTGTGCACTCTTAATCCGTTTCTTGGTCTGATCAACTATGTCTGCTAACTGCTGGACTAACTCCAGTCCTTCAGTCTGTCTCTCCCCCACTTCTCCCCTAGAAGGGTGGAGTATGACAATGTCGTCCGTACAACGCCTCAAATGGTGTCATCCCAAAGCTACTATGATAGCTGTTTTTGTACGCGAACTCAATCAATGGCAACTGATCCTGCCAGACTGAACCAAAATCTATAACACATGCTCGCAACATATCCTTCAAAGTAAGGATTGTGCGCTCTGACTGACCATCTGTCTCCGGATGATATGTATTACTCAAACTGAGAGTAATGCCCATTACACATCGAACCCTCCCCCAAAATCTGGAAGTAAACCTGGGCCCTCGATCACTGATAATGCTCATAGGCACTCCATGAAGTCGATCGATCTCCTGAATACATAACCGAGTCAAAACGATCCACATTGTACTCTCGGCTACAGAAAATGAAATGCGCTGACTTGGTGAGTCGGTCCACCACAACCCAGATAGCATCACAATTCCTCAAGGATACCGGAAAATGGGTCACAAAAAGTCCATCGTGATAACTCCCATTTCCCACTCAGGAATAGGCAGACTGTGAAGCAAACCTCCAGGTCATCGGTGCTCTGCCTTGATCTGCTGACACACCAAATATCTCGAGACAAGTTGATAAACATAGCGTTTCATTCCCTTTCATCCGAACCGAGTACGTAGATCTTTGCACAACCTGTTGCTTCCCCGGATGAATACTTAACTTAGCGTGATGCGCCTCCAAAGAACAAATCTCAAGAAATCCACTGGAAGCACCCAAACTAATCATTCCGATTAACAGTCTTTAAAATTTGTCCACTGACAATCCCTGGACAATCACTGAATCCTATTTCCCATGCTGAATCAATCATTGCTAAAACCAATCAATGCTCAAATCAAAATCCGCCCATGGTAATCTCAGCAATGCTGTCAACGAATTACGATCACAAGAGCCACCCTATGACCACTTTTGTGATCCATAGAATCCAAAAGTCCAGATCTCCGCATTCCGGAAGATCCTTAGAGATGAAGAATCCCCTAAATACACTTGAATCTCTATATCAAGCATACAATACTTAAAGTAATATTTTCAGCACTTGTTGATTCACTACATCCCAATCAACACCGATTGGAATAATATGATCGATCAAGTCAATCTACTGTAGCTCTCGATCTTCCTGATGATATCGACCTTAGTCAGACGATCACAGATCAATGAACTCTCATGGATGATCAATATCGATGATCTCCCTGCCACACGTCCGCAGATCCCAAATACTTGGAATCAAAAGAATCACAGCTGATTCAACCACTCATCTTTGTCAGAGTCAGACAATAACCACGAGTAATCACCAGTGCCGAGCCGGCATCCGTCTAGACATACTAACCACTGTCTATACTCGTTCAAGATTATCATAAGGATTTGTTCAATCCAAGCCGCAATACAAGTCCGAAATATTTCAACTATCGTTGAACATGCTCTTGATAACTATATCTCTTGCTAAGACTGCAACAAATCGAGACTGAGTTTACCTGTCAAAATGTACCACCTGGAATCACCACCAAGTGTACACTGGTATAAGTCACGCTTTCCTCACGCCTCAAATAGCCATTTACAATCCTTAGCATCAGATATAATCTATCACTGAAGAAAACTATCCTTGCCGAAAAATACTCATCCCCGAGTCAAATGCTCTAGGAAATTCACTAACACAACTCATGAATAGCCCTTATCACCAGAGCATCCAAACACCGACTAGATCCACTAGTCCAGCAATATTCGATAGGCTAAAACTATCTGCTCAGAGTACGCACTTGTCAAAGAAATCCCTCCAAGACTGGTTCTTATGACAAAACTGCAAACCAATATCTCTGACGACAGTCAAACGATATCTATACCGCCGATACCTAACCAGGCATCCAATCCAATGTCATACCCCGTCGTGGCTGTTACCAAAACTCTAGACTAAGTAGCCTTCCCAACGCCAAATCCTGAAGCACGAAGGCTTCCAGGCATTCTCCGAAGTACGAAAGACTCCCAAAGTAACACTGGCATAGGGTAGCGCTTCATCATGTCTAGTCTTGGTCATAGTCCACAACTCTCGGCATATACTCGACTTGGTATCCCAATGAAATCCCATCATCACGAAGTCTCAACCTATGAAAGTCAATCGGACTACTGTCCTAAGGAAACAACTTAGAACAAAAACTCAAAATTTCCAAACAAGATCAATATTTCCATGCCTCCAGATGAATTACCTCATCAATGGCACTAACCCAGTCAAACGACTAATTAGGTCAGCCCTAGGAAAACACCTAGACTAACCCCATGTCAATTCGTTATCGCTGGCTTACTCAAAATCCATGAGTTATCCTAGTTGATTACGAATCAACTAATTCCAAGACAAACTTTATAAAATTACTTGCAATCAATCACGAATTGCTGAATAAGTAACACATGTATCATTACTTCAAGTTATGTACAATTTCCTTTATTACAATCCCATGTAATACATACAGTATTAAAAATACAACAAAATTTACATCCAATAACTTGAACTGATACAGCCAAATTCTGATGATTCATTACAACTGAAATACTGTTTACAACTACAACAATACAGTATTTAAAATCATCGAACTTGTCTTCGTCCCTTGAGCATGAAGCTTCCAATCGACACACGCATCGATACAAGCATACTTCCGTCCAAGTCTCTCTACATGTCCTCCAGCGAAGAACTCCGGAGAAATGGCACGTGATATCTAACCAGCTATGCTCTGCGGCAGTGCATGTCGGTTGACTTCTTCTGCTCACGATCTACCATCAGCATTCTTCTTGTATCTAAATCATGCTTTTGAACATGAAGTTTCCCGTATGCTTACCAAAAGCATCGATACAAGCATACCGGCAAAACCATGTTCTGCACGAGTTTACAGACCTTACGCTAGAAACCTGTCATGCTTTAGGCACTCAAGGCATTTCCTGGTAAAGGTCTATCTGACAATCTCTCCAGCTACGAGTGGAGAATCTTCAAGGACTGGAACCACATGGATTACTAAACACCATTCGTTCCAAAAAGCCCTCAGAGGTATCTGACGCGATATACTCGATCTTCCCTTCCAATCTTCCCTGGTTGGAATCCATATATTCTTCGATCATCATTCCAATGCATCGAATGATGAACTGTCCACAGCAGTCAGTCTATCTATCGATATGCTACTACTGGTGTTCTCATCACTGTTGCATTCCTTATAGTAAAAACTTATGCCGCAAACCTCGGCAATGAAGAACCAAATCTTCCTTCGCTAGGCCTCAATCAATCCTACAAGGATAATCAAGAAGTCTTTTATCAATTTTCTAAGTCCCTTGCATGCAGCTCTGATACCAATAAATGTAGCGACCCGACCCGGATCCACTACCTAATCAGAGTTAAGAGCATAATTAAGCATGCATTAAATAAAATTGTTGCGGAAGACTTAAATACAAGCAGACCGGCAGAATACAACCGGCTAACAAACTCGATTTATACAACCCAATCGAATTACTTAGATAAAAACCTAAAGCTAAATACTGCTGTCTTCAAGGTCGCTGGCTCCTCCAGGCTCCTGGTACTCAATCCTGCACCTACACTTGCCCCGTCGAATAGGGTATCCAGATACACAGAAAATACTGGACGTGAGCTTTAAGCTCAATACGAAAGCACGGATAAACATACAAATATGATGCATGCAAATGACAGGGTATCCATATCTGGGATAACTGTATACAACTACTCAGACTGGCGCCTGGAATATAAGCTCGTCACATCGGGGTAGCTAACCACTGTGCGCGACCACTCATTTCCGAATCACGGACGCGGACCATGAAGTCCTTCAGGTATCAGTACCTAGGGGTACTCGATATCAAACGTCCTAACAGGGCTATGCAACCCTAACTGGCTCATCTCAAAAGATATACAGATGTACAGGCACAAGATGATATGCACATGCCGCATAACAATAATAACATGCAAACACATAAATGCAACATATAAGCATGCATATCCGCTGGCAATCTCTGTCAGTACTTACGTACCTTTCTAAGGCAGTTTTAGTAGTCCCACTCTAGGTTCCAAACCTATCATCAACTCTACAATGCAAATACCCATGCATCATTCAATAAGAGCTAAAAGCCTTAACTAAGCTATTGCATACTCCTAAATAATTTGAGACCATAGCTATACCTGCGTCCGTCGTCAGCCCACTGATGGTGACTATCCCACAACTAGGGGCACACCCCTACTGCAGCTCCACAGCCTCGAGCACTACTCCGCTACACGAGCGCTGCTCCGCTACTATGTCAGACACTGTCTGACTATACTAAAATATATTCCCTACTCCAACTCTAAAATAAGAGTACCCAAAGCCCTAAAATAGAGCTACTAGGCGAAGGAGAGGAACTCGGAATTGGCAAGAAATGAGGAGCTCGGACCTCATATTTATAGGCATCGATCGGAAGCTCCGTTCCTCGATCGGAAGCTCCGAACGTGTAGATTGGAAGCTCCGTTCCCCCGATCGGAAGCTCCGTTCTCTACGTGTCAATTCGGTCCACATGCAACCACACACCTGTCACCGACAGCCATCGGAAGCTCCGATCTTGATCGGACGTTCCGATCTCCCTGCTTCCGATGTGGTTCCGAACTCACCAAGATCGGAAGTTCCGATCCTGGATCGGTGGTTCCGATCCCACTCAAATCTTGGGACCCTCCAAACCATTTTCGAGTGTTCTGGATCCAATTCTGGACTCCGTTAACCCTTCTGGAATTTCCTTAATCATGTTTTACTTAATCCAAACATAAATACACGATTAAATACTTATTAATCGTTAATTCTGGATACGGGCTACTACATTAGCATATCTCTGAGGCGGCTAGGTTTTGTTTTATAACTCTCTCTGAAGATTTCTTCCTTTCTTTTAATTTTTCTCTAGCTTTTCATGAATCGTTGTGGCTAAGTATTAGAACTTGGTAGAGAGAGGCGAAACGTTGATATAATTTATTCATGAGATTCGATATTGAGTGTTTAATTCCTATTGAGTATCAAAAGTTGTTTTGTTTTATTTAATGCTTGTGTGCGAGATTTTAGGATTGGTCATCTTAGGATTTTGCTATACAATCTAATGCTAAATTAGAATTCAAATCCTTAATTGTTTGAATCAACTAATTTTCGAAGCAACTACGTTTGATATTTTTCTGCTGTTGAATTTATTAAATCGTAGGAACAACTTTTGACTTGATTAAATACATCCACTGGTGCATGTGTTGTCTAGGTTCATCAGTTTTACTTGTTTGAATGCTACCAATACAACAAAAATGATCATTAACAACAGTTGAAAGACAACGCTTTTTACAAAAAGCGTTGTCAAAAAAACAAACACAACGCTTTTATAAGAAAGCTGTAGGGACCCTACCCGGATCCACTACCTAATCAGAGTTAAGAGCATAATTAAATATGCATTAAATAAATCGCTGCGAAAGACTTTAAATACAGACCGGTAGAATACAACCGGTTAAATTAATTCGATTTATACAACCAAATCGAATAAATAGCCTAAAAGTAAAACCTACAGCTAATCCTGTTGTCTTCACTGATCACTGGCTACTCCAAACTCCTGGTACTTCATCCTGCACCTACACGTGCCCCGTCGGATGGGGTATCCAGATACACAGAAAAGACTGGACGTGAGCTCTAAGCTCAATACGAAAGCACTGGATAAAACATACAAATATGATGCATGAAAATGATAGGGTATCCATATCTGGGATAACTGTATATAACTGCTCAGTAATGGCGCCTAGGATATGAGTGGTACAACCCGGGGAGCAAACCCTGCGTACACTGCTCATTCCTATAGGACGTGGACTGTGTCCCCCGATGCTAATCACCCATGACCCGTCAGTCACTGGGCACTAGACATCAACCTTCCAGACAGGGCTGAGCGGCCCTACATGGCTCATCTCAAAAGATGGACGGGCACAATATGATATGCATATGTTGCATAATAATATGACACATAAATGCAACATATAATCATGCAAAACCCGCCGGCTATCTTAGTCTGTACTTACGTATCTTACTACATGCAGTTCCTAGCTGTCCCGCTCTAGGTTCCAAGCCTATATCAGTTCTACAATGCAAATACCCATGCATCAATAATTAAGCTCTAAAAGCCTTAATTAAGCTATTGCATACTCCTAAATAATTTAAGGAGACCATAGCTATACCTGCATCCGTCGTCAGCCCGCTGATGACAATTGCCTCAAAACTTAGGCACATCTCCGCCTCGACGTCGGGATCTCTATGCCACTTTCGGATTCCCAATACGATGCCTAGAACTCCCTAGATCTGAGTTAGAAAGCTAAGGAATCAGAGAGAAAAGAGGAAAAGGTGCGAGTTGAAAATGAAATTTCGGACCTCTATTTATAGACGGAGTTCGGAGCCTCCGAACCCGGTTCGGAACGTCCGAACACGATCGAAACCTCCGATCCCATATTCGGAGCATCCGATCGCCCAATATTACGTCAGCCATGACGTCACCTTGCTGACGTCAGCGATGACACGTGCTCTGGTCCCGATCGGAACGTCCGATCTTACCGACGGAGCTTCCGATCCACTTCGGAGCCTCCGATCCTAAGTTTGGATCCTCCGATCCAGTTCGGAGCCTCCTGACTTGGTTCGGAGCTTCCGAACCCTCCGGACCTTCGGAACCTTCCAGGCTATTTTGAGTGTCCTGAATCCATTTCTTGACTCCGTTAACCCATTTGGGATTTCCTTAATCATGTTTTACTTAATCTAAACATGATTACACGATTAATATACTCATTAATCGCTAATTCTGGATACGGGTTACTACATTCTCCCCACCTTAAAAGATTTCGTCCTCGAAATCTAGGGTAAAACCTCGAGAACGTACAAGAAACCTTGGCTCGAGTGTCTGGTCGAAATATCCTCCGACACACTCAGACTCCCGTTGAATTCTCTGCAAGCTTCATTAATGCTGAACCGCATTAACATTTTCCCAGCTGAAAATTTCTGCGCTACTGGTCGACAATCGAACTTCCTTAACTCTAGCGTATCGTAACACTGATACACCTTTCACTCGGACCACGATCTTCCTGACCACGAAGGATACAATACTCGCTTGATAAATATCATCGTCCCAAAGTAATTTTAGACTAACGAAGACCAAGTCATAACTTTACTGGCTTACGACAATCGTCGAATCACTAATCAAATTAACCATCTAATGGTTCCAAAAGTTCCCGGTGCTCAACACCTCTAGTTAGGAAAACACTAATCCCCAACATTGTGCTGACACATTCTAACATGAATCTCGCTTTAGGATACTACAGTTGGCTCAAGTCTATACTTCAACGTAACTGCTCACAGTGTTCCCTAGACTTGTTACCGTCCCACTCTCCCTGAAGCACAACCGGCTTCCCAAGGAATACTGGGAACTTAAACCATCATGTCTAGTACATTCTGTTGTCCACGTTTCTTAGTATAACCTCAACACTGTGCCCTGATGATAACTATCATCACTTTCAATTCATGACGCTACGTCATCTCCTAGCCATTGGCCTGCGAAGTCACGCATACAATGCAATGGAAGTCATCACGCCGCTGATGATCTACATCACCTCGATCATAGGTTATTCACCTCATGAATTTCAATCGATAGACATCCTCTGGTTAGTTATACATACTCGCAACCACTGTACACACATCAAGACTAAGGCAAGCTCCCACCAATATGCTCGATTGGGACATTCCACAGTGCACAGACATATGGAAACGCTTCCTATTCTGTCTCGAAACTCGACAGTCATTGTACCTGGTATAACTCAACTCAGAGTCTCAGATAATACCATCAGCGTATACCAATCTCCCAAGGTTGAACATACTGATCCTGGAACTAAATCCCAACGGATTCTCAATAGTCAAATCGCTCCCTTGCTGAACGCATCATCCTTAGCACTAAAAAGACGAAGATTCCTGGTGAACACGTCATCCCTGGAATATTGAAATTTGCTTTTTACCAAATTACTTGTCACCTAACACACGTCCGACTATCGTCCATTGCTAAAGCGCAATATCCTTGACAAATAGTCCGCACGGATGTGACTCACGGCTTGAAAAGAACAAACCTAATCCCTCCCGATATTGCGAAATCTTCAATTCCCACAACAATCTTGTTGGCTACTAAGTTGAAATTCTACTATCTCTGTCATTTCAGAGACATCGTTCATCACACGCTATAAGGCTAGTGACACCTCCTGCTAGATCTCGAGGATCAGATCTTAGCTAATGTCACACAGATCAGACAACTGATGTTTCCTTGCTAATGTCCATTAGCATTTTCAACTACTCGTTGGATCCAACCACAACGGTACACATAGATGCCCTCACTTAACCGAAATGTCCGGTCAACAATCTTCACTATTGTTGTTCAATGGAAAACTCTCACATGAAACAATAACATGATCCTTTCCTGACCTATTGCTATCACTAAGCAATTGATTGGATTAATATCAATTTCGTTCTTAACAAGAATGCACTATACTGGAAACTACCAACTCCCTTGCTTGTCTCCACTGTCAAGTTAGCACCTAACTTGATCATACAAGTCCACTTGCAATCGTTCCCGATTACAGCAATCCCAGAAGATTCATCTCTGACGATCATTGAGACCAAATAACTCAAATCTCCGATTTCTCTGAGATGGTATTCAGTACTCTTCCCATAAGCATTACTTGACAAAATACTATCCCAAGTATTTCTTAATTGCTACATCCTGATCAACCCTGATTGGCTCAACCAATCGAACTCGTCGATCTACTTAAGCTCGCACACATCTGGTCAGACGACCACTGATCATTCAACCTGCATGGCTCGGTCAATAACTATGACTCAGCTGCCACAAAGAACTATTTCCAAATGGTGTCAGATCACAGTACATAAGTAGTTTACTTGGCACAAGTCCTGCGCCTTTTCAGCACTACTAACCGTTGCTTCGTATTCTGAACTTAATCATCCTAACTCTGACAGAGTTACCCAATAACCACTAGTAATCACTAGCACAGATCCCGTGCCACATTAGCACTACTAATCGTTGTCTTGTTCACCCAAGGCAAACATAAACTAAGCCTATTCCATCCCATGAAAAATCCTACGCTCGATCTCTGAAAATATCAGACAGTACTTAGCGCAACCACTGGACTCACTATCCTTACCTCGTTCATTCAGAATGAACACCATGGCTCGTCAAGTCCAAGAAGAATAACTAAAGAATCCCAAAGATTTCCACAATCTTCTGACACAATCTTGATTATATCCCTCGCTAAGATTGTTCAACAAATTAAGACCGAGGTAGCCTACCACCATGTCCCACCTGGAATCACCACCAAGTGTATACTGGCATCACGCTTCCCTCATGCCTCAATTAGTCTTATACAATCCTTAGGACGAACAACCCCAGTACTGATGAAAGATTAACATCGCTGGAATTACTCACCTCCGAGTCAACGTCTCTGATAGCCTTCACTCTCCCCTCCTAAATAAGTCTCATATCAGGAGAATCCAATCATATTTCTAATATGATACTAGTCAGATGATATCCCCAATCATCATGGTGTAGTCCTCGTATTCGAGTCAAAGTCTCGTAACAACATCCCATCCAATATCTTGGATAATTCCTATCACAAGGAAATTCTAACCACAACTTTGATGACAACCCATAGCCATCGCTGGTAGAATCCGTCCACCTACTAGATCCATACGTCTAGCAGTAACCCAAAGGTCAAAACCTATCTGCCCAGAGTACACACTTGTCAAGAAAATCCCTCCATGACTGGTTCCTACAACAGAATACTCAAACTATATCTCTGGCACACCAGACGATATCGAACCATTGATAACAAACCTGATATCTAATCCAAGGTCATACCCTGTCGTGACTGCTACCAAATCCCTAGACTGAGTAGCCTTCCCACCGCCATCTCCTGAAGCACAAAAGCTCCCAGGTAACCTCTGAAGTACAAAGACTCCCAGAGTAATACTGGCATAGGGTCGCGCCCCATCACGTCTAGTCATGGTCATAGTCCACAACTCTCGGCATATACTGGACCTGGCATCCTGATGAAAAACCCATCATCACAAGCCTCATCTAACAAAGGTCAGACAGCCTACTGTTCCAAGAAACAACCTAGAACAAAGCCCAAATGTTCTAAACCGAACAATACCTTTAATCCCTCTAGATGAGTCCACTCATCGTTGGCACTAACATAGTCCACTGACTAACTAGGTCAATCCTAGGATAACGCCTAGACTAACCACAAGTCAAACAGTCACAGTCGGCCCACTCAAATCCCATGAGTTGCAACAGTTGAACACTAATCAACTAAACAATGCCAATCCTAGCAAAATCACTTGCAATCATCCACGAATTGCTGGATAAATAAAACATGTATCATTGCTTCCATTTATGTACAATTTCTCAATTACAATCTCATGTAATACATACAGTATTCAAAATACAATGAAATGTACAATCGAACTTGAAATGATACAACAATAGTATGATGATTCATTACAACTGAAATACTATTTACAACTACAACGATACAGTATTTAAATCATCGTACTAGTCTTCGTTTCTTGAGCATGAAGCTTCTAATCGACACACGCATCGATACAAGCATACTCCCGACCAAGTCTCTCTACATGTCCTCTCGCGAAGAACTCTGGAGAAATGGCTCGTGATAGCTAACCAGCTATGCTCTGTGTCAGTGCATGTTAGTCGACCCCTTCTGCTCACGACCTACCATCAGCGTTCTTCTTGTAACCAAATCATGCTTTTGAACACGAAGTTTCCCGTGTGCCTACCGAACGCATCGATACAAGCATACCGGCAAAACCATGTTCTGCATGAGGTTAAAGACCTCACGCTCGAAACCTGTCATGCTTTAGGCACTCGAGGCATTCTCTGGTGAAGGTATATCTGACAATCTCTCCATCTACGACTGGAGAATCTTCAGAGTAGTGTTATCATGGTATGGACGATACAGATGCAAGCATCAAGTTCATCCCATCCAATGCTCTGCCACTGCCTCTGGCATCCGGTACTTGATCCAAAGCTAGGATCCACATGAGTAGAAGTCTTGAAAACTCGGACACGATCCATCACTCCTATATGCACTTGCTGGTATCCCATAAGCCAAATCTTTAGAAATCCTGCCGATGATGATAGTCTCTGGGCAAACTAATTGCCGCATCATCACTTTTTCCAAGGTCTCATCCATCCTATAAGGATAACCTAAAGTCTAATTACTATATCCCAAGTCTCTTGCATGCATATGCTTTGATATCAAAAATGTAGGGACCCTACCCGGATCCACTACCTAATCAGAGTTAAGAGCATAATTAAACATGCATTAAATAAATCGCTGCGGAAAACTTTAAATATAGACCGGCAGAATACAACCGGTTAAATTAATTCGATTTATACAACCAAATCGAATAAATAGCCTAAAAGTAAAACCTACAGCTAATCCTGCTGCTTCACTGATCACTGGCTACTCCAAGCTCCTGGTACTTCATCCTGCACCTACACCTGCCCCATCGGATGGGGTGTCCAGATACACAGAAAAGACTGGACGTGAGCTCTAAGCTCAATACGAAAGCACTAAGTAAAACATACAAATATGATGCATGAAAATGATAGGGTATCCATATCTGGGATAACTTTATATAACTGCTCAGTCATGGCGCCTAGGATATGAGTGGTACAACTCGGGGAGCAAACCCTGCGTACACTGCTAATTTCTATAAGACGTGGACTGTGTCCCCCGATGCTAATCACCCATGACCCGTCAGTCACTGGGCACTAGATATCAACCGTCCAGATAGGGCTGAGCGGCTATACATGGCTCATCTCAAAAGATGGACAGGCACAATATGATATGCACATGTTGCATAATAATATGACACATAAATGCAACATATAAGCATGCAAAACCCGCTGGCTATCTCAGTCTGTACTTACGTACCTTACTACAGGCAGTTCCTAGCTGTCCCGCTCTAGGTTCCAAGCCTATATCAGTTCTATAATGCAAATACCCATGCATCAATAATTAAGCTCTAAAAGCCTTAATTAAGCTATTGCATACTCCTAAATAATTTAAGAAGACCATAGCTATACCTGCGTCCGTCGTCAGCCCGCTGATGACAATTGCCTCAAAACTTAGGCACATCTCCGCCTCGACGTCGGGATCGCTATGCCACTTCCGAATTCCCAATAGGATGCCTAGAACTCCCTAGATCTGAGTTAGAAGGCTAAGGAATCAGAGAGAAAAGAGGGAAAGGTGCGAGTTGAAAATGAAATTTCGGACCTCTATTTATAGACGGAGGTCGGAGCCTCCGAACCCGGTTCGAAACGTCCGAACACGATCGGAACCTCCGATCCCATCTTCGGAGCATCCGATCGCCCAATATTACGTCAGCCATGACGTCACCTTGCTGACGTCAGCGATGACACGTGCCCTGGTCCCGATCTGAACGTCCGATCTTACCGACGGAGCTTCCGATCCACTTCGGAGCCTCCGATCCTAAGTTTGGATCCTCCGATCCAGTTCGGAGCCTCCTGACTTGGTTCGGAGCTTCCGAACCCTCCGGACCTTCGGAACCTTCCAGGCTATTTTGAGTGTCCTGAAATGGCCATTTGGGATTTCCTTAATCATGTTTTACTTAATCTAAACATAATTACACGATTAATATACTCATTAATCGCTAATTCTAGATACGGGTTACTACAAAAGCTTTGTCTTTTTTTTATAAATTTACAAAAAAACAACTCTTCAACAACGCTTTCTAGAAAGCGTTGTGTATGAGCGTTTTTTTATATTTACTACAACGCTTTAATTAAAAGCTATTTAAAGCTTTGTCTGCAATGTGTAAACCCAAATCCCCAATCTTCTTCCCGTCGAGGCCTAGCCCCATCCCTCTTCTGCCGCCATAGTCATCCGTATGTTCTTAGATCTGCAATTTTTTTTGTTTTATACATCTACCCTTCACGTTGAAAAAATAAACTCAAAATCCCCAAACCCTTGGTCGCGATTTCTCTGCAGCTCCCTCTCGTTTTTGCTCCTTTTCCATCTCCAACCTTCGTCAGTTTTTGCTGCTTAATCATGGATTTCCAATCTGATCCACGCTCTTGTAGTTGACAAGCTGCTTCGCAGACCTTCCGGATTACCTTGCTCGGGGTACTTGGCGACTCCGTCTACACTCTTCTTCTTTGTCGTGCTCCGGCGTGTACGACAGGGTTCACCGCCAGATGAGCGCCACCACCATGTCGAGATCTTCTTGTTTGTATCTTTCAGTACTGCTGCCTTTTGTTTTAGATAGGTGATATCGTTTGGTGTGAATTTAAAGATTAAGGCCAAGCTCGTGTCGAAGCAGACGGAGAAGAAGATTAAGGAGGCTGGTGGCGCCTTCGTGCTCACTGCTTGATTAGGTTTTAGTTGATTACTGTTTTTCATTTTTTTTCAAAATTTTTATTAATTTTGAAAGATTACTTTTGGAGTTTTGTTTCTTGAATTTGGAATTGATCTGCTATATTAATATGAATGTTTTGATTTACGGTCATTTCTTGTCTGAGATCTCTTAGATGTGTGAATTTTATTAATGCGACCTCAGTTTTGAAAGTTTGGGGCAAATGTACACTTTTTGGAAAAATATTGAAGTTTGCTTCAATAGCTTATTTTTCATTACTTGCTTTGAGCGAATGTATGTGTTCATATGTATCTGTAGCTCCTTAGAATAGCCACGGTACTTGGGGTGAATGGTAGATGTTTATGTCGTATTATATATAGATGATTTTCAAGTTTTTTGCTATTCTGAATCCCCGCAGGATTGAACACCAATTCCGTAGTTTTCTTCAACATAATGGCTGCCACCGCCAACACCGCCATGCTGCTCCTAATTCTAATTATTGTCATCTTCGTACGTAGCTTTCTTCCTCCCTTTGTAGTAGTAATAAAATTAATAATAATAAATAAAAAAAAAAGCTAGGGGTGTTGTGTTTGCTATTTGGGTAGTCTGAAAGTGGGAAATGGAAGAATTTAAGAAAATCGGGATGGTTCTAGTCAATGATTTTATTTAATGTTTGGACAGCCTGGGATTGGAGAGACCTGTGGGGTACGCGTCAATTGCTTCCTCTCCAATTTATAGTTAAATCACAGTTGTCTCCCATTATCGTATCCATTAATTAATTAATTAATTAAGTAATATAAAACTATATATAACAATAAGAGCATCAAATCTCATGTGAGGTGGCCTATCCGATATTAAATGGCACTTGTATGTTCAATATAAAAATGACAAGACTATTAATCTTGATTGGGTAGTTATGCAAGATGTTCATCGTATTTATTTATATATTAAACTATAAACCATTTCATCGTCACATTCTCACAACTAACTAACCCGAGGCAGGATTTCCGTCTTTTTTTGTATGATTACTTGTTAGTTTTGCATGATTTTTTTTAAAAAAAAGATTTTGCATGATTGTTGTTTAACCGGTAATTGTTGTTTTCGATGATGGGTAGCCACACTATTATTACGGCGAGTTCCGGACTGACGTCACGCCGTTTTTTGTCGTTGTTTGTAATGGTAAGTCAATGTTGAGTTTGAGCTGTTAACTTTCTATATCATTCGCATTCTAGTTTTTGCCGATTTGAGTTTAAATGTAATCGCATACTTCTGCCCGCAAGGTGTTTGGTTTAATGCTTCTCATAGTGTACTCGACATCTCCATTGCTGCTTAGAGGTATTTTGGCTTGAAACTCTTCTGGTTTTAGGCGTTTTTGGTGATTGTGTGTCTGTCTTCTCCTTTGTGTGTTGATTCTTGCCTTGTTTATTCTCAAAGAGCACCCGAGCACGACTATCATGATCGATGCACGTACAAGCATGGCCTTGACAAGGTTTATCATGGACAGAGGAGGGCTGCATAGAGTTGGCTACAAGAATGTGATTGATAAGGGCATGCAGCTTTATAAGGATGGAATTGAGGCTCATCTTATGATGGAAACTTCAGGCCATGGTGCCCTCAAAGAGAATCATTTTCTTGATGATGGTAAATCTCTTTGATTCTTTTACATCTATGGGATTTATATTTACAAAATTTTTTGCATAAACCAAAGATTGTTTTATATGGTGCCCTCTGTTTCAGGTGCTTATATGATCGTAAATATCATCATTGAAATGGTAAGATGAAGCTTAAAGGATCAAATGAAGGCATTGGGAGTCTAATAAAAGATTTGGAAGAGCCACTGGAATCAGTGGAGTTGAGAATAAATATTGTTACAGAGCCTAGATACGCCAAGGCCAAAAGCTCTAAGGTCATTGAGGCATTCAGGAACTACATTGAGGTATGTATATGTACCACTATAACAACTCCTCGAATGCAAAATAACAACGACGATGACGATAATAACAATAGCGACTTATCAAATATATGATCTTAGGAAGGAAGGTTAGAGGGTTATGAACTCGATTCTTTTTGGGTGAGTGAAGGGTGCCTCGAGGAATCCAACGACGCTCCGTTTCCTATCGATGCCTATATGTACAGGTATCCATTCTAAAATACCAACCTCAAACAATAATCTGAAGAATATATACCTGTTCTCACTTGGATATGTATAAGGCCAAAGTTTCGGATTCCGGAGGAGAAGAATGGCTGGATACACCATCGACAAAGCATTCAAAACCCGAATATAGCTGTTAATTTGCATTCCACGACCCCGGCGGTTGCCAGTCCATGACCAAAGCTCTGAGAGATAAGTATGATAATCAATGCTAAGGGAGATAACATTAGGCCAGTATGGTATCATATAATAACTGAATACTGATGAACAGATGAAAACCATCCGAAATAGACAGTCTTGGGCGAAATGGTGGATTGCATTTGATTTCTCAAAGAAACAAAAAGGTGGAACCCTTGAATCTCATTTTACTCCATATATCACTAACATAGAATAAATCTGCAGACACATATATACTGAGCTACTTCAAAAGTTTTGCAGACAAATTAAGGTGACATCAACGCTTAATTTCAGTGTCTTCATGATTTTTTGAGTATTTTGCCCTTGTGTTTTGTTCGTAACTAATGTTGAACAAGTAGTGGGAGACGACGACGACGACTGTGTGCCCTGCATTTGTCATGTCGTGTTTGTGGAGGGTGGCCTAGCTAGCACTTGGTGCAACAACAGCAGCCCTACATGGTTTTATATATTAATCTGGTCACTCTCTTTTCACAAGACTAGACGTACTTATATTATTTTTAGCATAAAGACATGTACGTGTGGTTTAAAAAAAGCAAGCTATCATGCATTGAGATGTGTTGTTTCATTCTAATATTCTTATATTAATGCAGAAATCTTGCGACCCTTGTGTGCTTTAAATATTCCTCATGTGCAAAAGAATTTAACAAGTCTCTATACACTACAACAAAAATGGTCATTGACAACAGTTGAAAGAACGCTTTTTACAAAAAACGTTTTTAAAAAAATAAACACAACGCTTTTAAGTAAAATCTTGAGAATCTGGATTATGCTAAACTTGCAGGGGAAGCTTTAAATGGATTACAACTTGGTAAAGTCTTGAGCTTACTACTGAATGATTTGTACGGTATTTTTCTTTCCTAAAACTTTGTGATTTACAAAAATTGCATGTACAAGTGGAGAGGTTTTGTTGTTGATAATGGTTCTCGATTGTGTTCTCTTTGTAATTGTAAGTCTATGAGCTTATGGTTGTTGATGGGTTCTAAATTGGGCTCTTCTATTTGCGAAAAAGTATGCACAAAATAGAGTAGGTTATTTCATTTTCTGAACGAGAAGAAAAGGATATGTTGAGGTATATGAAATATAAATTACTTAGCATCTGTATACTGCTACTGATATCCTTGCAAGACTTAAATGGATGCAGGGTTTCAATGTGTTTCATCCAATGGATTGGGATGCATTCCGTTTACCCACTGAGAAATATGCCATTGAGGTATTCCTTTCCTGGACGTACTTTCTTAGTTGTCTGCTATTAAATTATATCCTTTCTTTTTTAATATTTTAAATGCACTTATGACAGACAGGGACGCACCACCCAAAACTCACGACACTGAAAAATATTGACCGATTCCGTTACCTTGTTACTACTGTTATATCTTATTTATGAAAGTTGATGTGGTACATATTCTCCAAGGTCTTCAATGTGTGTTGTGTTTCTAGATCATGCAAACATGAGTGATTTCATTTTGCTTAATGTTTTTTATATTGTTTGCTGAGTTAGTGGAGAAACACAGGAATATCTTGTTTTGTAATGTATTTTTTTTGTTTATTCAAGTGCTAATGAAATAATTTCTGAGATTCTTTGTGGTGTTGATTGACCTAGAAAGCAGTGATACAATCCATATGCTCCATCCCAATTGCAACTCTCTATGTAAAACTGATTGTATATTCAGACTTTGAATGATTTGAAAACAACATTTTCGTATTCAAAAATTGAAAAAAGGTATGACTACAAGACTCAAGGAGAAGTAATGATTTCATGAAAGGTTTTAATTATTTTTTTATTGGCTCGTCCTTTATTTCAGCTCAAATTGTTACGCTTCTCGTATGACTGGGATCGGGAAATTTCCACCACAAAGCCTGAATATTATAAATGGACACAGTGGATATTTTTGAAGCTTTTGAAGAGAGGATTGGCATATGAGGTTTCAATCTTGTCGCATATTTTGATTTCATCTCGTACATGATATGTTAAAAAGTGGATGTATGATGAAAATAATTATAACTTGTTCAATCATTCTTTTTTCATTTCGTAGTTCCTATTTTTTGCTGCCAAATATGTGTTTAAATTTATTTTTCATTTTGATCTATTCATATTTGTTTTATATTTGGTTGCTGCCAAATATGTGTTTTAAGTTGGTTATATGTTTATGTCATTTGTTTTTATTTTGAATAATTTACTCAGGCGCGCACCAAATCACGTCTATGCTTCATCAAGCATTTGCCTCAAGTTTTATGAAAGTATCAAGTCAAGAACGCTGACTCTGGTTTGAGGCAGAAGGCATAGCGCACATGGCCGAGACGAACATGAAGCGTTGTGTTTTTTAGCTTTAATGCATAGATTGTTCAAGATTAATGTATAGTTCTTTTCTAGTGCTCATTGATTTATAATTCGAGTATTTTTTATATTTGAATTATTTATAATATTGCAAGCTTGTATATTAAATTTTATTTTATAAATTTTTGAATTTTGAGTGATTTATAAAATTAAAAATTTGTGAATTAATTAACAACGAAGCACAATGCCTTTTTTAAGCCATCTCTAGAAAGCACAACGCTTTTTTACACTTAAAAAGCGTTGTCCTTGCTGAAATCTACAACGCTTTTTACGCGTTGTAATTTTTTGAAACAACAACGCTTTTTAAGCGTTGTCTTTTCCGAATACCACAACGCTTTTTAAGCGTTGTATTTTCCGAATACCACAACGCTTAAAAAGCGTTGTCTTTTTCGAATACCAAAAAGTTTTTAAAGCGTTTTTTTTTTCCAAATACCACAACGCTTTTTTTGCGTTGTCTTTGACCGCGGTCTTTTACAACACTGCCTACGACAACGCTTTTTCTGGGACAACAACAACGCGGAAAAAGCGTTGTGGTTTGAATTTTTTCTTGTAGTGTACCTTAAATTTAAATTTAGATCGCTGGAATCCGGGTTAATTTATTGGTAAGGGTTAATCTAGAACGTTGGTGTCTAATTAACTAAGATTAAGGTAAAACGGGAATTTGATTTTTAATGATGAATATTTGATAGGATTAATTATTCTTAGGGAATCGATGATTGAATGAATAAATATCAAGGGTGTAGTCGACCGATACCAATGCTTGTTTCTTATTGATTTCATCAGTTTAATTCTCAAACTTGCATGATAGTGATAATATTTAATTTTAATTGTTTAAAACTTCAGTAGTTAAGTCCCAAAACTCAAAACTCCTTTATTTATTTTCAGTAATTTTTAGAACACATTAAATTTCTCTTTCCTCGTGGGAACGATCTCTACTCACACTACTTCATATTTTATTTATCTGATTGAGTCGGGTAATTTGGGCGTGACGCGATTAAGCACTACCAAGAGCTTGTGTTTCTTGGCTTTGTTGTGAGTTCTCAAGGTGTCAAAGTTGATGAGGATAAGGTAAGTGCAATTCGATATTGGTCAACGCCTACTTCTATTGGTCAAGTTCGAAGTTTTCATGGTCTTGCAAGTTTATATAGGAGATTTGTGAAGGATTTTAGCACTTTGGCGGCTCCTATGATTGCGGTGATAAAAAAGAACGTTTCATTCCATTGGGGCGAGGAGCAAGAGAAGTTTTTTGATATTATTAAGCAAAAATTAATTAATGCTCCTTTACTTGTATTGTCTGATTTTTCTAATACATTTGAAATTGAATGTGACACATCAGGTATAGGGATTGGAGGTGTTTTGATACAAAGTGGACGACCAATTGCATACTTCAGTGAGAAGCTAAGTGGAGCAGCGTTGAATTATCCTACCTACGACAAGGAGTTATATGCCTTGATTCGAGTGCTTGAAACGTGGCAGCATTATTTGAGGCCAAAATAATTTGTGATTCATAGAATCATGAGTCTTTGAAGCATCTCAAAGGACAATAAAAGCTGAACAATAGACATTTCAAGTGGGTGGCGTTTGTAGAGAATTTTCCCTACGTTATCAAGTACAAGCAAGGAAAGAAAAACGTGGTAGCGGATGCTCTATCACAAAGGTATGTGCTTCTATCTACTCTAGATTCTATGTTTTTAGGATTTGAGTATGTGAAAGAGTTGTATGCTAGTGATCCTGATTTTGGGGATATTTATGTGTCATGTTTGCATGGTCCAAAAGATAAATTTTTCATGCATGACGGCTACTTGTTTAGGGAAGATAAATTGTGTGTGCCTAAATCGTCCATTCGTGAGTTACTTGTTAGGGAATCACACGAGGGTGGTTTAATGGAACATTTTGGTGTGGCTAAAACTTATGATACTTTGCATGAACATTTTTATTGGCCACATATAAAACATGATGTTGAGAATATTTGTGAGAGGTGTGTGACTTGTAGGAAAGCTAAGTCTAAGACACAACCACATGGATTGTATACTCCACTTTTCGTTCCTAGTGAACCATGGGTAGACATTTCTATGGATTTTATTTTAGGATTACCAAGGTCTAAGAAGGGGAGGGATTCTGTGTTTGTGGTGGTTGATAGATTTTCTAAGATGGCTCATTTCATTGAGTGTCATAAATCTGATGATGCATCTCATGTTGCGGACTTGTTCTTTAATGAAATTGTTAGATTGCATGGCATGCCTAGGAGTATTGTGTCTGATAGGGATACTCGTTTCTTGAGCTACTTTTGGAAAACATTATGGTGCAAACTTGGTACTAAACTACTGTTTTCGACTATATGTCATCCTCAAACGGATGGTCAAACTGAAGTTGTTAATAGAACGTTAGAGACTTTGTTGCGTGCTATAATAAAAAAAACTTGAAAAGTTGGGAAGAATGTTTGTCATTTGTTGAGTTTGCATATAATCGTAGTGTGCATTATACTACAAATTTTTTACGATTTGAAATTGTGTATGGTTTTAATCCATTAACCCCGTTGGATTTAATGTCTTTGCTTATGAGTGAAAGAGTTAACATGGATGGTAAGAAAAAGGCGGAGTTTGTGCGAAATTTGCATGAAAAGGTAAAGGTGATTATTGAAAAGAAGAACTTGCAATACACAAGACAAGCAAATAAAGATAAAAAGAAGGTTGTGTTTGAACCCGGTGATTGGGTTTGGTTGCATTTGAGGAAGGAGCGTTTTCCGGAGAAGCGGCGTTCTAAGTTGTTACCTAGAGGCGATGGACCTTTCCAAGTCTTGGAGCGGATCAATGACAATTCCTACAAATTAGACTTGCCAGGTGAGTACAATGTGAGTACAACTTTTAATGTTTCTGACTTGTTTCCGTTTGATGTAGGTGATGATCAAGATTTGAGGACAAATCCTTTTCAAGAAGGGGAGGATGATGCGATCATGAATAGCTCGCATGTTGACCACATGGCTAAGGATCCGTTGGAGATGCCAAGAGGACCGATTACGAGAGGTCGAGCTAAGAGATTCAAAAATGCACTTCAATTGTTTATGATGATTATCAGGAAGACATTGGAATGTTTGAAGATCACTTTGGTGAATGTTACAATATTATTAAAGTTCAAAGAAACAAGAAAGTGGAAAAAATATCAAAGTAAATACAAAAATAAGTGACATGGCCCGAGAAGCCCGCGCGCCCGCGCATCTGAGTGATTTTTTAAGTTGTAAGGCAGATTTCTATGCGCTCCCGCGCTATATACATCGCGCGCCCGTGGCGTTTGAAGACTTTTGAAAATAGGATTTCCGATAGCCATGCGCGCCCGCGCCTGTCCGTCGCGTGCCCGCGCCTGTACTCTCTTTCACACAGTTTGACGTTTTGTGTGTGTGCGAAACTTTTTGAAATTTTGGCACTATTTTTCCAATTTTGAGTCTTTTAGTTATATTAGAAAACTTTTAGGATATATCTTTGATATCTTTAGATATATTTTGAATTATTTCGCGATATCTTTTAGTATTTTGTAGTTGTATTATAAATACAACAAAAACATTCATTATTGATATAGAATTCAGATTTTGATATTGATCAATTAAAATTCTCTCTAGAAATTTGATTAAAGCTTTGTGTTTTTCTCAAAATCAAACTTATCAAAGTTCTTTAACTTTGTGGCGTTTGTCGATTGATTATCCTCGTGGGTTGTCAGAAACAGGTTTTTTGAAGGTTCCATTGTGATCACTGTTTTTTTTGTGATTGTTTGTTGCTAGTTTCAAGTAAACTAGAGGTGAATAATCCAAAACTTTTACTTGTTTCAAGATTGGGCAAATTTCTTGATTTCTTTTGTTATTGGATTGAGGGTACGATTTTAATATAGTCGTGTTTGTCTTCCATACATTAAGAATTCATATCAAATAGCGAGAGAATGATTGCAGATACCTTTAGTTTATGCGTTTTCTTGCATGCGTTTTGATCGATACTGGTGCGTCTCATTCTTTCATACCAGCTCGATTTGTTTAGAGATTTAGACAACCGTATGTTCCCTTAGACGTGTTGTTAGTTGTTTCGACTCCGATGGGTCAAGAGGTATTGGCTAAGCTTCTAGTGGTAGGATGTATTTTGGAATTTGAGGGTCATCAGTTGAGTGCTAATTTGATGATCTTAGCGATGGATGATTTCGCTTGCATTATTGGAATTGACTTTTTGAATATCTATAGAGCCGTAGTGGATTGCAACAAGAGGTTTGTCCAGTTTCGCCTTGAGGATGGAGATGTGTGGTATTTCTATGGTTAGGGAGCGCAACCCCCGATGCCAGTGGTTTCTACTCTGAAAGCTTGTCGTGCTTTAGATTCTGGCGGGGAAGGCTACCTTATCTACGCGATTGATGCATCCTTAGAGGCTTCAGACATTCATTAGATATCAGCGGTCCGAGAGTTTTCGGATGTGTTTCCTGACGAGTTTTCAGGATTTCCTCATGTTCATGAGGTAGAGTTTGGCATTGAGGTTTTGCCAGGAACATCGCCGATTTCCCGAGCACCTTATCGTCTGGCTCCGTCAGAGATGAGGGAATTGCAGAAGCAGTTGCAGTATCTTCTTGATAAGGGCTACATTCGACCCAGTGTTTCACCTTGGGGAGCCTACGTGCTGTTTTTCAAGAAAAAGGATGGTTCGATGCGTCTTTGCATAGATTACCGCCAGCTGAACCAGGTGACTGTTAAGAATAAGTATCCTCTTTCGCAGATAGATGATATGTTTGATCAGCTTTAGGGGACTTCTGTTTATTCTAAGATTGATCTGTTATCAGGATATCATCAGTTGAGAGTTAAAAATGAGTACATCTCTAAGACAGCATTTCGTACACGGTATGGACACTATTAGTTCTTGGTAATGCCGTTTGGATTGACGAATGCTCCTATTGTTTTCATGGACTTGATGAACAGGGTTTTCCACGATTTCTTGGATAAGTTCGTGGTAGTGTTCATCGATGGCATCTTGGTGTATTCTCGCAGTGTTGACGAGCATGCCTTCCATCTTCGTAATGTTTTGCAGATATTGAGAGAGCGACAGTTGTACGCTAAGCTCAATAAGTGCGATTTTTTAATTGACCGAGTTGTCTTTCTTGGTCATGTGATTTCTCGAGATGGTGTGGCAGTTGATCCTAGAAAGACAGAGGCTATTCTGAATTGGTTGGGTCCTATGACTGCTTCAGAGATCGGTAGTTTCCTAAGGTTGGCAAGATATTATCGACGCTTTGTGTAAAATTTCTCTACGAAGAAGGATGTTTCTTTCGTTTGGTCTAGAGAGTGTGAAGAGAGTTTTCACGAGTTACGAAGTCGTTTGACGAAAGCTCCAGTGCTAGAATTGCCATCTAGATTTGGTGGTTTTGTATTTTACACCGATGCTTCTCTCCAGAGTTTTGGGTGTGTATTGTCTCAGAATGGCCATGTAATTGCCTATGCCTCCAGACAGCTGAAGACTAATGAGGAGAATTACCTCAAACATGATTTGGAGCTTGCAACCATTCTCTTTGCGCTTAAGATTTGACGTCATTATTTGTACGGTGAGAGATTTGAGATCTTCACGGATCATAAGAGTTTGAAAATTATGTTCACTCAGGCTGAGTTGAACATGAGGCAACGTCGTTGGATGGATCTGTTTAAGGGTTATGATTGTGAAATCAAGTACCATCCAGGTTCTTCGAATACGGTTGTTGATGCTCTTAGTCGCAAAGTGTATGTGAGTTCCCTTCATACTAGCTCAGTTTCGCGAGTGGTAGAGGAGTGTTTTTCCTTAGGATTCACTTTTCGGCACAAGAAAGAACAACATGGAGTTCATGTTTCATCAATACTTGTCGAGCCAGCTTTGTATACTCGAATTAGAGATGCGCAAAGTGCTGATCCGAAGACTCAGAAGTTATCCCGAGCTTAGGATGAGAATAATTTTGGTTTTCGTCTCCAAGGTGATGGTTTGTTGTGTTTTTCTGGTCTTGTGTTAGTTCCTGATTATTCCACACTGAGGGATCAGATCTTGTCGTAGGCTCATCATAGTAGATTATATGTTTACCCAGACAGTATGAAGATGTATAAGGATCTACGGACAAGATTATGGTGGAAAGAAATGAAGCGCAATGTGTATTAGTTCGTGTCTCGATGCCTTGTGTGTCAGCAGGTCAAGGTAGAATTCCGACGACTCGGTAGATTGTTTCAGAGTTTAGAGATTTCGGAGTGTTAGTGAAAGCATGTGACAATGGATTTTGTCACCCACTTGATGTTTTCTTCCAGGAATTGTGATGCGATTTGGGTTGTTGTTTATCGATTGTCAAATTCTGCACATTTTCTTCTGTATAATCGGGATTTCATTTTTGATTGGATGGCACGGTTGTATGTGCAAGAGATTGTTCATCTGCAAAGGATTTCGCTAAGCATCGTTAGCGACATAGATCGAGATTTACCTCTAGGTTTTGGGGTAGCCTCCAGCGTGCTCTTGGTACTACTCTGAGCTTGAGTACAACTTATCATTCGGAGACTGATGGACATAGTGAGAGGACAATTCGTACTCTTGAGGATATGCTTAGATCTACGGTGATGGATTTTGGTCCAGCTTGGCATGACCATCTGGCGTTGGTTGAGTTTGCGTACAATAAAAGTTACCATCTCAATATCGACATGGAACCGTTCGAGGCTCTGTATGGACGCCGCTGTCGTACACATTTTTTGGGACAGGGTTGCCGAGCGTCAAGTTGAAGGTCCGGAGTTAGTCCAATAGATTACTGACGCAGTGGAGTTGATCAAGCAGAGGATAAAGGCTGCCCAAGACCAACAAGCTTGTTACGCTAACACACATCGTAGACCGTTGCAATTCTAGCCAATAGAGCATGTATTTCTAAGGGTTTCACCTTTTCGGAGAGTGATGAGGTTTGGGCTTAAGGGCAAGTTATCGCCGAGATTCATAGGACCATTCGAGATTCTTGAGAAAGTTGGAGATGTGGCCTATCATTTAGCCTTGCCATATTATCTTTCCGGCATTCATGATTTTTCCACATTTCCTTGCTGAGGCAATATGTTGCGAATGAGTCGCATGTGTTGCATCTGACAGAGGTTCAGTTAGAGCAGGATCTGTCGTACGTGGAGAGACCTCTCAGGATCCTTGACAGGAAAGAGAAGGTACTTCGTAATAAGCGCATACCGTTGGTTATGGTTCAGTGCTAGATTCGAGCTAAGATAGGTTTGGGAAGCTTGTTTAGCGGTTCGAGTAGGTCTATGGAGTGTTCATGTTGTTAGCATGTAGGCTGGAAATTTAGAGGAACATTGGTTGAAGGTCTAGAAGAGAATCCTAGTTAGGAAGACCATGTGCAGATTTTTTTGCTTAGTAACAGGGCTCTCCGAAAATGGTTGCATGAGACAGGGTTACAATAATGTTTTGGTTAAGGGCTCGGGTCTGGAATTAGCCTAGGATGTTAGGAATATGTCGTTAAAAAGCGAGAACCAATTCGGTTAAGTTTTGGTTGAGTTCTAGGCTATTGATGGATGAGGCGCAGAATTTAGTCGCTAAATGCTGCTGCCCGGAAAATTTATTGTCAGGAATGATTGGATAAGAATGATGCCTTGAGGATGACTTCCTATTTATCTTAGAGTTCGTGGGAACCGTGATTTCAAGCGGAAGTTATTTTGAAAGATATTTGGCTAAGTTATAAGCTTTACGGGTGAACCGCTCGGATTATGTCCTAAGAGCAAGTTAAAGGTCTAGATTCTTAGCTATGGTTTGCTACCTACATCACCATCCTTGTCAACCATTTTGAATCATTTATATGAGAATCGAGTAAATATTTACAAAAAAATTCATTTCCATAAATATATGCTAATTCTTTGAGTCGAGTCAAGAAAGGAAAGGAAAAATATTTTGAATAAGGAGAGTTGATTGTGACCATTTCATGGGTTTGGACGGGCTGAGAGAAATCTTGGCTTCCCTTAACACCTCAGGGTCTGGACAGGCTGGGATAAATCTTGTCTTTCCTTACCACCTCATGGGTTTGGACGGACTGGGAGAAATCTTGGCTTCCCTTACCAACACGTGGCAAGACGGATTGGGAGAAATCCTGGCTTCCTTGCCAGCATAGTATACTGCAGCCATTGATCGATCAAAACAGAGGGCCACAATCAAGGATCTAAGTTCACAGTTCAGTTTCAGTTCAGTTTTAGTTTGACTTGACTTAGTTTAAATTCAGATCCAGACATGCATGAGATTCGGTTAAAGTTTATGAAAGTTACAAGCAAAGTTTAAAGTAAAGTTTAAGAAAGCTCCAAGTTTAAAAGTGTGAGTTATATGTGAGTTCATTGCATGCAGTAAGTCTCATTCTCTTTTATCATTCAACTTTTCTGAGTAAGTTCCAAGGTATATTAAGTACAATATTTTAAATATTTACGCATGTATTTTTAAAACCTTGTTATTCCACGGTTTATACTTGTTGGGCCCTTAGGCTCACTACATTTGCTTGGTGCAGGTTAGATTATCGTTGAGATCGAGGGACATGACTATCGAGTGAACTACAATGCGGGCACGACACATCCCTCCGACCTATACCAATCTTCCGCAAAAGTAGTTCAAATTTTAATTCTTTAAAGTCTTTTATTTTGTTAATTGGATAAATGTAAACGTAAGGATTTATAGAATTTTTTGTGGACGTGTAAATATCAAATTGTTGAACTTTTGGATGTTTGAAATGTCGAATCTCTTTCTTAGGTTCTCGTTCATTTTTCTCGGTCTAGTTTATTTAGTGTTGTTGGTTGTATTTCTAGTTTGTTGCCTGTGACAGGAGGATATTTATATAAACAGATAGGTCATGCCAAATGTTTTTGAAAATCTGTCTTTTATTTAATTATTAACAATATAAGAAGTAGGAGGTCGTTTCAGTATGATTCATGAAGGATAAGAATTTTTATGATGCAAATGTTTTGTTATTGATACGATGAAGTTACGAGAAAGTTTATGAAGAAAATGTTATGACGACGATGTTATGATGATGATGTTTATGAAGAGAAAGAATGATAAAGTTTACAAAGTTATGATGTTGAATGATGTAATGTATGCATGAAAACACTTGATGTTGTATGTGACTTTTTGGTGGAAAAAAAAACGAAAATGACGGGATTTGGACTTTCGGGATGAGCTCCGGAAGGGCCTATCCAAAATACGTGCTCAAGAGAATATGAAAACGGCTCTTTGGAATGAGCTCTGGGGATGACCTTTCCAAATACGTGCTCAAGAGATGGAGGAATTGGCTCTCAAGGATGAGTTCCGGGGATGACCATTCCAAATACGTGCTCAAGAGATAGAGGAATTGGCTCTTTGGGATGATCTCCGGGGATGACTGTTCCAAAACATGTGTTCATACGACGGTTTCCACAAATGCACATATTTTATCACTACTATATGATAGTTTTATGTTATGTTCAGTTAAGTTTACTTTTATGTCATTTACTGCATGATATTTATGTTCAAATTTTGTACATTCATAGCATGATCATTTATTTTAAACATGTAGTAGCTACGTAATGTATGTTTCTTGATGAGTCTTTAGACTCACTATGCTTAATTAGTGCAGTTAGATTTGTGATGTTTAAAAGTCTCGGTGGAAGGCTGAAGAGTCCAAAAGGCGAAGACATTGCATGACACGACAGTTTTGAAGTTCTGACGTTTTTTTAAGCAAAAAATTTTGATTACGTTTACTCACGTTTTGTTGTTACACTATTTTTTATGCACAACCTTTGAAAGTCAGTTTTAAAGAAAAAGTTAGATTTAAGTATTTTCATTGACGGTCTCGTGTCGATGAGTTTCAATGATTTTAAGTTGTGATCTTTTAGTTGATTATTTCATTTGATAGTTATGTTTGGTTTTTACGAAGATTTTATAAATTATTTTTGCATTTAGTATATTTTATTGAAACTCATGTTACGTTTGTCTTCCCAAGGTTTAAATTGTTGGTTCAAGTTTTTTTTGTAATAGTAGTAGTTTGGCGTGCCCATTTGAGAGCCGGTCACTGTCTGTAGGTTTTCATATTTTGTTTCAAATCTTTTATGCACGTTAGAGTCATCATGCAAAATTTAAGTGTCATTTATATATTTTGATTTCGAGCATTATTTATTGAACTTGTATGGCGATGCATGCCCTGCACTGTTGTATTTGAAAAATTTTCCCTCATTTTTCCGCATCTTAGTTCATGTAAATGTTTAAAAATATGGGACGTCACATCAACTGACCTCGATGAACTGGTCTTTGCTTCAACTGATTTCGCTCAACAGGTCTCGTTTTAGAGCAGTCAGCCTTAAATGAAGTAGTCATTACTTGAGGATGCAGTTGGAGCGTAATTTTTTGATTTTTGGGCAAAGTGATGAACATCAAAGTTGTAGCTCTCTCTTAGCTTCCCAACGCATAAAGAATCATTCCATTTGGATTTCATATGAGAGAGTTATGTTTGAAATACCAGATTGTGCAAGAAATTCTTCTATGCAGAATTTCAGTGCAGACCTAGAGCCTTCAATGCAGTTTATCAACTCTTTATGCTCCGATTCAGACTTCGACTTGTGAAGATGACTTGTAGATCATGTTCTTAGCTTTGTAACGCATACTGAATCATTCAATTGGATAACCGAGCTGCAAGATATGATCAAAATATCAGAACTGGTTTATAAAACTGCTTGTTGGCATCTTAGTCGTCCAGTTCAATGTTGATGCAGCAGTTTGACCTAGATAAGATCCGAATTGGACCGACTGGTCTTAAATATAACTTGTAGATATTTGAGTTGTCTGTTCAACGATTTTGGCGGCTGATGATTTGGATTATCGAGCTATGAGATATGCTCAAAACAAGATGCTGAGCCAGAAACTCGGTTTGGTTGAATTCGATTTCATCATCTCGAAATTCCAAAATGTGATCTACCAACTACACACTTAAGTAAATATGTTAGAAACATAATAACACGTTTTGTTATCATCAAAACCAAGATTGTTTGCATATTCAAACCCAACAATGGGGTTTTCATCTTTCAGGTATTAACCACTCATATTGCGGACCATGTACCACTCTAGGACATTTGGTTTCGAGTGTCACATTGTAACTCATTCGATCTCCTGCACACAATAAACACCTGTGAATGGGAACCGAAAGAGTTTTCCGGCGTGGCCAATCCGATGTCTTGGTCAATATAGAGATTATAGGAGAATAAAATTCTAAGAAAATATGCAGCAAAGTGTGCAATATATTGTGTATGAGATTGTGTATATTCTCAATTTTGTGTCAAGAAATAATCAAACCTGGGTATTTATAGATGAAGCCTATAAGAGTCCTACCCAAATTGAAAGACCAAGAAGATTTGCTTCCTTTCTGAATTCAAACTTTCATCTTTATTAAAGATTATTTACTTATCTCCTTAGATATGTGTGTATCTAGATAAGATATAATATATCTGATTTAACATATATCCACCTTGGTCCTCGGGTCATCTTTTCCGACCCCATCTCGAGTTCGGGTCAAGACCCGAGCACTTACGGGGATATCACCAACAATAATGGCAGGAATCATCCACAAGTTTGAAGTCCGGATTTCAAATCCGAGAGACTTCTACAAATACCAAGCAGAAGAAAGACCAAGACATCGATCATTCTCTTCATTATCCTTCAAAATAAAGTTATAATATTTTCTTTCAAGTTTATTTGTATTGTATTTTTCGCTACTAAAAGTAACTAAACCAGTAATCTCCTCCTCTACAGGAGGTTACTATTTTAATAATATTTATGTGAATAAAATTCAAGGACTTTGTCCCTCTCATTTGATCTCATTTACAAATTAAGTTTACTACTGTACGCATTTAGGCAGAAAACGAGACAAGGCTAAGCTAGGTGCTCTTGAAGGAATCCGTGACATGAACCATCGGTTGCGACTGTGTGGTTAGGCTGTGAGCAATAGTCTGTAAAACCCGATCGATACAACCCAACAGCATTTTGGTAAAAAAAAAAGGTACTAAACTAATTTATTTTACAGAAGAATGACGAGTTAGAAAAAAAATGAAAAAGTATATAAAAATAGAAAAAAAAGGTAAAATTGAAATTTCGGACTAAAATGGGACAGTCCCTAAAAATAGAAAACTATTTTAGGTATTTTCAAACAAAATGGACTAAATCAAGTAATTGGTGAAACAAAGAGGACCAAAATGAATTTTATCCACTCTTAATTTTGGATGAAATTAAAATTATACAATTTATATTATACAAGTTAAAATTTGCAAGAAATTTACTAAAAAAAATGTCTCACGCAAAATCATACGATTTTTTCAATTTTTTATAATTTAAATCTTATTTTAATATTTTCAATTAGAACACGAAAAGTTACAAGTTCATGGTAAATATAAAATTTAACATTTCTTGAATTTGCATAGCACAATATTTGATATATTTAGCAAATAATTTCAGACTGTACTTCACTATTTCTTTCAATTCTTTTTTTAGTAATTTTAAAATATATATATTTTTAGGATAAAATATCTTAATTTAAAAATGATATTAAATATTTAAAAATCGAAAGAAATGATGAAGTTCTTTTTGTGTTGAATGTTGATGATCATAGCATTCACAAGGAGTTAGAATACATTATTTTTGGTAAATGTAAATTTTGGTAATTTTAAAACTTTATCAGATAAAATTTAAAATTTTTAGTTTCATCATCCAAAATTAAATTCCTGTACATATATATTAATATTAACTATTAAAAAAATAATATTCAATTTATTTACATTAGATTTAAATATGAAACAATGGAAAAATAATATTTAATTTATAGTAATAATCGTGGATAAGAGAGAGAATAATACACTGAGAAAATGAAAAAGAGAGAAGAATTGAAACCAGTAAACAAAAGATAGAATAGAAAAGAGAGAGAATAACAACTAATGAAGAGAGAGGAAAAAATGACACGTCACTTAATGGGGGGTAGGGAGAGGAGCATAGATCCCCGTTTAGAATGGAAATTTCGAACCTACCCATGGGTGATGTGGAGTGTTGTGATTGGTCTAATTATGTTGGTTTAACATGATTTTATGTGGGACCCACATGATTGGACCAATAATGTGCTTCCACACCACCCATGGGGACACCACCCATGGGTAGGGTCGAAGGAACCGTTTAGAACCATGCCTGGGTTTAAAGAGTCCCGTCCAAAAACCAATGAACACACTACTCTAGATTCTAGATACAACCTGCAGCATCGCTGATAGTTTTCATTAGTCACATATCAGTGATTTGCAAAACTACAACTAGCTTTGCGTGGTTGAAAACATGGTCAAATATTCTATGCTAAATACAACTAAAAGTGCAAGCAAAAACCTTTGCATTTCGAAAAAAATATGAAAACTTTCAATTTGCAATAAAGTTCTCAAGCAAGCTAGACCCTATATAAATAGAAGAAATTCCGAGAGTAAGAGCCACACAATGATGTTCTGGCACGGACAAGAAGCAAGCTGAGGAAACACATCTAAATAAAAATCAATAGTAATGAATAAAACCACTTATCAGAGGCATTGAAATGTCAAAACTGCTTATCGACTTAGGGGGTCTGCCACGTGGTGGCACTGAATCTTGGCACCTATTTCTTGGCACTGGTTGTGGAATCTGTCTGTGATTTAACGATACTTAAGTTACCACCATCTTTGGCGGCAAAAGAAGCTGCTTTGACCTCATTGCAGTGATTTATAAACTTGCTCAGCTCCTGATCATAATCACATAAGAAAGGCTGTCAGAATATGCAAACACATATCTACTAAAATGTTAAAAGAAAGAGTGACCATGACTGTAGGCTAAGTGAATGGTACAACAAGCATTTAGGGGGAAATTAAATAGGGGGAGATGGAAATTAAGCTATTTAGTATACTTAGGTCGCGCTTGGATGTAAAGATTTCATTTAAGGAATGAATGTGGAATGATTCCAATCATCAAGGATGTAAAACATATCTACTAGTTTGGAAGGGAACAAATTGGTGAGTTTAATCCCGGATCCATAATCCAATTACACTCAAATTGTTTGGCCAATATTCAGATTTCGCTTTCAATATTAAGTTATTTTAATCTAAAACAATGTATTTCAAATTTGTAATCATGAGAGTCCATTTGAATCCATTATCCTAAATCCACTGCTCAAATAAAACACTTTGAGCCAAAGACAAGATAAAGAATTTGAGTGGAATTGTATTACATGTTTTAAATACAAATCCACAGGATGTATACTACCATCCAATATTTAGTCTTGGCCTGCCTTAAATTTTTAGAAAAGTAAGGCATAAAACATGAAGCTAGTCCACTCCAACCCATACCATAAAGCTCAGCATTTTCATGATCCTCTCAAAACTCGTTGTACGTTTTCGAAAAACAAAACAAAAGGATTTCAGCGAAGTAAAATCCAATTTCAGATACCCACAAAAACAAAACAAAACAAAAAAAAAATTGGTATTCAAACACTTTGCACCCACACAGACAAGAAACGACAAAATCATATTCGAGCTAAAACAGCAGCAACGACCGCAATATCATCATTGAAAAGAATTGAAGGAAAAATGCTCACCTTATCAGCGTCCATCTGTTTGGTCAACTTGGAGGGCTTCACCACTCTCTTACCTTCAGTTCAAAATCGCAATCCATCGTAAATTCCAGATAACCAGTGCACATATAAATATTGAGAGCTTTATCTCGCGAATTACCTTTTCTAGTCGTAGGCGGTTTTCCATGGCGATTGGCAGGAATCGATTTACTCTTCTTCAGCCCTTTGAACAGATTCCCCTTTTGCGTCATCTCTCCCTTTCTAATACTGATTCGAGATTTAGGTTTTGCGAGTTCCACTCTCGATTCTAGGGTTCGAACGTCGGTCTTCTTTTACCTGGCAACTCCTATCAACTGGGATTGGGGTTTTAGAAGAAACCACCCGGGCCCAAGCCCCAGCTCGGGGTCGGTGTGAAAAAATTAGTTTATTTATGTTTTTTAAAATATATATATATATATATATGTGAGTAATATTTAATTTAATTTAATAAATAAACTATTGATTAATTGTAAAATTAATACATCAACTATTAAAAATAATTTAATTGATATATTATCTACTTATAAAATCATTTTTATTATTTTTTTACTTAAATTTATTTTTATGTGAAATATTATTTATTAAATTCAAGTAGATAACTATTTTATTTTTAGATTATTTGTTGATTAAAATTATACAAAAAAAATTTATATTCATTTAAAATATCCAACAGTTAATTATAGGTCAAACTTGCAATAACTCTATAATCTCAAACTTCTTTTGTTCCTAACTCCCTACCTATCAAAAACTTTGTTTGAACTCCCTGTTTTCGAAAATACACTTGAATTAATTCGAAGCATTATCATAAAATGTTGAATCTGATTCTAAACCTGATTCACTTGATTCATCAAGATAAAAAATATTTTCATCATCAGATGAAAATTCAATTGTTTCTACGAGATAAAATCTAATAGTAGATAATTCTTGAAGAAGTGTAACTTTGTTTTTCTTTTCATTTCGTTTTGGGCATTCATTTGCATAATGTGTTTCTTCATTGCACAGCCAACATGTGCAATTCTTTCCTTTACCCTTTGGGCTTTGGGCAAGGTGGTTTTTTGTCATCAATTTTTTTTATAGAATTTTCTTCTATAAGGTTTTTAAAAGAAATTCTTTCTGAATTTCTTTTTCTGATAAGGAATGAATTTTCTCTTGAATGATTTATAACGTTTATTAGTTTTGGTTTGTTTGTATCGTTTTAAATGTTTGTGTGGTCTATTTGTTTTACAACTATACTCTTTTATTGTGAATTTCATTTTGTCACAGCAAAGCTTATTGTTTTGTTTGTAGGATTTGGAGATACTTTTATTTAGCGTCACCTCGTGACATTTCTTTGTTATTATATCTTTGAAAAAATTTAATAGATCCTCCTAACATTTTGGCATAAGGACTAGTTAAATATTCATCTTTACTGTTTATTGGTATATCGGGTATCTTATTAAAGATACTTAATGTAGTAGCCCGTATCCAAAATTAAAAATTTAGTGTTAAGCAAATCATGTTAGTTGAGTTAAACAGGATTAAGAATACTTCTAATGGATTAGCGGAGCCCGAAATTAGACCCATAATGATCAGAAATGGTTCGGAGGGTCAGGCAGAACGGAAGCAACGTTCTAGGAACGGATGCAACGTTCATGCCATCAGAAATGCGTCACTGCTTACGTACTTGATATGACATTGGCACCATCGGAAGCAACGATGGTGAATGGAACCAACGTTCGTCAGGCATAACGGACGCAACGATGAGGAACGGACGTTCCGTTCGTGGTCTATAAATAGAGGTGCCGAGATTCATTTCAAAGCACACCATTCACCTCTTCTCTCTCGATTCCTTAGTTTTCTAGCTTAGATCTAGGAAATTCTAGGCGTCCCATTGGGAATCCGGAAGTGGTATAACGATCCAGGCGTCATAGCGGAGCTGTGGCATAGTTTTGAGGCAATCGACAGCAAAGGGCTAACGATGGACGAAGGTATAGTTTTGCTTCCTAAAAATATTTAGAAGTATGCAATAGCCTAGTTAAGGCTTTTAGAGCTCTATAATGATATTAGTATCATTTGGCAGTGTAGCGCAGATTATAGGCGTAGACCTAGAGCTGGCAGAGCGCGCCTAGTATTTGAGGTACTGTAAAGCCCCGTTTTTATCTTAATTGAGCTTATTTGAGATAATCAGAGTTTCCAGAGTTAATGAGCCAACTTTTTATTGATCGGGGTCTATTTTGTAAAAATTGGATTTTTCAGGGACTAAAACGTAAATAGTGGATTTGTTATATTATCTACACTTAGAAAGGATTTGACTTAGTCTCCTTTGCATTATCTTCATCTCCTCCATCGGTTCTCCACCATTGAATACGCCTCCTTAGGCTTTCAAGCTTTCAAAATCCAGTCCGAACTCGATCCGTCCGTTGGAAATTAATTCTGAAGGCAGATTAGTGATCACAGCAGTGAGAGCTCCGTTATACCGTAAGTATTTCTCCGATCGGATATGTTTTGATTTTCGGAGGTTGTTAGAATCGATTTAGATTCTAGTATGTTGTTCTTGGCGGAGTTCTGATCGTTTATTATCTGTCGGTTTTGAATTAGTGCGACGTTTGGAATTGTTATGATTTTTGGAAGCTATTTTCGATAATGTGAGTTTTGAGATGTGTTGGATTTGCCTTGTTGTTGTTGTATTAGCATTGAGTTGAGTTGATATCGGTATTGAACTGCTATCTGCGTTGCCGGTTTGTTCAGTTTATAGCCGTTATGCCGTCGGTTTGAGTTTTGGGGATTTTTAACCGTTTTTGAGTTGTTGGAACTTGGCTTAAGTTGATCTTGGTTATTGATCATTCATTTGTCTCCGTACAGATTCGTTTGGAGGTATCAAGCCCAGAGTTAGCAGCTGTTTGATCGTTCCCGAGATTTGAACAAAGAACGGTATAGAGAATTTCCTTGAACCGTTGCCTTGTTGTTGTTAGATTGTATAGTTGTTGATACAGTCTCTTTTGTAGCATATCCAGAGTTGGAAGATACTGCATTGAAAGGTAAAAGCAGTCATCGTAGCCGGATAGCATACTCGGGACTGTGGTTCTCGAGTTTCCCCTTTGAAATCACATACTTGCATTTACACTTGTTCTAGCATGAGGAACTTGTGTCTTGTTTGATTGTATTGGCTTTTGTTAAAATGGCTTATGTGTTATGTTTTTGTTATGCATTCATCTTGAGCCAATCTTGTTTTCAGCGGGCAGAACCGCTCTTTTTGTTTAGACGTTTGAGAACTATGATTGAGTGACCTAGGTCGTAGTCGTTTTTCCTAGTGCTAGCATACTCATTATAGTTGCTTAAAGTCTAGAGGAGTGAGATACGTGGCACCACCTCGATCGGGAGAGTCGGTGAGTTGTTACGTGATCTTATCCTCAGGATCCCAAAAGCACAGCAGCAATCCCTCGTTTATCAGATTGATATCCCGGTTTAAAAGACATGCATTCATTATGTTGTTATTAATTTAATTGTTGTATTGAAAGCATGTTGATTGTTGTATTAATTGTTATGTTGCTTTTACTGGGAATGTCGTTCTCACCGGTTATCCGGCTGTTGCTTTGTTTTGTATGTATATTTGGCAACAGGTGGGGCAGGATCAAGTCAGAAGAGGCATGGTTAGCTCCGAGAGAAAGTTGTAGCAGTGAGACTCGGTTTAGAAGTCGTGTCAGCATGTCTACCTAGTGTTGTTAGAACATGTTTAGATAACGAACTTCATTATTATGTTGTATTGTCATGCAAGCTTTGTCGTGTTGTTATCGTGGCATGTTCTAATTTGGAGTAGTTGTTAAACTCTAGAACTTCATGTATTAATCGGAGGAACTGCATTTATAATGTATGTGTTGATTTGGATTACATTGGAATAGTTTTAGATGGAATTGCAAAGCATGTTTTCTGCTGTTCTGTTTCTGCTGTAGGGGGCACCCGAGCTGCAATTTTTAGCAGCCCGAGCGCACCCCACTCTGAGAACTCAGTAGCGCCTCTGTCCAGGGCGCGCTCGAGCGGTGGTTTTTGGCCGCCCGAGCGCGGCCCTCTTTAAAAATTTTTTATTTTTTTTCCTTTGCTTTGCTTTTAGTTCTTAGATCTTGGATGCTTAATTATTGTTTACTCCTTAATTAGATGTTTAGAACCGAGGTTTCACATTAAGTGGTATCAAAGAGTTAAGATTCTTGGTTGAACTAGAGTGAGCGGGTAGATCGAGTCTGTGTGTATTGGCTCCTCGCATGTGTTTGAATTATTTAACTGTGTACTTAATTCCATGCGAGCATGCTTTATTGTTAGAATTATTGAATTACATGGTTATTTGATTTAATTTATAAAGCATGATCTACTTGAGATATAACTGTTTCTGTTATCGACTGGTATCCTGTATTCCAAGCGGTTGTAAGGGCACTGATTGTAGCGATTGAGATATCTCGTGTCCTAACCTTTGATTATCAGATGGGTCCTCGTCGAGTGATAAACAGAAACACACCGCCAGTTATTCCTACAACTGAGCAAGCTAGCACTGAAGTTGATCAGTTGGATGCTTCAGCGACTCCTATGAAAACCTTGCTGAAGAGGTTTCAGTCGTTCAATCCGCCGTTGTTGATGGGTTCAGAAAATCCAGTTGACTGTGAGAGTTGGTTGGATGATATGGATCAGTTGTTTGATTCCATTGACTACACAGATGACCGCCGAGTCAGGTTAGTAATTCATCAGCTGCGTGGTGGTGCTAAGAGCTGGTGGATCATGACAAAGAAAGCATTTGAGAGTAGAGGAACAGAGGTTACTTGGACTCTTTTTAAATCTGAGTTTTATAAGCGGTTTTTCCCTATCTCGTATCGTAAGGATAAGGGAGCAGAGTTTGCAAATCTGAAGCAAGGGAATCTGAATATTGTAGAGTACGTGGCTAAGTTTGATAGTCTGTTGCGTTTTGCGCCGCTAATTGCCGGGGATGAAGAAGCTAAGGCAAATCAGTTCATCAATGGTTTGAACCCCGACATCTTCACGTTGGTTAACACCAACAGACCTAACAACTTTGCGGATGCCATGAATCACGCAAAGGGAGGAGAAGCAGGCTTGTGGAGGCAAAGAGGTAACCAGGTAGCACCTCAGCAACAGAGGCAGTATCAGAACCCACCATCTCAGTATCAGAATCAGCCACCGCAGCATCAGAACCAGCAGCAAAGGTATGAAGGTGGAAACAGTGGGGGAAACAGAAAGGATCAGTACAAGGCAAGAGGTAAGCAGTTTAAGAGGCAAGGAAACAGTTCGTCCAGTTCCAGTGGTTCGAAGCAATTCGGTTCAGGACCGAGTTCTGGGTCATCATCCTTGTACTGCAGCAAGTGTGGAGGAAGACACTCACCGGATCAGTGTGTGGGAGTTTTTGGTAATTGTAACACCTGTCAGCAACCAGGACACTTCTCTAAGGTGTGCCCTCAACGTAACAGAGATAGAGCTCAGAGTGGGAGTTCGTCTAGACCTACAGCTCAGCCTGAGAGGCAGTCTTCTGTAGTGCACTCTTTCCAGCCTCAGCAGCAGAATAGACAGGGAGGTAACTCTAGTGCAAATCAGCCTCCGAGACAGCAGGCACGAGTCTTTGCATTGACAGAGGATCAGGCTCAGGCAGCACCTGACGATGTCATAGCAGGTAACTGTTCAATTTTCGGTTATTCTGCTCATGTCTTGATAGATACAGGTGCTTCCCATTCATTTATCTCTGAGAAATTTATGTTATTACATGCTTTTCCTACTGAGTTGTTGCCTACAGTAGTAGCTGTTACTTCACCTTTGGGTGGAGGAATTGTTTCTGTCAGAATAGTCAGGAACTGTGAACTATGTTTTGAGGAAAATTTTCTAGAATTCGACTGTATTGTGCTTGGAGTGTCAGATTTTGATTGTATTGTCGGTATAGATGCTTTAACCAAGTACAAGGCAACAGTCGATTGTTTTCAGAAAGTTGTCAGGTTCAGACCTAAAATGGCAGACGAGTGGAAATTCTTTGGTAAGGGTTCTCGATCTAGAATTCCTTTGATTTCAGTGTTATCTATGACTCGTTTGCTACAGAGAGGTGCTGAAGGATTTTTGGTGTATGCAGTTGATGTACTGAAATCTAGCCCAGCTTTGGTCGATATACCAGTGATTAGAGATTTTGTGGATGTGTTTCCGGAAGATGTTCCTGGATTGCCGCCTATTCGAGAAGTCGAATTCAGTATTGACTTAGTGCCAGGTACTCAACCTATTTCAAAAGATCCTTATCGTATGACACTTGTTGAATTGAGAGAGTTGAAGGAGCAGCTTGAGGATTTGATTGCCAAGGGATACATCAGACCTAGTGTATCGCCTTGGGGTGCTCCTGTGCTTTTTGTTCGGAAGAAGGATGGTTCTATGCGACTCTGTATCGACTACCGCCAATTGAATCAGGCTACAGTCAAGAACAGGTATCCTTTACCCCGAATAGATGACCTTTTTGATCAGCTGCAGGGTTCTTCTGTCTATTCTAAGATTGATTTAAGGTCAGGTTATCACCAGTTGAGAGTGCGAGAGGAAGATGTTCCTAAGACCGCATTCAGAACGAGGTATGGCCACTTTGAGTTTATAGTCATGCCATTCGGTTTGACTAACGCTCCAGCGGTTTTTATGGGATTGATGAACCGTATCTTTCAGCGTTATTTAGATGAGTTCGTCATTATCTTTATCGATGATATTCTTATCTACTCGAAGAACCGTACTGACCATGCAGAGCACTTGAGGACTGTACTGCAGATTTTGCGAGTTGAGCAGTTGTTTGCCAAGCTGTCTAAGTGTGAATTCTGGTTAGATCGAGTTGTCTTTCTCGGTAATATTATTTCTGAAGATGGGATTTCTGTCGATCCCAGCAAGATCGAAGCGGTTATGAATTGGCCTAGACCGACATCAGTACCTGAGATCTGAATCTTCATGGGTTTAGCCGGTTACTACCGTCGTTTCATCGAGGGTTTCTCGTCTATTGCCAAGCCAATTACCCAGCTGACTCAGAAGAATGCGCCTTTTGTTTGGACTCCAGATTGTGAGGCTAGCTTTGTTGATCTGAAGAGGAGACTGACCAGTGCTCCAATTCTTTCTATTCCGAAGGGTACTGGAGGTTTCACAGTCTATTGTGATGCTTCTAACCGAGGATTGGGTTGTGTTCTTATGCAGCATAAGCATGTGGTGGCGTATGCATCGAGGCAGCTGAAACCGCACGAGACTCGTTATCTGGTTCATGATCTTGAACTAGCTGCGATCGTCTTTGCTTTGAAGATCTGGCGTCACTATCTTTATGGTGAGTCCTTCGAGATCTTTTCTGATCATAAGAGTCTTAAGTACTTGTTTTCTCAGGCAGAGCTGAATATGAGACAGAGAAGATGGTTAGATCTGTTGAAGGATTTCGACTGTGAAATCAAGTACTATCCGGGAAAGTTGAATGCAGTTGCAAATGCCTTGAGCCGAAAGCTTTGTTCTTTATCTCTTTCTACTATTGGTGTTTCTCAGTTGATCGATGATTGTTGCACTTCTGGTTTAGAGTTTGAAACAGATAGGGAGACTATCAGAGTGTTTGCTATTCAAGCCGAACCGGAGTTGTTTGTTGCAATCAAAGAAGCACAGAAGTCTGAGCCGAGCATCCAGATTTCAGTAGAGAAAGTCAGATCGGGTCATCAGTCTGAATTCCAGGTTAGAGATGATGTTTTGTTCGTGAATAACCGTATTGTTGTGCCTGACATTTCAGAGTTGAGACAGCGTATTCTCCGAGAGGCTCATTGCAGTCGGTTTAGTATTCATCCTGGAGGTCGTAAGATGTACAACGATATGAAGAACCAGTTTTGGTGGAAGAGAATGAAGAGCGACGTTGCGAGATTTGTATTTTGGTGTTTGAACTGTCAGCAGGTGAAAGCAGAACGGAAGCGACCAGGAGGTCTGTTGCACAGTTTATCTGTTCCTGAATGGAAATGGGATCACATTTCTATGGATTTCGTCACGAAGCTACCACGATCCGTTCGAGGATGCAATGCCATTTGGGTAGTGATCGACCGATTGACGAAATCTGCGTGTTTTATTCCATACAGGATGACGTATCGTCATGATCAGATGGCTGAGTTGTATGTTAGCAATGTTGTGAGATTGCATGGTGTGCCGAAGTCGATCATTTCAGACAGAGACCCTAGATTTACTTCGCACTTCTGGCACAGTCTTCAGGGGGCACTTGGTACTCGATTGCATCTGATATAGCTTATCATCCTCAGACCGATGGACAGTCAGAGCGGACTATCCAGACGTTAGAGGATATGCTGCGGCGGTAGTGCTAGATTTTGGCACTAGTTGGCAGGATTCTTTGCCTCTTGTCGAGTTTTCTTACAACAACAGCTTCCAAACGAGTATCGGTATGGCGCCTTTTGAGGCATTGTATGGTAAGAAATGCCGATCTCCGTTGTTTTGGGATGATTTGTCCGAGTCACCAGATTTGGGACCGGATATGCTTAGAGATATGGCAGAGCAGGTTAAGATCATTCAGACCAGAATGAAGACAGCTCAAGATAGATAGGCAAAGTATGCGAATGTCAGACGTCGGCCTCTGAGTATTGAGCAGGGAGACCGTGTTTTCCTTAAGATTTCTCCTTTCAGAGGCACTGTCAGATTCGGTAAGAGAGGGAAGTTATCTCCGAGATTCATCGGGCCGTACGAGATTCTCGAGAAGATAGGCGATCTTGCCTACAGACTTGCACTTCCTCCGTCTTTATCTGGTATCCACGATGTTTTTCACGTCTCTATGCTGCGAAAGTATCATCCAGATCCTTCTCATATCCTTCAGCCTGACGAAGCCGAGTTAGACGAGACTCTGAGCTACTTTGAACGACCGATTCAGATCCTTGATCGGAAAGAAAAGCAACTCAGAACCAAGTCGATCCCGTTAGTGAAAGTGCGGTGGAGCCGTCACGGCATCGAGAAAGCGACTTGGGAGACAGAGTCTGGCATGAGACAGTGATTTCCGGAGTTATTCGGATGACGTGAGTTCTTCTTACTGTCTTTAGTTCTTTATTCTATCTTATGAGTTGTGGTTTTCATTGATTTCGAGGACGAAATCTCTTCTTAGTGGGGGAGAATTGTAACGCCCCGTTTTTATCTTAAATGAGTTTATTTGAGTTAATCAGAGATTACAGGGTCCTTTTTGCAAATTTTGGAAATTTCAGGGACTAAAACGCAAATATTGATTTTTATATATTATCTACACTTGGATTTGATTGGAGAAGCTTTCTCCTCCTTCCTCAAGCACGCCTCCTCCATTGTAGACGCCACTTTTGAGCTTTTGAGCTTTGTGATTTCATTCCGGGCTCGATCCGTCCGTTGGAAATTATTTTTGAAGGCAGATTATCGATCACTGCAGTGAGAGCTCTGTTATATCGTAAGTTCTTCTTCGATCCGATACATTCTAGTTTTTGGATGTTGTTAGAATCGTTCTAGATTTGAGTATGTTGTTCTTGACAGAGTTCTGATCGTTAATTATCTGTCGGTTTTGAAATAGAGCGACGTTCGGAATTGTTATGATTTTTGGAAGCCATTTTCGAAAATCATGGTTTTGAGATTTGTTGGGTTTGTCTTGTTGTTGTTGTATTAGCATTGAATTGAGTTGTTATCGGTATTGAACTGCCGTCTGCGTTGCCGGTTTGTTCAGTTATAGCCGTTATGCCGTCGGTTTGAGTTTTGGGGATTTTGAACCGTTCTTGAGTTGTTGGAACTTGGCTTATAAGTTGATCTTGGTTATTGATCATTCATTTGTCTCCGTACAGATTCGTTTGGAGGTATCAAGCCCAGAGTTAGCAGCTGTTTGATCGTTTCCGAGATTTGAACAAAGAACGGTATAGAGCATTTCCTTGAACCGTTGCCTTGTTGTTGTTAGATTGTATAGTTGTTGATACAGTCTCTTTTGCAGCGTATCCAGAGTTGGAAGCTACTGCATTGAAAGGTAAAAGCAGTCATCGTAGCGGGATAGCATACTCGGGACTGTGTTTCTCGAGTTTTCCCTTTGAAATCACATACTTGCATTTACACTTGTTCTAGCATGAGGAACTTGTGTCTTGTTTGTTTGTATTGGCTTTTGTTAAATGACTTATGTGTTATATTTATGTTATGCATTCATCTTGAGCCAATCTTGTTTTCAGCGGGCAGAACCGCCCTTTTTGTTTGGACGTTTGGAAACTATGATTGAGTGGCCTAGGTCGTAGTCGTTTCGCCTAGTGCTAGCATACTCATTATAGTTGCTCAAAGTCTAGAGGAGTGAGATACGTGGCACCACCTCGATTGGGAGAGTCGGTGAGTTGTTACGTGATCTTATCCTCTGGATCCCAAAAGCACAGCAGCAATCCCTCGTTTATCAGATTGATATCCCGGTTTAAAAGACATGCATTCATTATGTTGTTATTAATTTAATTGTTGTATTGAAAGCATGTTGATTGTTGCATAAATTGTTATGTTGATTTTACTGGGATTATCATTCTCACCAGTTTTCCGGCTGTTGCTTTGTTTTGTATGTGTACTTGGCAACAGGTGGGGCAGGACCAAGTCAGAAGAGGCATGGTTAGCTTCAAGAGGGAGAGCTAGTAGTGAGACTCGGTTTAGAAGTCGTGTCAGCATGTTCATCTAGTTTAGATAGTAGCATGTTAGAATTCAAACTTCTTATGTTTGTATTCGTATTGTAATAGCCTTGTCGAGATATGATCGTTGCATGTTCTAGCCTTTTGGACATTTGATCAACTCTAGAACTTCATGTATTAGTTGGAGAATTCATGATTGTAATGCATGATTATTAGTTGATGGTTTTGGACTTGAGTTTTAGCATAAATTCTGCTGTTCTATTTCTGCTGTAGGAGGGCGCTCGAGCTGCATTTTTTAGCAGCCCGAGCGCACCCCATTCCGTGTATTCCAGTAGCGCCAAGGAGTAGGGCGCGCTCGAGCGGCAGTTTATGGTCGCCCGAGCGCGGCCCCTTTTATAAAAAAAAAATTTCTTTTGTTTTGGCTTTTCTTTTAGTTCTTGAATCTTGTATGCTTAATTATTGTTTACTCCTTAATTAGATGTTTAGAACCGAGGTCTCACAACTTCCGAAGCATAGATACATGGAATACGTTGTGCACTACCGCAAGACTAGGTGGTTGTGCTAAACGGTAGGCCAACGTACCAATCCTCTCTAAAATCTCAAATGGACCAATATACCTCAGATTGAGCTTGCCCTTCCTACCAAATCGCATCACGCCCTTCATAGGCAAAATCCTAAAAAACACATGATCAACCACGGCAAACTCGAGGTCTCGTCTCTTCGGTCAGCATAACTCTTCAGAAGACACTGTGCGGTCCTCATCTGCTCTCAAATCTATGTCACAATATCCGCAATCTGCTATACTATCTTGGGTCCTAAAAGAACCCTCTCTCCAACCTCATCCCAATGCATAGGAGATCTACACCTTCTCCCGTAAAGAGCATTGTATGGAGCCATACCTATAGACATTTGGTAACTGTTGTTATAGGTAAACTCCACTAGAGGTAATCTCGACTCCTATGTGCCCTTAAATTCGATGACACATGCCCTCAGCAAATCCTCAAGAATCTGTATCACTCGCTCCGACTGTCCATCTGTATGAGGATAAAATGCAGTACTGAACAATAGATTCGTCCCCATGGCTGTGTGCAGACCCTTCAAAAATGCAGAAGGGAATCTCGGATCTTGGTCTGACAAAATAGAAACTGGAATGTCATGTAATCTGACGATCTCTTCGATATAAGCAAACTGAGTCATGGTGAAAGTAGTCTTCACCGGCAAGAAATATGCTGATTTGGTGAGTCGATCGACAATCACCCAAATCATAGTAAATCCTCTGGCACTCCTTGGTAACCCAACCATAAAATCCATGGTGATTTTCTTCCACTTCCACTCCGGAATGGGAAGCGATCGAAGCCCCCGCTGGTCGTTGATGCTCTGCCTTGACCTGCTGACAAGTCAAGCACTCTGATACAAAATGACCAATGTCTCTATTCATGTCAGGCCACCAATATAACATTCGCAAGTCTCGGTACATCTTCGTACTCCCGTGATGAATGAAGTACGGAGACGCGTTTGCCTCTGTCATAATGTCTGCTCTCAACTGATCAGAACTCGACACCCACATCCGTCCTTTGTACCGAACAATACCACTGTAGTGACCCGTATCCGAAATTTAAGATTAATGAATAATTAATCGTGTGATCATGTTTAGATTTAGTAAAACATGATTAAGGAAATTCCCAAGGGATTAACGGAGTCCGAAAATGGATCCAGGACACTCAAATCGGAGGGTAAGGTTTGAGAGGTTCGGATGCCCCAAACTTGAGTTTGGAGGATCCAAACGTGATCGGAGCCAAGGATCGGAGGTCTCGAGGAGTTTGGACAATCCGAAGACCGATTGGACTGTTCGAACAGTAGCCCACCCAGCTGTCCTGAAATAATATGTCATCGATGACGTCATAAAGGTGACTTCAGATGGTCCGAAGTCCCAAACGGACGGTCCGAAGTGCTTCAGGTGACACTTGTCACACATGCAGAGTTCGGATGGTCCGAAGTCTGGTTCGGACGATCCGAATCCTCGCTTATATATATGGGCCGAGGGGTTGATTTGTGAACTGCACCATATTCCTCTCCTACGCCCACGTGGCTTTATTTTAGGGCTTTGGGTACTCTTAATTTCTGAGTTGGAGTAGGAAATATATTTTAGCATATTCAGACAGTGTCTGACATAGTAGCGGAGCAGTTCTCGTGTAGCAGAGCCATGCTCAAGGCTGTTGAGCTGCAGCAGGGGTGTGCCCCTAGTTGCGGAATAGTTGCCATCAGCGGGCTGACGACGGAATCAGGTATAGCTATGGTCTCCATAAATTATTTAGGAGTATGCAATAGCTTAATTAAGGCTTTTAAAGCTTATTAAATTATGCATGGGTATTTGCATTGTAGAGTTGTAACGCCCAGAAATTCGTCACGTAAATCCGCATGCATAACTAGAGAATTTAATAATTTTAAAATAATGTAAAAATGTGTTAAATTGTTTTTATGAATGATTATTTAAATTATGTGATTTATTTGCATGTTTTAAATAATTTCTTTCGGCATTTAAATCTGTTTGATGTGATTTATGAATTTATTTGAGAAATCTTATTTTTATGATCGCGTAGGCGGGGCCGTTGACGGACGAGATGTTATTTTCACTCAAAATATTTTATGAGATTTTTAAGAGCCTTAAAATATTATTTTAAGGTATAATTTGAAGAAAATTATGGTATTTATATATATATTTATTTATGTGCTAGTTTTTATCCAAAATAAGTTATTTTAATTACATTTATTAACCTTTAAAAATCTCATATTTTATTATTTCGAGATTATTATGTTTTTAGCAAATTATCATGTATTTATTTTAAGTTTAAATTATAGTATTTATCTATCCTAATTATTTATTAACTAATTAACCTAGTTTATCCTAAGTATCTACCCAAAATCCCTCCCAAAACCTACGATCGTATCCCCTAGCCGCCTCCATCACCCTCTTCTCCACCATCTTCATTGTTCCATCAGATATTTCTTAGCCCCATAGCCGAGCGTTAAAAGTTTTTGGGTTATTTAGAAGATTCGTTCGTCCCGGCGAGCCCAATACGCGTCGTTTACGTCGTTTCGTCCAAATAATTCTCAAGGCACGTTTAATTCAATTCTTGAACACCATTTGAATCATATTACAACGTTTTTAAGCTTGAGTGATCTGATGCATGCCTACGATTTCATTGATCCATGTTCTTCATGTTTTATTTTCATTTGTGTGCATGGACTCGGTTCTTTGGCATAATTTCCACCCATGGTCATTCGCGTCTGCTGCTCCACTATTAGAGGTCTGAGTCAAGGTCCCTAGGGTTGAATTAACTAGTGGGTTCCGACCTAGAAGTGGTGGTGTAAGCTGCTGGGTGTGGGCTATACAAGGGAACCCACGCAGTAAGCTTTGTCTTGATTGGGAAAGGGAGAAACTCACGTTGCTTGTATTGTGCATGGACTTTCTTCACATTTTCTTGTGATGGATCGAACATGGCTGCTGGTTCATGGGTAATGGGCCGTGTTAGGGTCCCTTAGGGTCAGGTTAGGTGGGTGGTAAGGGGCTGGAGACGGCTAGGACCGAAGCCTTCTTCCTTGGTTGCAAAGCAGAATACGGCGGTTTCGGGATTCCCGAATAGTGTGTCGCTAGGGAGGTGTAGGGATCGGTTCAAGGCGAGACTTGGTTCGTTGGAACCGCCCAGACGTGGGCTACGTCTGGGCGGTGGAGTTCCGGCCATTCGGCGGCCGGAGCTGGCTGGCAGCAGGCCATAAAGCCTGCTGCTACATGGCTTAGAGTAAAGAACATGGGGGGGGGGGAGAGTCTGTACGTATTATTTTATTAATTATTTTGGGTTATGGGTTTTTAGGCGGGCCGGGCTTGGGTCTTGGGTCCGGGTCCGGGTCGGGTCATGTCTTGATTGGTCAAATTAATTTTAGTCCGGGTCTAGATTATTAATAATTAGGCTTGGATATTTTATTTTAATTAATTGAGTGTTTAAGTTAGTAATTTATGGGTTGGACTCGATTAAATTATATAATTAAACTAATTTAATGAGCTTTAATAATTATTGAGGTGAGCCAACTAATTTGTCATGGACCGTGTGATCCATGAGAATTATTGGGTCAAGCTGTGTCGGATTTAATAATTTTATCGGTCTAATTTATAAGTTAATGATTAGTTAATAATTTTATTAATTCAACTTTAAGTTAATAAGTTGATGAGCCTAATTTATGTTTTAATAAGCCCATTAGTTTTCCATGGGCTCGGAGGCCCATGAAGCTTAATGGGACAGGTCAGGTTGGGCTTTTGGGTTTTTGGACCAGTCTAAGAATTTTTGAGTTTAAGTCTATTGGTCAGCAGCTCGAACAAGTTCATGGAAAAATAAACATCCGTAAATATATTTAATTCATGCATGCATTTTTATTAAATATATAAATATGATTTTTAAGAAAATAAATTAAATATATATTTAAGGACAAATTTTCATGAAATAAAGAAATAATGAGAATTTTTATGTTCATGCATCATTAAGAATTTTTATGATGTCATGTTAAGAAAAAAAAATATATTTTTATGGAAGTTGAAGTGAAGGTGGAAAGTGATGTGGTTGGAGGCCGGGATACCTGGGCCTGGTGACCTTCCTAATGATGTTTATGTATGATGAGCTTATGGATCCAGCTGAGAGGGCTGGTGAAGTGGCAGCACAGAGGTGGAAATCCCACCGCCACGTACGTTGGTTTATAGATTGATCAATCACTTAGTATGATGCCACCGACATGGATACGACCTGTTGAGAACTAAGAAATCATGATAAATTATTTTATGAGATTTATTAAGTATGATGATACATGTTTAGCATTATGATAAATCAGTATAATTATTTTATTTCATGTTTATATGTATATAATTTTAAGATCATGCACGTATATTTATATTCACGTATTTTATATGATGTGTGCTTGTGTGTAGTTTCATTTTGTTATGTAAGGATAGAACGTGTTGAGCCTCTAGGCTCACTAGATTTAAATGGTGCAGGTGAGCAAAATGTCAATGAAGTTAATGTGTTTCCGACTGGCGGCGAGGGTGTATGAGTATCCAGGCAGCTAGTACCCGTGACCATAGCTCATTTATGATATTGATGTTTTGAGAGTAGAACGTTTATTTCCGCATATGTTTTATTATTATGGATTTTTAGTATATGCATGAAATTTAGATTTGAGTATTTATTTTCTAAGTTTTCATAAATTTTTGTGAAAGAAATATTATTTAGGAATTTTATTATGAAATTCTTATGAAATATTATTTAGTAATTAATTTTAAGTATTTAATTGCATGCGTGTACCTTTATTGTATTTTTTGTGTATTTTTATTTTAAATTAAGTAAAGTTATTTTTAAGTATTATATATATATGTATGGGCATATATATTTATATTCATTATTTTATTATCGGAGAGTTTTAAAAAAAAAAATTCAGTAGAAGTTTTAGGACGTTTCATTTGGTATCAAAGCCATGGTCCTTGGAGGGTGACTAGTCTGCTTCTCGGAGCTCAGAAGCCGCACTGCCAGTCTGTAAGTTTTAAGTGTTTAAAATTATGATTTATGCATGGGACACAAGAGTTATATTTTTAATGATTTATGAAAATGAGAATTTAAAGTTATGACAGTCTTAAAGTCAAAAATATTAGTTATGCATTGCGATTTACGTGGGGAAATATGTGGTGGTGCAGTATGCTCCTAGACAGATGAACCGACGCGGGAATCCTCCAACTCCTCCTCAGCAAAATTCGCTCACAGCACTGGAGCAGGCCAGTGCTAATATGATGATAGGGATCACCGCACTGTTGGAGCAACATGCAGCACGACCCCGACTTTCACACGACGAAGACGTTGCGGAACGGTTCCAGAAAAAGGGACCGAAGGCATTTTCTGGTGCCACTGACCCACTCGTGGCTGAGGGGTGGATCCGTTCCTTGGAGACCATATTTTCTTATATGGGGCTCACTAATGCCGATAAAGTAAAGTGCGCAGTATACATGATGAAAGACGATGCAGCCCTTTGGTGGGAGGGCGCAGTTCGAGGTGTGAACCCACGGACTTTGACGTGGGAGGAGTTCAAGCGGATGTTCTTCGCCAAATATTTTACTGAGGATGTGCGCAGTCGAATGATTAGGGAGTTCATGAGTCTCCGACAGGGGGACAAGACAGTGGTTGAGTACATCAAGCAGTTCGAGAGGGGGTGTCATTTTGTGCCCCTGATTGCTGATAGTGCGCAGGAGAAGATGAGACAGTTTGTCGATGGGCTTAGGGCGGACATCAAGCATGATGTATGCATGTTGGACGTCACTACTTATGAGGCTGCGGTTAGTAGGGCATTGAGATCCGAGGATGGTATGAAGGAAATCTTGAGGGAGCAACAGAGGAAGAGACAGTTCCAACCATCGTACCACGAGTCGCATCCACAGCAGGATGCAAAGAAGTAGTCCACTGGGCCGTCGAAGGTACCAAATCCACTGAGACAGCAGGGAGCTATCGTTCCTCGTGCAGAAGCACTACCTCTCTGCCAAAAATGCCAGAAGCCCCATCCAGGACCGTGCATGAAGGGATCAGGCATGTGCTATCATTGCAAGGAACCAGGACACATTATGCTGCACTGTCCGAAGAAGAATGCTGTCGGACGTGTTTATGTGATGTAGGCGGAGGAAGCAGTGCCGTATACTTTGCGCATCACGGGTAATTTTTCTTAACGCATTAAAATTTATCGTTTTTGGATTGCTCTATTCGGGACTACGCGAAGAAACTTGTTATTGCCTGGAGTTCGTTTCAATTTCGAGGACGAAATTCCATTTAAGGGGGAGAGAATTGTAACGCCCAGAAATTCGTCACGTAAATTCGCATGCATAACTAGGGAATTTAATAATTTTAAAATAATGTAAAAATGTGTTAAATTGTTTTTATGAATGATTATTTAAATTATGTGATTTATTTGCATGTTTTAAATAATTTCTTTCGGCATTTAAATCTGTTTGATGTGATTTATGAATTTATTTGAGAAATCTTATTTTTATGATCGCGTAGGCGGGGCCGTGGACTGTCGAGATGTTATTTTCACTCAAAATATTTTATGAGATTTTTAAGAGCCTTAAAATATTATTTTAAGGTATAATTTGAAGAAAATTATGGTATTTATATATATATATTTATTTATGTGCTAGTTTTTATCCAAAATAAGTTATTTTAATTACTTTTATTAACCTTTAAAAATCTCCTATTTTATTATTTCGAGATTATTAAGTTTTTAGCAAATTATCATGTATTTATTTTAAGTTTAAATTATAGTATTTATCTATCCTACTTATTTATTAACTAATTAACCTAGTTTATCCTAAGTATCTACCCAAAATCCCTCCCAAACCTACGATCGTATCCCCTAGCCGCCTCCATCACCCTCTTCTCCACCATCTTCATTGTTCCATCAGATATTTCTTAGCCCCATAGCCGAGTGTTAAAAGTTTTTGGGTTATTTAGAAGATTTGTTCGTCCCGGCGAGCCCGATACGCGTCGTTTACGTCGTTTCGTCCAAATAATTCTCAAGGCACGTTTAATTCCATTCTTGAACACCATTTGAATCATATTACAATGTTTTTAAGCTTGAGTGATCTGATGCATGCCTACGATTTCATTGATCCATGTTCTTCATGTTTTATTTTCATTTGTGTGCATGGACTCGGTTCTTTGGCATAATTTCCACCCATGGTCATTCGCGTCTGCTGCTCCACTGTTAGAGGTCTGAGTCAAGGTCCCTAGGGTTGAATTAACTAGTGGGTTCCGACCTAGAAGTGGTGGTGTAAGCTGCTGGGTGTGGGCTGTACAAGGGAACCCACGCAGTAAGCTTTGTCTTGATTGGGAAAGGGAGAAACTCACGTTGCTTGTATTGTGCATGGACTTTCTTCACATTTTCTTGTGATGGATCGAACATGGCTGCTGGTTCATGGGTAATGGGCCGTGTTAGGGTCCCTTAGGGTCAGGTTAGGTGGGTGGTAAGGGGCTGGAGACGGCTAGGACCGAAGCCTTCTTCCTTGGTTGCAAAGCAGAATACGGCGGTTTCGGGATTCCCGAATAGTGTGTCGCTAGGGAGGTGTAGGGATCGGTTCAAGGCGAGACTTGGTTCGTTGGAACCGCCCAGACGTGGGCTACGTCTGGGCGGTGGAGTTCCGGCCATTCGGCGGCCGGAGCTGGCTGGCAGCAGGCCATAAAGCCTGCTGCTACATGGCTTAGAGTAAAGAACATGGGGGGGGGGGAGAGTCTGTACGTATTATTTTATTAATTATTTTGGGTTATGGGTTTTTAGGCGGGCCGGGCTTGGGTCTTGGGTCCGGGTCCGGGTCGGGTCATGTCTTGATTGGTCAAATTAATTTTAGTCCGGGTCTAGATTATTAATAATTAGGCTTGGATATTTTATTTTAATTAATTGAGTGTTTAAGTTAGTAATTTATGGGTTGGACTCGATTAAATTATATAATTAAACTAATTTAATGAGCTTTAATAATTATTGAGGTGAGCCAACTAATTTGTCATGGACCGTGTGATCCATGAGAATTATTGGGTCAAGCTGTGTCGGATTTAATAATTTTATCGGTCTAATTTATAAGTTAATGATTAGTTAATAATTTTATTAATTCAACTTTAAGTTAATAAGTTGATGAGCCTAATTTATGTTTTAATAAGCCCATTAGTTTTCCATGGGCTCGGAGGCCCATGAAGCTTAATGGGACAGGTCAGGTTGGGCTTTTGGGTTTTTGGACCAGTCTAAGAATTTTTGAGTTTAAGTCTATTGGTCAGCAGCTCGAACAAGTTCATGGAAAAATAAACATCCGTAAATATATATTTAATTCATGCATGCATTTTTATTAAATATATAAATATGATTTTTAAGAAAATAAATTAAATATATATTTAAGGACAAATTTTCATGAAATAAAGAAATAATGAGAATTTTTATGTTCATGCATCATTAAGAATTTTTATGATGTCATGTTAAGAAAAAAAAATATATTTTTATGGAAGTTGAAGTGAAGGTGGAAAGTGATGTGGTTGGAGGCCGGGATACCTGGGCCTGGTGACCTTCCTAATGATGTTTATGTATGATGAGCTTATGGATCCAGCTGAGAGGGCTGGTGAAGTGGCAGCACAGAGGTGGAAATCCCACCGCCACGTACGTTGGTTTATAGATTGATCAATCACTTAGTATGATGCCACCGACATGGATACGACCTGTTGAGAACTAAGAAATCATGATAAATTATTTTATGAGATTTATTAAGTATGATGATACATGTTTAGCATTATGATAAATCAGTATAATTATTTTATTTCATGTTTATATGTATATAATTTTAAGATCATGCACGTATATTTATATTCACGTATTTTATATGATGTGTGCTTGTGTGTGGTTTCATTTTGTTATGTAAGGATAGAACGTGTTGAGCCTCTAGGCTCACTAGATTTAAATGGTGCAGGTGAGCAAAATGTCAATGAAGTTAATGTGTTTCCGACTGGCGGCGAGGGTGTATGAGTATCCAGGCAGCTAGTACCCGTGACCATAGCTCATTTATGATATTGATGTTTTGAGAGTAGAACGTTTATTTCCGCATATGTTTTATTATTATGGATTTTTAGTATGTGCATGAAATTTAGATTTGAGTATTTATTTTCTAAGTTTTCATAAATTTTTGTGAAAGAAATATTATTTAGGAATTTTATTATGAAATTCTTATGAAATATTATTTAGTAATTAATTTTAAGTATTTAATTGCATGCATGTACCTTTATTGTATTTTTTGTGTATTTTTATTTTAAATTAAGTAAAGTTATTTTTAAGTATTATATATATATGTATGGGCATATATATATTTATATTCATTATTTTATTATCGGAGAGTTTTAAAAAAAAAAATTCAGTAGAAGTTTTAGGACGTTTCATTTGGTATCAAAGCCATGGTCCTTGGAGGGTGACTAGTCTGCTTCTCGGAGCTCAGAAGCCGCACTGCCAGTCTGTAAGTTTTAAGTGTTTAAAATTATGATTTATGCATGGGACACAAGAGTTATATTTTTAATGATTTATGAAAATGAGAATTTAAAGTTATGACAGTCTTAAAGTCAAAAATATTAGTTATGCATTGCGATTTACGTGGGGAAATATGTGGTGGTGCAGTATGCCTCCTAGACAGATGAACCGACGCGGGAATCCTCCAACTCCTCCTCAGCAAAATTCGCTCACAGCACTGGAGCAGGCCAGTGCTAATATGATGATAGGGATCACCGCACTGTTGGAGCAACATGCAGCACGACCCCGACTTTCACACGACGAAGACGTTGCGGAACGGTTCCAGAAAAAGGGACCGAAGGCATTTTCTGGTGCCACTGACCCACTCGTGGCTGAGGGGTGGATCCGTTCCTTGGAGACCATATTTTCTTATATGGGGCTCACTAATGCCGATAAAGTAAAGTGCGCAGTATACATGATGAAAGACGATGCAGCCCTTTGGTGGGAGGGCGCAGTTCGAGGTGTGAACCCACGGACTTTGACGTGGGAGGAGTTCAAGCGGATGTTCTTCGCCAAATATTTTACTGAGGATGTGCGCAGTCGAATGATTAGGGAGTTCATGAGTCTCCGACAGGGGGACAAGACAGTGGTTGAGTACATCAAGCAGTTCGAGAGGGGGTGTCATTTTGTGCCCCTGATTGCTGATAGTGCGCAGGAGAAGATGAGACAGTTTGTCGATGGGCTTAGGGCGGACATCAAGCATGATGTATGCATGTTGGACGTCACTACTTATGAGGCTGCGGTTAGTAGGGCATTGAGATCCGAGGATGGTATGAAGGAAATCTTGAGGGAGCAACAGAGGAAGAGACAGTTCCAACCATCGTACCACGAGTCGCATCCACAGCAGGATGCAAAGAAGTAGTCCACTGGGCCGTCGAAGGTACCAAATCCACTGAGACAGCAGGGAGCTATCGTTCCTCGTGCAGAAGCACTACCTCTCTGCCAAAAATGCCAGAAGCCCCATCCAGGACCGTGCATGAAGGGATCAGGCATGTGCTATCATTGCAAGGAACCAGGACACATTATGCTGCACTGTCCGAAGAAGAATGCTGTCGGACGTGTTTATGTGATGTAGGCGGAGGAAGCAGTGCCGTATACTTTGCGCATCACGGGTAATTTTTCTTAACGCATTAAAATTTATCGTTTTTGGATTGCTCTATTCGGGACTACGCGAAGAAACTTGTTATTGCCTGGAGTTCGTTTCAATTTCGAGGACGAAATTCCATTTAAGGGGGAGAGAATTGTAACGCCCAGAAATTCGTCACGTAAATTCGCATGCATAACTAGGGAATTTAATAATTTTAAAATAATGTAAAAATGTGTTAAATTGTTTTTATGAATGATTATTTAAATTATGTGATTTATTTGCATGTTTTAAATAATTTCTTTCGGCATTTAAATCTGTTTGATGTGATTTATGAATTTATTTGAGAAATCTTATTTTTATGATCGCGTAGGCGGGGCCGTGGACTGACGAGATGTTATTTTCACTCAAAATATTTTATGAGATTTTTAAGAGCCTTAAAATATTATTTTAAGGTATAATTTGAAGAAAATTATGGTATTTATATATATATATTTATTTATGTGCTAGTTTTTATCCAAAATAAGTTATTTTAATTACTTTTATTAACCTTTAAAAATCTCCTATTTTATTATTTCGAGATTATTAAGTTTTTAGCAAATTATCATGTATTTATTTTAAGTTTAAATTATAGTATTTATCTATCCTACTTATTTATTAACTAATTAACCTAGTTTATCCTAAGTATCTACCCAAAATCCCTCCCAAACCTACGATCGTATCCCCTAGCCGCCTCCATCACCCTCTTCTCCACCATCTTCATTGTTCCATCAGATATTTCTTAGCCCCATAGCCGAGCGTTAAAAGTTTTTGGGTTATTTAGAAGATTTGTTCGTCCCGGCGAGCCCGATACGCGTCGTTTACGTCGTTTCGTCCAAATAATTCTCAAGGCACGTTTAATTCCATTCTTGAACACCATTTGAATCATATTACAATGTTTTTAAGCTTGAGTGATCTGATGCATGCCTACGATTTCATTGATCCATGTTCTTCATGTTTTATTTTCATTTGTGTGCATGGACTCGGTTCTTTGGCATAATTTCCACCCATGGTCATTCGCGTCTGCTGCTCCACTGTTAGAGGTCTGAGTCAAGGTCCCTAGGGTTGAATTAACTAGTGGGTTCCGACCTAGAAGTGGTGGTGTAAGCTGCTGGGTGTGGGCTGTACAAGGGAACCCACGCAGTAAGCTTTGTCTTGATTGGGAAAGGGAGAAACTCACGTTGCTTGTATTGTGCATGGACATTCTTCACGTTTTCTTGTGATGGATTGAACATGGCTGCTGGTTCATGGGTAAGGGGCCGTGTTAGGGTCCCTTAGGGTCAAGTTAGGTGGGTGGTAAGGGGCTGGAGACGGCTAGGACCGAAGCCTTCTTCCTTGGTTGCAAAGCAGAATACGGCGGTTTCGGGATTCCCGAATAGTGTGTCGCTAGGGAGGTGTAGGGATCGGTTCAAGGCGAGACTTGGTTCGTTGGAACCGCCCAGACGTGGGCTACGTCTGGGCGGTGGAGTTCCGGCCATTCGGCGGCCGGAGCTGGCTGGCAGCAGGCCATAAAGCCTGCTGCTACATGGCTTAGAGTAAAGAACATGGGGGGGGGGGGAGAGTCTGTACGTATTATTTTATTAATTATTTTGGGTTATGGGTTTTTAGGCGGGCCGGGCTTGGGTCTTGGGTCCGGGTCCGGGTCGGGTCATGTCTTGATTGGTCAAATTAATTTTAGTCCGGGTCTAGATTATTAATAATTAGGCTTGGATATTTTATTTTAATTAATTGAGTGTTTAAGTTAGTAATTTATGGGTTGGACTCGATTAAATTATATAATTAAACTAATTTAATGAGCTTTAATAATTATTGAGGTGAGCCAACTAATTTGTCATGGACCGTGTGATCCATGAGAATTATTGGGTCAAGCTGTGTCGGATTTAATAATTTTATCGGTCTAATTTATAAGTTAATGATTAGTTAATAATTTTATTAATTCAACTTTAAGTTAATAAGTTGATGAGCCTAATTTATGTTTTAATAAGCCCATTAGTTTTCCATGGGCTCGGAGGCCCATGAAGCTTAATGGGACAGGTCAGGTTGGGCTTTTGGGTTTTTGGACCAGTCTAAGAATTTTTGAGTTTAAGTCTATTGGTCAGCAGCTCGAACAAGTTCATGGAAAAATAAACATCCGTAAATATATATTTAATTCATGCATGCATTTTTATTAAATATATAAATATGATTTTTAAGAAAATAAATTAAATATATATTTAAGGACAAATTTTCATGAAATAAAGAAATAATGAGAATTTTTATGTTCATGCATCATTAAGAATTTTTATGATGTCATGTTAAGAAAAAAAAATATATTTTTATGGAAGTTGAAGTGAAGGTGGAAAGTGATGTGGTTGGAGGCCGGGATACCTGGGCCTGGTGACCTTCCTAATGATGTTTATGTATGATGAGCTTATGGATCCAGCTGAGAGGGCTGGTGAAGTGGCAGCACAGAGGTGGAAATCCCACCGCCACGTACGTTGGTTTATAGATTGATCAATCACTTAGTATGATGCCACCGACATGGATACGACCTGTTGAGAACTAAGAAATCATGATAAATTATTTTATGAGATTTATTAAGTATGATGATACATGTTTAGCATTATGATAAATCAGTATAATTATTTTATTTCATGTTTATATGTATATAATTTTAAGATCATGCACGTATATTTATATTCACGTATTTTATATGATGTGTGCTTGTGTGTGGTTTCATTTTGTTATGTAAGGATAGAACGTGTTGAGCCTCTAGGCTCACTAGATTTAAATGGTGCAGGTGAGCAAAATGTCAATGAAGTTAATGTGTTTCCGACTGGCGGCGAGGGTGTATGAGTATCCAGGCAGCTAGTACCCGTGACCATAGCTCATTTATGATATTGATGTTTTGAGAGTAGAACGTTTATTTCCGCATATGTTTTATTATTATGGATTTTTAGTATGTGCATGAAATTTAGATTTGAGTATTTATTTTCTAAGTTTTCATAAATTTTTGTGAAAGAAATATTATTTAGGAATTTTATTATGAAATTCTTATGAAATATTATTTAGTAATTAATTTTAAGTATTTAATTGCATGCGTGTACCTTTATTGTATTTTTTGTGTATTTTTATTTTAAATTAAGTAAAGTTATTTTTAAGTATTATATATATATGTATGGGCATATATATATTTATATTCATTATTTTATTATCGGAGAGTTTTAAAAAAAAAAATTCAGTAGAAGTTTTAGGACGTTTCATTTGGTATCAAAGCCATGGTCCTTGGAGGGTGACTAGTCTGCTTCTCGGAGCTCAGAAGCCGCACTGCCAGTCTGTAAGTTTTAAGTGTTTAAAATTATGATTTATGCATGGGACACAAGAGTTATATTTTTAATGATTTATGAAAATGAGAATTTAAAGTTATGACAGTCTTAAAGTCAAAAATATTAGTTATGCATTGCGATTTACGTGGGGAAATATGTGGTGGTGCAGTATGCCTCCTAGACAGATGAACCGACGCGGGAATCCTCCAACTCCTCCTCAGCAAAATTCGCTCACAGCACTGGAGCAGGCCAGTGCTAATATGATGATAGGGATCACCGCACTGTTGGAGCAACATGCAGCACGACCCCGACTTTCACACGACGAAGACGTTGCGGAACGGTTCCAGAAAAAGGGACCGAAGGCATTTTCTGGTGCCACTGACCCACTCGTGGCTGAGGGGTGGATCCGTTCCTTGGAGACCATATTTTCTTATATGGGGCTCACTAATGCCGATAAAGTAAAGTGCGCAGTATACATGATGAAAGACGATGCAGCCCTTTGGTGGGAGGGCGCAGTTCGAGGTGTGAACCCACGGACTTTGACGTGGGAGGAGTTCAAGCGGATGTTCTTCGCCAAATATTTTACTGAGGATGTGCGCAGTCGAATGATTAGGGAGTTCATGAGTCTCCGACAGGGGGACAAGACAGTGGTTGAGTACATCAAGCAGTTCGAGAGGGGGTGTCATTTTGTGCCCCTGATTGCTGATAGTGCGCAGGAGAAGATGAGACAGTTTGTCGATGGGCTTAGGGCGGACATCAAGCATGATGTATGCATGTTGGACGTCACTACTTATGAGGCTGCGGTTAGTAGGGCATTGAGATCCGAGGATGGTATGAAGGAAATCTTGAGGGAGCAACAGAGGAAGAGACAGTTCCAACCATCGTACCACGAGTCGCATCCACAGCAGGATGCAAAGAAGTAGTCCACTGGGCCGTCGAAGGTACCAAATCCACTGAGACAGCAGGGAGCTATCGTTCCTCGTGCAGAAGCACTACCTCTCTGCCAAAAATGCCAGAAGCCCCATCCAGGACCGTGCATGAAGGGATCAGGCATGTGCTATCATTGCAAGGAACCAGGACACATTATGCTGCACTGTCCGAAGAAGAATGCTGTCGGACGTGTTTATGTGATGTAGGCGGAGGAAGCAGTGCCGTATACTTTGCGCATCACGGGTAATTTTTCTTAACGCATTAAAATTTATCGTTTTTGGATTGCTCTATTCGGGACTACGCGAAGAAACTTGTTATTGCCTGGAGTTCGTTTCAATTTCGAGGACGAAATTCCATTTAAGGGGGAGAGAATTGTAACGCCCAGAAATTCGTCACGTAAATTCGCATGCATAACTAGGGAATTTAATAATTTTAAAATAATGTAAAAATGTGTTAAATTGTTTTTATGAATGATTATTTAAATTATGTGATTTATTTGCATGTTTTAAATAATTTCTTTCGGCATTTAAATCTGTTTGATGTGATTTATGAATTTATTTGAGAAATCTTATTTTTATGATCGCGTAGGCGGGGCCGTGGACTGACGAGATGTTATTTTCACTCAAAATATTTTATGAGATTTTTAAGAGCCTTAAAATATTATTTTAAGGTAATTTGAAGAAAATTATGGTATTTATATATATATATTTATTTATGTGCTAGTTTTTATCCAAAATAAGTTATTTTAATTACTTTTATTAACCTTTAAAAATCTCCTATTTTATTATTTCGAGATTATTAAGTTTTTAGCAAATTATCATGTATTTATTTTAAGTTTAAATTATAGTATTTATCTATCCTACTTATTTATTAACTAATTAACCTAGTTTATCCTAAGTATCTACCCAAAATCCCTCCCAAACCTACGATCGTATCCCCTAGCCGCCTCCATCACCCTCTTCTCCACCATCTTCATTGTTCCATCAGATATTTCTTAGCCCCATAGCCGAGCGTTTAAAAGTTTTTGGGTTATTTAGAAGATTTGTTCGTCCCGGCGAGCCCGATACGCGTCGTTTACGTCGTTTCGTCCAAATAATTCTCAAGGCACGTTTAATTCCATTCTTGAACACCATTTGAATCATATTACAATGTTTTTAAGCTTGAGTGATCTGATGCATGCCTACGATTTCATTGATCCATGTTCTTCATGTTTTATTTTCATTTGTGTGCATGGACTCGGTTCTTTGGCATAATTTCCACCCATGGTCATTCGCGTCTGCTGCTCCACTGTTAGAGGTCTGAGTCAAGGTCCCTAGGGTTGAATTAACTAGTGGGTTCCGACCTAGAAGTGGTGGTGTAAGCTGCTGGGTGTGGGCTGTACAAGGGAACCCACGCAGTAAGCTTTGTCTTGATTGGGAAAGGGAGAAACTCACGTTGCTTGTATTGTGCATGGACATTCTTCACGTTTTCTTGTGATGGATTGAACATGGCTGCTGGTTCATGGGTAAGGGGCCGTGTTAGGGTCCCTTAGGTTCAAGTTAGGTGGGTGGTAAGGGGCTGGAGACGGCTAGGACCGAAGCCTTCTTCCTTGGTTGCAAAGCAGAATACGACGGTTTCGGGATTCCCGAATAGTGTGTCGCTAGGGCGGTGTAGGGATCGGTTCAAGGCGAGACTTGGTTCGTTGGAACCGCCCAAACGTGGGCTACGTCTGGGCGGTGGAGTTTCGGCCATTCGGCGGCCGGAGCTGGCTGGCAGCAGGCCATAAAGCCTGCTGCTACATGGCTTAGAGTAAAGAACATGGGGGGGGGGGGAGTCTGTACGTATTCTTTTATTAATTATTTTGGGTTATGGGTTTTTAGGCGGGCCGGGCTTGGGTCTTGGGTCCGGGTCCGGGTCGGGTCACGTCTTGATTGGTCAAATTAATTTTAGTCTGGGTCTAGATTATTAATAATTAGGCTTGGATATTTTATTTTAATTAGTTGAGTGTTTAAGTTAGTAATTTATGAGTTGGACTCGATTAAATTAATTAATTAGACTAATTTAATGGGCTTTAATAATTATTGAGGTGAGCCCACTAATTTGTCATGGACCGTGTGATCCATGAGAATTATTGGGTCAAGCTGTGTCGGGTTTAATAATTTTATCGGTCTAATTTATAAGTTAATGATTAGTTAATAATTTTATTAATTCAACTTTATGTTAATAAGTTGATGAGCCTAATTTATGTTTTAATAAGCCCATTAGTTTTCCATGGGCTCGGAGGCCCATGAAGCTTAATGGGCCAGGTCAGGTTGGGCTTTTGGGTTTTTGGACCAGTCTAAGAATTTTTGAGTTTAAGTCTAGTGGTCAGCAGCTCGAACAAGTTCATGGAAAAATAAACATCCGTAAATATATATTTAATTCATGCATGCATTTTTATTAAATATATAAATATGATTTTTAAGAAAATAAATTAAATATATATTTACGGACAAATTTTCATGAAATAAAGAAATAATGAGAATTTTTATGTTCATGCATCATTAAGAATTTTTATGATAAGTTTAATTTCATGTTAAGAAAAAAAAATATATTTTTATGGAAGTTGAAGTGAAGGTGGAAAGTGATGTGGTTGGAGGCCGGGATACCTGGGCCCGGTGACCTTCCTAATGATGTTTATGTATGATGAGCTTATGGATCCAGCTGAGAGGGCTGGTGAAGTGGCAGCACAGAGGTGGAAATCCCACCGCCACGTACGTTGGTTTATAGATTGATCAATCACTTAGTATGATGCCACCGACATGGATACGACCTGTTGAGAACTAAGAAATCATGATAAGTTATTTTATGAGATTTATTAAGTATGATGATACATGTTTAGCATTATGATAAATCAGTATAATTATTTTATTTCATGTTTATATGTATATAATTTTAAGATCATGCACGTATATTTATATTCACGTATTTTATATGATGTGTGCTTGTGTGTGGTTTCATTTTGTTATGTAAGGATAGAACGTGCTGAGCCTCTAGGCTCACTAAATTTAAATGGTGCAGGTGAGCAAAATGTCAATGAAGTTAATGTGTTTCCGACTGGCGGCGAGGGTGTATGAGTATCCAGGCAGCTATTACCCGTGACCATAGCTCATTTATGATATTGATGTTTTGAGAGTAGAACGTTTATTTTCGCATATGTTTTATTATTATGGATTTTTAGTATGTGCATGAAATTTAGATTTGAGTATTTATTTTCTAAGTTTTCATAAATTTTTGTGAAAGAAATATTATTTAGAAATTTTATTATGAAATTCTTATGAAATATTATTTAGTAATTAATTTTAAGTATTTAATTGCATGCGTGTACCTTTATTGTATTTTTTGTGTATTTTTATTTTAAATTAAGTAAAGTTATTTTTAAGTATTATATATATATGTATGGGCATATATATATTTATATTCATTATTTTATTATCGGAGAGTTTTTAAAAAAAAAATCCAGTAGAAGTTTTAGGACGTTTCAAGAGTGGTTGATAGGCTTGGAACCTAGAGTGGGACTGCTAGGGACTGACTGTAGTAAAGGTACGTAATTACTGAATGAGATAGCCAGCGGGTTTTGCATGCTTATATGTTGCATTTGTGTGTCATATTATTATGCAGCATGTGCATATCATATTGTGCCTATCCATCTTGTGAGATTAGTCATGTAGGGCTGCTCAGCCCTGTTCGGACGATCGATGTCGAGCGCCCCGTGACCGACGGGTTCGCCGGCACTGGCATCTGTAGGACACGGTCTACGTCCGTTAGAAATGAGAAGTGTACGGAGGGTTTGATCCCTTGGTTGTACCACTCATATCCTAGGCGCCATTACTGGTAGTTATATACAGTTATCCCAGATATGGATACCTTGTCATTTGCATGCATCATATTTGTATGTTTTACCCGTGCTTTCGTATTGAGCTTAGAGCTCACGTCCAGTATTTTCTGTATGTCTGGACACCCCATTCAACGGGGCAGGTGTAGGTGCAGGATTGAGAACCAGGAGCTTGGAGTGGCCAGTGACCTTGGAGACAGCAGGATTAGCCGTAGGTTTTTGCCCTTAGGCTTATTTATTCGATTGAGTTGTATAATCAAATTTGTTTAAACGGTTGTATTCTGCAGGTCTACTTTTATTTAAGTCTTCCGCAGCGATTTAATTAATGCATGCTTAATTATGCTCTTAACTCTGATTAGGTAGTGGATCCAGGTTGGGTCGCTACAACCACCATCAACTTTATAAAGCAAACTGCCTCTGGCCTCATCCTTCCATCTCATACGTTGTAATTGCTCATCTGTAGACTGTCCATCTCTGATCTGATATCGTAGAGTTGGTTGTACTGTCAGTGCTGATAAACTCGATGCGTGCCCACTCGAGTAGATCTCTAAATCAAACCTCTGTATCTCAATCTGTAGAGGTCGCTGCACTGAAACAAATGATATCATTGAAGTCTTCTGACTCAAGGCATCGACTACTATATTAGCTTTATCGGTACATTAGCTAATGTCACAGTCATAATCCTTCACTAGCTCCAACCATATGCGTTGTCTCATAATCAACTCCTTTTGAGTGAAGAAATACTTAAGGCTCTTGTGATTAGTGAAAATCTTGCACTTCTCACCGTACAAGTAGTGCCTCCAAATCTTAAGTGCAAACACAACAGTTGCAAGCTCTAAATCATGCGCCGGATAGTTCTGCTCATGAATCTTCAACTGTCTCAACTCATATGCAATCACTTTGTTACACTGCATAAGAACAGCGCCTAAGCCCATCTTAGATGCATCCGTGTACACTACAAACTCTTCATGCTCCACTGGCATCACCAACACCGGCACCGAAGTAAGTGCCTCCTTAAGCGGGTCAAAGCTTCTCTGAAACTCAGGACTCCAAATATACTTCGCGTTCTTCTTGGTCAAAGATGTCAAAGGCACTGATATAGAAGAGAAACCCTTGATGAACTTTCGATAGTGTAGTGACCTGTATTCAGGATTAAAGATTTAATGGTAATTAATAAATTAATCATGTTTAGAATGAGAAAAACATGATTATGGAGTTTCCAAATGGATCCAGGTAGTTAAAAAATGGGTTCAGAACACTCGAAAATAACCCGGATAGGAAGCTCCGATCATGATCGAAAGCTCCGAACCCATATCGGAAGCTCTGATCGTGCACATCTAGGTGTCCAAAGGTGACATCATCATGATGATGTCATGAAGGAGATAGAAAGTTCTGGTCTGCTGGCAGGGACACTTGTCAAGAGCTCATTACACATGGCAACCAGAGGGAGATCGGAAGTTCTGATCTCGGCCTATAAATATGGGGTCGAGGAGCCATTCTTGCTCACTTCCAATCCCTTTCCTTTCCATTCTCTAGGCTTTTTAGGGGCTTTTTATGAAACGACCACAAGCTATACTTGAATTAATAATTAAATAAAATACGGATTTTTTCAAAAATTTCGTCATGACTTATCTGTTTATATTAAAACCCACCTGTCACAGATAGCAAGCAAAAAAAAATACAACCAACAGCACAACAAATAAACTAGACCTAAAAAAATGAATGAGCCCCTAAAGAAAGAGATTCGTCATTACAAACATAAGAAAGTTTAAAAATTTAATATTTACATAACAACGAACCAATCTAAAGGTTATTACAAATAAATTTACACAAAAAGTTAATTTAAATACTTCTTAACGTTTAAATTCGAATAAACTATGCGAAAGACTAGCATAGATCAGAGGGATGTGCCGTGTCCGCATTGTAGTCCACTCGAGAGTCACACCCCTCGATCTTAACAAATTCTAACCCGCGCCAAGCATAGTAGTGAGCCTAAAGGTCCAACAAGATTTTGCACTATATATAAAAAGATTCAAAATATATGCAGCATACTAAAAGTAATACTAAGTATACAATGAGACTCTCACGAATGAAATGTAATAACATGCCTGAAGTAGAAACAATCACAATATGCAATGAAGTTATAATATTCATGAACCATTTCCCCTCTTCAATTATCTTGTGAATTTAGATCATTGGTTGTGACTGTGGTTTTGATCGATCAATGGCTACAGTACTATGCCGGCAAGGATACCGAGATCTCTCCCGACACCACATTGCCCTTCTAAATTGGTAGGGTAATCGAGATTTCTCCCGACCTCATACTATACGTCTGGTTGGTAGGGAAGCCGAGATGTCTCTCGACCTCGTACTACAAGTCTAATTTGACAAGTGAACCAGGGCATCCCCCGACCCATCATTGCATGTCTAAGTCACAACCAACTCACTTCATTCATTAAATTTTCATTATATTTATCCTTTTCACATTTAACTTTTCATCTTTCCATCTTTTCATAATTCAAACTTCGGCACTAGAATGGAGGTAAATTTGAAGTCAACACACGCGAAGGAATAGGGCATTGAATGAATAAAATGACATGAACCCCAAAAAAATAATATAAACTTTGAATTAATGGATGAATAACGTGTAAGTGGCCACCCTTAGGCTTATGGACCTTTCTAGCATTACTTAGACTTATACCCAAAAAGGTAAAATCGGGCGTTCGGCCCGTACGATTTATAACTTAGCTCATTCGTATTCAAAAGACCTTCCGTTTGAATCAACACCTCAAACAAATCTTATATCACTTATAGGATCAGTATTTACCCTTTTATGACAACCCAAACATCCTGATCAAATTGGTTTCCCAGACAGCCCCTAACTTTCCGAAAAATTCTTCTCATGACACTTCAACTTAAACCAACCCTTTCCTACTCGATTCTTATCCAAAATAAGCCCAATTTGAACCGACGCAATCCTAACATCACCCAAAATCAGAGAAAATAGGGTAGCCCCTATCCAGATGATGCGATCATGGATAGATCATATGTGGATCGAGTGACAAGGGGAGTTCGAGATCCATTGGAGTTGCCATGCGGACCGATTACAAGGAGTCGAGCTAATAAATTCAAGAAGGCACTTCAAATGTAGATGTTAAATTATCAAGATGACGTTGGAGCACTTGAAGATCAATTTGGAAGTTGTCTATGTGTTCTTGAAGTGTTGGAAGTCAAAAAGAGTGAAGAAACTAGCATTGAGGCAGAAGAGGTCTCACTCGAGCGAAGCCACGTCTCGCTCGAGCAAGCGCATTGAAGTTTTTGGGCATAGAGCTTTTCGCTCGAGCGAGCCCCCACATCCGCTCGAGCGAGAGCAGAGGCGAGTGCAACGCAGAGACTTCCTCGCTCGAGCGAGTGGGATTTTTCCGGGAATTTACACACACTTCGGCGTGTTGTGTGTGTGTTCGGGATTTTGATATTTTGATGTTATTTTCCTATTTTTGAGAGTTTTAATAATACTAGGAAACTTTTTAGATGATATCTTTGATATCTTTAGGTTATATTTTTGCGTTATCTTTTATTTTTGACTGTAAACTATAAATACTTTTTGATTATTTCATTAATAATAATTCAGATTCAGTCTATACAAAAATTATTGAAATTCTCTCAATAATTTTATTCAAAGCTTTGCTTTACTTTTCAAATCAAACTTTTTCAGTTTAATTACTTGGAAGCGTTTGTCGATTGTTTCTCACTGAAGATTGTCAGATACAAGTTATCTGAAGGTTTTCTTTGGTTTCAATTGTTGTGGTTTCTGTTGTCAATTGTACCGTCGATTAAAGGTGGAAATCCAAAACTCTATCAATTTTACTTGTTTCAAAGATTGGGCAAAACTTTGGGTCTTTTGTTTATTAATTAGAGGGTGCGATTCAAATTGTAATCGTGTTTGCTAATCTTACACATCAAGATTCATATCATTTGGTATCAAAGCCATAGTTTTGAATCAAGTAAGTATCTATTTTCATCTATCTCTAATCTTCGTGTTCTTCGTCCTTCATCCTTTGTTCTTCATCTGAGTCTATTCTTTATCAAATTTCTGTGTCGTTTCTTTCAAACTTGTTACCCAAGTCTTGTGTCTTGTGCAACAAGTTATAAACTCAAAAAAAAAAAATCGGTAAAAAAAAAAATAGTGGGCCGAAAATCTGAAAAATTTAAAAAAAAAAGTGAAGAAAAATAGCTTGTGGCCAATTCCTTTGTCTTTATTCATCCTTGAAGCGAGTCAGAGTTAAGTTATCAATAAAATTCTCTATTTGTGTTTGTGCAATTTTTTTTCTAGGGGTCAATTTTCAAGCGTCTAAAAGTTTTAAACTTGAAGGTTTGAATTTTATTCTACAAAGAAAAGTCTCTCCATAAATTTGAGTGAAAAAAAGAGGAGTGATTGAGTGGTTCGTTTGGAGTGAACTGTGAGAATTTGTGTGAGGAAGTTTATTACTAACAATTTTCTTGCAGGTACCATGAATCCCAATAAAGATGTTAGTGAGAGTGTGAACCAAGGAATTTCCAAGGTTCAAATGGATGCGTTGATGGGGCAATTTACTAGGGTGATGAGATCGGAGTTAGAACCTCTTCATGAGCGGATGAGTAAGCTGGAGGAAAGTAGTGGTAGTGGAAAGAAAAATAAAAATAGTAAGGGGAATGATTTCGAAGATGATGAGGAAAGTTTTGATGAGAATTAGGATGAGGAGAGAAGAGTACATGGGGGTAGACATAGGCGAGAAGCGGTGCGAGGAAAATATACCGAGAGTAGTAAGGAGGATGGGAACATCAGTAGTATTAAAATGAAAATTCCATCGTTTCATGGAAAATCTGACCGGAGGCGTATCTGGAATGGGAGAAGCTTGTGAAGTTTGTATTCGATTGCCATCACTATTCTGATCTTAAAAAAGTGAGGTTGGCAGTGGTTGAGTTTGTAGATTATGCATTAATCTGGTGGGATCAATTAGTGACCACTAGGAGGAGATGTGGAGAGCCGCCTATTGAGACGTGGGAAGAGATGAACCGTGTCATGAAGAAGCGGTTTGTGCCTAACCATTATTATCGTGAGATGTACAGGCGTCTACAAACTTTGAAGCAGGGTCCAAGGAGCGTGGAGGATTACCACAAGGAATTGGAGACCACGATGATCCGGACCAACATTGAGGAGGATCATGAAGCTACAATGGCCAGATTTTTGTGCGGATTGAATAGAGAAATCCAAGACCAAGTGGAGCTTTGCCATTGTTTAGATTTGGATGAGATGGTGCAGACGGCCATGAAGGTGGAACAGCAGCTCAAGAGAAGAGGAGCTGGTCGATTTCCTTCAGGTGTAAGATCTTCGACTTCGTGGCGTCCAAACATTGCAAAACGGGAGGACAACAAGCCGGTGTTCAAACCAAAACCTGACACCAGATCAGAGACACCAAGGCAAGTGGTTAAAGGTACATGGTAGCGCTTATCGCGTACGCCCAAATTACCCGACTCAATCAGATAAACAAATTAATGTAGTAGTGTGAGTAGGGATCGTTCCCACGAGGAAAGGTAAATTTAAAAATGTTCTTTAAAATAAAAAGGGGGTTTTCAAGTTCGGATTAACTACTAAGAAATTTAAACAACTAAAATTCACTGGCATGCAAAAATTAAATAAAGATTGGGGAAATTCAATAAGAGACAAGCCTTGGTTTCGGTCAACTACACCCTTGATTTCATTCGTTCGATCATCGATTATCTAAAAATCTTTAATCACGTAGAATATTCATCATTGGAAATTAAATTCCTGTTTTACCTAAATCTTAGTTAACTAGAAACAAGCGTTTTAAGATAACCCTTATCAATGAATCAACCCAATACAATCGATTAGATTTAAACTCACGATAGCATGCAAACTAGTAAAACTGATAAATCTAGACAACTCATACACAAGCGGATGAATTTAGCCTAGTCAATTATTATCCCTACAATTCCTAACCTCACAAGCGGACGATTATTAATTGTAGTTGCTTCGCAAATTAGATAATTCGAACAATTACGGATTCAAACTCTAATTTAGCAGTAGATTATATATAAGAATTATCAGGTGATCAATCTAATAATCAAACATACAATCATGAAATAAATCAAAATAATACTTGATACTCAACAATAATCAAAATCTGTAAAACATGAATCTCTCGAATAAATTAATCAAGGGCTTCGTCTTCCTTAACCAAGTATTAAAAACTAGCCAACACAATTCATGAAGAACAAAGTAAAAATAATAAGAAGAGATGGAATTCTAGAATTCTTAGAAAAAACCTAGTCTCTTTTTTTACGTTTCCTCCCCTCTCTTCGACAATCAAAACTCTCCTTCTTGGTAACAAATCGTCCAAAGATAAGCCTAGGAATTAAAACAAGAGTTTCCAAAACATAAAATTCTTTCAAAAATAAGTCTGTGCGACCGACGGCGCGGGCGCTCCATATAGTGGCGCGCGCGCTCAACCTCTACGCTCTTTCATTCCTCAGAATGGCGCGCGCGCCCATTGTTTTCTGCGCGGGCGCTCAATGTCTACGCATTTTCTCCTCTTTTCTTCTCAGCAATGGCACGGGCGTGCCTTAGTATAGAGCGGGCGCTCAATGCTCACGCAAAAATTCCATATTCCTCTAGATCATCGCGCGGGCGCGCCACTCAGCAGGGCGGGCGCTCCTCGCTCTCGAATTTCTCCTTTTCTTCAATTCCTTAAGCCTTCAATTCTTGATCTTTTCTTCCCTCTTTTGCACTTATATCCATCAACTCGATTCCTACGCCTTGTTTCCTTCATATAACAAAAACAACAGAAAAGCGCATAAAATCGACCAATAAAACACAAGAGTCAAGCACAATACTAACAATAGAAGCGCATAAAATGCACTTATCAAATTCCTCCAAACTTAAACTCTTGTTCGTCCCGAACAAAACCAACCATCTAAAAAGAAACTTACACAACACCCCAGCATCATCAAGAATTATCGTGTATCAATAACCTCAGCAATGAAATCAAAAATTTTTAAATCCAATCACATCACATCCTCCTAACATTGAAAAATTGTTTAAGCAAGAAACATAGCTCAACCTTATAGGCTTTTAGACTCCGCAACTCACGTTCACAACATTCTCCCCCAAACTCAACGCAAACATCTATAGATCATGAGGACTTTTAAGGAAACTCGGGATCAACACACAAGACATTCAATCAAAAACGCTCACAATCAAATTAGTTCAAGAAAGAAGAAAGTGTGTGCGTGTTTTGATCAAAATGCATATTCATCAAAAATGTCAATCGACAATCCATAGGCTAAACTCTCACAACCCCTCTCCACTAGTATATTAGGCTACTGTGACTTGGTCCATAGGTCTTATTCGGCTTATAATGTACAGCTGGGCTTATGGCTACAAACGAAGGCAAGAATTCAAAAAGGGAGTAAAATATGATTTTATCTCTTAAATCCACTCCTCTTCATTCACACGACAACTTTTTCATTCTTTTCAACTCCATTTTTTTCCTTTGCATTTTTATCCCGTTTTTTTTTTTTTTTTTTTTTTTTTTTTTTTTTTTTAAAATTACTACACTTCTGTCGATTTTTCATTGCAATTCTCAACACACTATCCATTTTAAGTATTCAAATCAAGAGTATAAAAATCAAACATGCAATTACTCCCTAAAGGTAGGAAATAGTGTTTAAGCTGCAGGTAGTAATTATAGGACCTTGGAATAATACCGAATGGTGTTTTATCACACGTTTTCACGCATGCCATTCGTTTTCAATTAGCTCAAAAGGGGTACTAGGGACATAATGTATTCAGGGTGGCTTGAAAGGCTCAATCGAATTAGAAAAATTGCCTATCTCATTCCTAAGTCACAGTGTACCCATATTGCACCTCGAGGGATGTTCAAGCTAGTTCTAGATTAATCTCTCTCCACAATTAACTCATATGAATTCGACCAGTGCAGAAAAAGAAGAAATCACCAACAGTAAACGGTGATTTTGCACAACAAAAACTCAGCAAATGCACCTCTTGTGCTCATGTATATGTGACAGCTCAAAGGGCAACTATGGACAATGCATGAATAAATAAGTAAAGGCCCAATTGATCCAAACAACGCCTCAATCCTTTCTATTTCTGTTTGTTTCAAATTCAGGGTCAAACGAAATTCACAGAGTATATAAGAGTTTCAAGTCCACTTGGTCGAAGTTTCAAAAAAAATTTGTTTGTCAGGAGGCAGACATTCAAGGACTCAATTTCCCAATTAAAAAACTAAACATTGGTTATCTTACCATTGTTCTCAAAAGTGCTGCAACTCATACAACTCACACAAAAACCACTAATCAATAAATTAACAAACTAAACATGGACACACAAACACAACTAATGCTCAATTAAACAAAGTAAAACAAAGAAACACCTAGCATCCTACGGAACTCCCCCCAAACTTAGGTACATACATTGTCCTCAATGATATGATAGTATAAAAGAACAGAACTAGGACATGTACCTCGGGTGATGACCGTCAGTGGTCACCACCATCACCGTCAGGATGTGGATCAGCAGGAGGGTCAGTTGGGCCAAACATCGGAGGCCATTGTGGTCGCGGGGGCAGGAAGCTAGAATCATCAGGAAAGTAGTGTGGGAGAACAGCTGCAGAGAGGTCCATCATGTAATTCATAAAGATTCCAGACGTCTGCTGCATAGTGCGAATCTCCTCTCTCTGCTGCTGCTGCTCCTGTCGTGATAGGCGCACCTCCTCCTCGAGTCTAGCCAATCGATCAGTCATAGAAGGATCCGACTGATGCTGGGGTGCCTGTGCTCGACGTCCTGCAGCTCTCTCGTCTCTCGCTCACTGCACTGCTGGAGGTATCAAGCAGGTGTGACAGTCAAATGCAATGGCGGTGATGGGCTTCAAAATCTCCTCCGTGGGTCTCCATTCCACCCCGACCTCCTCACAAAGATCAAAAATAATGACAGGCAATGCAAGACCACCACTCGTCTTGCCGCCTACTACGTGCAGAATAGTCTCTTGACAAATGAGTCCCAAATCAATGGACTTCCCCTCCACAATGCAATAGAGCAATAAAGCGCGATCCCGTGTAACCTCGTGCTCATGGTCGGTCGGCTTCAGACGAGCACAAATAAAATTATACCACAGATTGACCTCATATTGCAGCTCAGTCTTCTTTAACTTGGATGGCATACCATCTCGCCCATAGCGCCACTCAGCCCCCGGTCGACAGATATGACGAATAACAGCGTCGTAATCAATGTCACTTTTTTTGAATTCTTGATATTCGTCGTGATACACCGGAGGAATCTTAAATAGAGTATTAATGGTGTGGGAGTAGAATGGAACCATTTTCCCATGCACGAGTACCTTCAACTGAACATGTTTCACCTTGAGATTGGCGTAGAACTCTCTAACCAAAGGAACAACTGCGTCCTGAGGTTTCTTTGCAAACTCTTGCCATTGTCGGGCAACAATTTCCCGACCAACACTCTTCATATGAGTACTAGGGTCAAAATCAATAGATGCGTCGAATCCTCGTTCGGCGAGGATATTCTTCCCAAGCCATTCTTGATAAATTGCAGCCACCTGGGCGTTCCAGAAACGCTTACTATCTTCAGAAGGGGCGGGAGTAGAAGAAGAAGAGGCCCCAAACTTAGTTTTCTTCGTGGGCGCCATATAACAAACACGTGGTGTGCACTCCTGAAAATTCACAAAAACCACAATACCACACCCTTATTCCCTCTAGCTTCAACAATACACCCACAACACGACTCCACCACAATCACCAAACAACCAATGCATAAATAATATGCCCCCCCCCCAAACTTCAACAAAATTCACTTCACAACTTCACAATATGAATATCGGCTTGAAGGAAAGCTTCAAACCCAAAGAGGAAAACCAACACTTACCCAATATAAGAACGAACTCGATGTCCGACTTGAAAAGCTCCAAACAACTCCTACTAACAATGTGAGCAATCCGACCAAAATCCACGCTTCTTCGATGGGTTGAGAGAATGTAGTAGCCCGTAACCAAAATCAGTAATTAAGAAATTAATCATAATTACTTGGGTAGAGTTCGGAAGCTCCGATCAGGATCGGAAGCTCCAAACAGGATCAGAAGCTCCGATCAATATTACGTCAGGCATGACGTGTGGCGAGATCGGAAGCTCCGATCAGGACCGGAAGCTCCGATCACCCCTATCCGGAGTCAACAAGTGATATTTTGACACGTGGCAGATCAGGATCTTCGGAAGCTCCGATGGCAGGATCGGACGTTCCGATCGAGGTTCGGACGTTCCGATCAAGGATCGGAAGTTCCGATCGTTGTCTATAAATAGAAGGTCGAGGCTTCACTTTCATTTGCCAATTCCGAGTTCTCCTTTCCTTTCTAGTCCTTTTGGAGCTGTTTTAGTCTTCTTAGGCTTGGTCCGGAGGTCGGCAAGGCGTTCGGTAGTCGTAGCGGAGTTGTGCCCAAGTTTTGGAGGAATCGACATCAAAGGGCTAACGACGGACGAAGGTATAGCTTTTGCTTCCTATAAATATTTAGGAGTATGCAATAGCTTAGTTAAGGCTTTTAGAGCACTTTAATGATAGTAGTATCATTTGGCAGTGTAGAGCAGACTATAGGCGTGGACCTAGAGTTGGTAGAGCTTGCTCTGTTTTGAGGTACGAAAGTACTGTTCGAGATATCCTGACTGAGTATGCATGTATTATGTGACTGCATGATTTATATGCCATGATATTATGCTGCATTCATTTGCATCTTGCTGTATCTCTTACGAGATGTCTGTTAGTAGGGTTGTACCCTATCCTGTTAGTGGATGGACTTCCATCGATTTGGGTCCGGCGTATCCACGGTTATATCGGTATGGGAGCCACCTCCTGAAGCGACGGCACAGCGTGCTACATACCAGGGCCCGGTCTGTCTCTGTTATCTGATCCTTGACCTCGAGTCTATAGGGAGTTCACTTTGCATGCATGTATACTCATACTCTCGCACTGAGCGTTTTATGCTCACGTCTCGTACTCTGTATTTTCTGGACACCCTATTCCATGGGGCAGGTTTGCGATTGGACGAGGAAGGTGGATCCAGGAGGGGCTAGTCAGTGGTTGGCCAGCTGAAGCTTCGTCTAGGTTTTATTACTGTTGTTTGGTTTTATACAGCTATTCGATTTGGTTGTATATTATTGGATAAATTACAGATTCCTTTTTGTGGGATTGTATATTTTGTTTATGGATTCCGCAGTTTTATTCTGATATCTGTTTAACTAAGTTAATTGCATGCATAAGTTCTGTTTAGTAGGTGATCCGGGTAAGGGTCACTACATTTATGGTATCAGAGCATGCAAAAGAATTCTTGGGATTTAGTCTCATCTTGAGGTATTTTTGTAGATGTCAACTCGTGACGACCGGAGTTCTCATGGCAGTGTTGGTGGGCGTTGGGGTGATGCCGACCGGGAGCCTCGTCGAGAATGGCGTCATCGTCATCATGACGATGAGCGTTTCACTGTGCGTCGATTCTTAGCTATGGGTCCTAAGCCCTTAGTTGGAGGTGAGTCTCCGGAGGATGCAGAGAACTGGTTAGACCGCATGGAGATGACTTTTCAGACTTTCCAGTGCACCGAGGAGCAGAAGGTGGAGACCCTTGGCTATATTCTAGATGGGCGTGCGCGCAGGTGGTGGAGGTTTACTTCTGCACCTTTTGTTGCGGCGAGAGAAGTGGCCACCTGGGCCGAGTTCCGCACAGCTTTCCAAAAGCGATATTTTCCTCTTGCACTCCGTCAGTCGAAGGCGGGCGAGCTACTGAGTCTGCGACAGGGAGCCATGTCTATCGATGCGTATCAGCAGAGGTTCTTTGATCTGCTATCCTATTGCCCCGAGATTGCTGATAGCTCAGAGATGAAGTATAATCTGTTCCTTCAGGGCCTTAACCTGAGATCCATGACCGTGTGGCGGTTGGCGATGACATGTCCTACGAGGGTTTGGTGAGCCGTTGTCACCAGGCGGAGGACAGCATTCGGCGGAACAGGTCTTTCCCTCAGTCAAGGCCTGCTAGTTCTTTGGGTCCCCGTGCCCAAACTTTCAAGAAATCTGGATCTTCTTCTTCCTCTGGTTCTGGAGGTGTTGTCCGTTACGGTAAGAAGGACAAGTGTGATCACTGTGGGAAGAACCATCCATCCGACAAGTGCCGTAGAGCTTCTGGAGCTTGTTTCCGTTGTGGAGAAACTGGTCATATCCGGAGGGATTGTCCACTGTCTGGGGGAGGCGGTTCTGGTTCTGGTTCAGGATCGGGTTCTTAGGCCACCGTACAGCAGAGGTCGCAGGGACAGTCTGCTGGGAGTTCTCATTTGAGGCCACGAGCTTCTGGCCAGGTGTTTGCCCTGAGACATGATCAGGCTGTGGAGGAGAATGAGAAAGTCATCGCAGGTACATTTCTGCTTTATGGTATACCTGCTCTTGTACTTATTGACACTGGTGCATCTCATTCCTTCATTTCTGCACGTTTTGTTAAGAGCCATAAGTTACCATGCATTGCACTAGACGTAGTGATGTCTGTTTCTACTCCGACGGGCCAATCTGCTTTGGCTAAGCGTCTAGTGATGGGTTGCCCTTTAGAGTTCAAAGGGAACATTTTGTTGGCAAATCTCATGGTCCTGGCGATGGACGACTTTGATTGCATTCTGGAAATAGATATGTTGACTACCTATCGAGCTTCAGTGGACTGCTATCAGAGATTAGTACGCTTTCATCCGGAAGGGAGTGAGAGTTGGTTTTTCTATGGTGAGGGAGCGCGACCCCTGATGCCTTTGGTATCAGCTTTGAGAGCCTGTCGAGCTCTAGGGTCTGGCGGGGAAGGCTACCTTATCTATGCAGTTGATTTGTCCGCTGGGAGTATTGGGATAGAGAGCATTCCTGTTGTGGATGAATTTCCAGATGTGTTTCCTGATGAGTTTCCGGGTTTTCCTCCTGCTAGGGAAGTCGAGTTTGGCATAGAGTTGATGCCGGGTACTTCACCTATTTCTAGAGCACCGTATCGTCTGGCTCCGTCAGAGATGCGTGAGTTGAAGAATCAGCTACAGGATCTTTTGGACAAGGGGTACATTCGTCCTAGTGTATCTCCTTGGGGAGCTCCTGTTCTCTTCGTGAAGAAGAAGGATGGATCGATGCGGCTGTGCATTGACTATCGGCAGCTGAATCGAGTCACTATGAAGAACAAGTATCCGTTGCCTCGTATTGATGACTTGTTTGACCAGCTACAGGGCACATCAGTTTACTCGAAGATTGACTTGAGATCTGGGTATCATCAGTTGAGAGTCCGTGATCAGGACGTAGCCAAGACTGCATTCCGTACTCGCTATGGGCATTACGAGTTCCTAGTGATGCCATTTGGTTTGACCAATGCGCCGGCTATATTCATGGATTTGATGAACCGTGTCTTCAGGGAGTACTTGGACAAGTTTGTCGTGGTCTTCATTGACGACATCTTGGTGTATTAGCATAATACGGAAGAGCATGTTTCTCACTTGCGGTTAGTACTACAGACTCTTCGAGATGAGCAGTTGTACGCCAAGCTGAGCAAGTGTGAGTTCTGGATGGATAGAGTGGTCTTTCTTGGCCATATCATATCCAGGGAAGGGATTTCTGTTGATCCAAGAAAGATTGAAGCGGTACTTAATTGGTCGCGTCCGACGACAGTTGCTGAGATCCGTAGTTTTCTGGGTCTAGCAGGGTATTATCGTCGCTTCATTCTGAACTTCTCTCAGTTAGCTCGACCGTTGACGCAGCTTACCCGCAAGGGTGTGGATTTTGAGTGGTCCTCCGAGTGTGAGGAGAATTTCCGTGAGCTTCAATGGCGGTTGACTTCTGCGCTGGTGTTGGCATTACCGTCAGGATCTGGGGGGTATGTGGTATACACGGATGCTTCTCTTCAGGGGTTAGGTTGTGTCCTGACTCAGAATGGGCATGTGATCGCATACGCTTCTAGATAGCTGAAGCTTCACGAGGACAACTACCCAGTCCATGATTTGGAATTGGCAGCCATTGTGTTCGCTTTGAAGATCTGGCGTCATTATCTGTATGGCGAGAAATTTGAGATCTTCACCGACCATAAGAGTCTCAAGTATTTGTTCACTCAGGCAGAGTTGAACATGAGGCAGAGACGTTGGATGGATTTGCTTAAGGACTATGATTGCGAGATTAAGTACCATCCGAGAGCTGCTAATCTCACCGCTGATGCTTTGAGTCGCAAGGTGCGATTATCCGCCCTTCAGACTTGTTCGATGTCTAGTGCGATCAGTGACTGTTGTACTTCAGGTTATACCTTCAAGCATAAGAAAGGTATGCAGAGTATCCAGATGTTTGAGATATTATCTGAGCCAGCCTTGTATTCGCGGATCCGAGATGCTCAGATGTCTGATTCGAAGACCCAGCTTTTAGCTCGTCTAGCTAACGAAGGTAGCTCGTCTGGATTTCATTATCAGTCAGATGGCTTTCTGTGTTTGTCTGGTAGGCTTGTGATTCCGCAGGATGAAGAGTTGCGAGAGGAGATTTTGTCTCAGGCACATCGCACTAAGTTGAGTATTCATCCTGGGAGCAACAAGATGTACAAGGATCTACGTACTCGTTTCTGGTGGAAGGGAATGAAACGCAGTGTTTATCAGTTTGTTTCGAGATGTTTGGTGTGTCAACAGGTCAAGGCAGAGCACCGATGACCTGGAGGATTGCTTCACAGTCTGCCTATTCCTGAATGGAAATGGGAGTTTATCACAATGGACTTTGTGACCCATTTGCCGGTATCCCCGAGGAACTGTGATGCTATCTGGGTTGTGGTGGACCGACTCATCAAGTCAGCACATTTCATTGCCTGTAGCCAAGAGTACTCTGTGGATCGCATGGCACGGATGTACATTCAGGAGATCGTCCGACTTCATGGAGTGCCTGTGAGCATTGTCAGCGATCGGGACCCTAGGTTTACTTCTAGATTCTGGGGGAGTGTTCAGCGTGAGATGGGTACTACTCTCAGTTTGAGTACAGCCTATCATCTGGAGACTGATGGTCAGTAAGAGCGCACTATCCGTACGTTAGAGGATATGCTTAGAGCGTGCGTCATGGATTTTGGTTCAGCCTGGTAGGATCATTTGCCATTGATCGAGTTCGCTTACAACAACAGCTATCACACTAGTATTGGGATGGAACCTTTTGAGGCGTTGTATGGGCGACGTTGTCGTACTCCACTCTTCTGGGAAGAAGTGGGGGAGAGACAGGCTGAGGGACCGAAGTTTATCCAGCAGGCGATAGACATTGTTGATCAAATCAAGAAACGGATTAAGACTGCACAGGATCGTCAGGCCAGCTATGCTAATATCAAGCGTAGGCCTTTGCATTTCGAGGTCGGGGAGAAAGTGTTTCTGAGAGTGTCACCTTTCCGCAAGATTCTCAGATTTGGCCTTAAGGGAAAGTTGTCTCCCAGATTTATCGGTCCGTTTGAGATCTTGAAGAGCATTGGCGATTTGGCTTATCGACTAGCTTTGCCACCGCATCTATCCAGTATTCACGACGTGTTCCACGTATCTCTGTTGCGACGGTATGTGGCGGATGAATCTCATATTCTGCAGCGGTCTGAGGTTCAGGTAGACAAGGATTTGACTTATGTTGAGAAACTTCTTCGTATCTTGGATTATAAGGATAAGGTTTTACGGAACAAAGTCATTCCTTTGATTTTAGTTCAGTGGCAGCGCCGAGGCACTGAGGAAGCTACTTGGGAGCTCGAGGACAGGATGCGTAAAGACCATCCTGAGTTGTTTTGATTTCATTCTTTAAAGTTGTATTCAGTTGCAAACTCTGTAAACGTTTGTTTTGAATAAAGAATGTTTCTGATTTCTGTATTTGCATTCGGTACTTAAGATCTGATTTCGAGGACGAAATATCTTAAGTGGGGGAGAATGTAGTAGCCCGTAACCAAAATCAGTAATTAAGGAATTAATCATAATTACTTGGGTAGAGTTCGGAAGATCCGAAGGTGAGTTCGGAAGCTCCGATTAGGATCGGAAGCTCCGAACAGGATCGGAAGCTCCGATCGATATTACGTCAGGCATGACGTGTGGCGAGATCGGAAGCTCCGATCAGGACCGGAAGCTCCGATCACCCCTATCCGGAGTCAACAAGTGATATTTTAACACGTGGCAGATCAGGATCTTCGGAAGCTCCGATGGCAGGATCGGACGTTCCGATCGAGGTTCGGACGTTCCGATCAAGGATCGGAAGTTCCGATCGTTGTCTATAAATAGAAGGCCGAGGCTTCACTTTCATTTGCCAATTCCGAGTTCTCCTTTCCTTTCTAGTCCTTTTGGAGCTGTTTTAGTCTTCTTAGGCTTGGTCCGGAGGTCGGCAAGGCGTTCAGTAGTCGTAGCGGAGTTGTGCCCAAGTTTTGGAGGCATCGACATCAAAGGGCTAACGACGGACGAAGGTATAGCTTTTGCGTCCTATAAATATTTAGGAGTATGCAATAGCTTAGTTAAGGCTTTTAGAGCACTTTAATGATAGTAGTATCATTTGGCAGTGTAGAGCAGACTATAGGCGTGGACCTAGAGTTGGTAGAGCTTGCTATGTTTTGAGGTACGAAAGTACTGTTCGAGATATCCTGACTGAGTATGCATGTATTATGTGACTGCATGATTTATATGCCATGATATTATGCTGCATTCATTTGCATCTTGCTGTATCTCTTTCGAGATGTCTGTTAGTAGGGTTGTACCCTATCCTGTTAGTGGATGAACTTCCATCGATTTGGGTCCGGCGTATCCACGATTATCTCGGTATGGGAGCCACCTCCTGAAGCGACGGCACAGCGTGCTACATACCAGGGCCCGGTCTATCTCTGTTATCTGATCCTTGACCTCGAGTCTATAGGGAGTTCACTTTGCATGCATGTATACTCATACTCTCGCACTGAGCGTTTTATGCTCACGTCTCGTACTCTGTATTTTCTGGACACCCTATTCCATGGGGCAGGTTTGCGATTGGACGAGGAGGGTGGATCCAGGAGGGGCTAGTCAGTGGTTGGCCAGCTGGAGCTTCGTCTAGGTTTTATTACTGTTGTTTGGGTTTATACAGCTATTCGATTTGGTTGTATATTATTGGATAAATTACAGATTCTTTTTTGTGGGATTGTATATTTTGTTTATGGATTCCGCAGTTTTATTCTGATATCTGTTTAACTAAGTTAATTGCATGCATAAGTTCTGTTTAGTAGGTGATCCGGGTAAGGGTCACTACAGAGAAATTGGGGAAAGGATTTGGGAGATTGTAATAGAAAAATCGCTCCAAAGAAGGGATTTGGTGAATGAAATCGATCTCGTGAGATTAGGGATTTAGGGATTTAGAGAATTTTGCAAGAGTTGGGAGAGAAAGTGAGACAACAAACTCGAAAAAGTGTATTATATATCCCGTCGTGCGCGCGCTCAATGTTGTGGGGCGATCGCTCATAAGCTTCACACAATTTATCTCTCGAGATGGCAGATCGCGCGGGCGCTCAATGTTGTGGGGCGCGCGCTCTTGGCCTACGCAAAAATAAAATTTTCTGACTTTAAAGCTGCGCGGGCGTGCGTTAGAGTGGGGCGCGCGCTCTTGGCCTACGCAAAAATATAAATCTTCTGATACAGAGGTGGCGCGGCCGCGCAATATAATGGGGCGCGCGCTTGCGACAAAACCTGTGGGAAAGTAAAACCATATCAGCTCTTAAGTGACGCAAAATTAATAAAGTAAAAACTAAGATAAAATGACAAAAAGAATGAATGAAACAGAGGTGTAAAGACGAGAAAAAGAATAAAAATTTGGGTTGCCTCCCAAAAGCACTTGGTTTATAGTCGTCAGCCCGACTGGATGCTGTGAGTTAATCAATCTGTGGCGGATCATCGAGTGTGAGATCATGCGCATCCTCTTCCTCATTCGCTTGGACCCCTTCAAAGTAATGCTTCAGGCGTTGGCCATTCACCTTGAATATTTTCGACGTTTCCAAGCTCTTTATCTCTACTGCACCATGAGGAAAAACATTAGTGATAACAAACGGGCCAATCCATCTAGAACGCAACTTACCTGGGAATAATCAAAGTCGTGAGTTGTATAACAAAACTTTTTGACCGGCTTCAAAGACCCTTCTAGAAATCATCTTGTCATGGAAAGCCTTTGTCTTTTCCTTATAAATTTTTGAGCTCGCATATGCATCATTGCGTATCTCTTCTAATTCTTACAACTGCAGTTTCCTGTGCGCTCCACTCTCATCCATCCGTATGTTGAAATTTTTAATAGCCCAGTAGGCTCGATGCTCCAATTCGACAGGCAGATGGCATGGTTTCCCAAAAATCAACCGATATGGGGACATCCCAATCGTTGTCTTGAACGCGGTTCTGTATGCCCACAGTGCATCATCCAAGCGCAAACTCCAGTATTTTCTAGTAGGATTCACTGTCTTCTCCAAAACGGATTTGATTTCTCGATTTGAGACCTCAGCTTGGCCATTCGATTGCGGGTGATACGCAGTGGAGAGTTTGTGTGTCACATGATATCTCTTCAATAAACTAGCCACAGTCCGGTTGCAGAAGTGCGTTCCTCTATCACTAATGAGGGCTCTTGGGATTCCAAACCTAGAAAAAATATTGTGTTGAATGAAATCTGCAACCACTTTCAAATCGTCAGTACGGGTGGCCTTGGCTTCTACCCATTTGGAGACATAATCCACAGCAAGTAATATATAAATAAATCCGTACGAACTAGGAAAAGGACCCATGAAGTCGATACCCCATACATCAAAGATTTCACATATTAAAATGGGTTGTTGAGGCATCTTCTTACGCTGGGATATATTACCTGTCTTTTGGTATTGAGCACATGACTTACAAAACATGTAAGCGTCTCAAAATATGGATGGCCAAAAAAATCCACAGTCCAATATCTTCCTAGCAGTTCTTTTTGCTCCAAAATGGCCACCACAAGCATATGAGTGACAAAATGTGAGAATTGGGATTACCTCGCTTGCAGATACACATCGTCGTATGACTTGATCAGCGTAGTGATTCCACAAGTATGGATCATCCCACACATAATATTTAGCATCACTTCGGACCTTATCTTTTTGTGCCTTAGAGAATTCAGACGGAAATCCATTAGTAACTAAATAATTCACAATATTTGCGTACCATGGTAATTCCGTGCTGACTGAGAATAACTGCTCATCGGGAAATTCTTCTCGCAACTTCAGCTCTTCTTCAACGTGAACTAGCCGACTCAAGTGGTCAGCCACACGATTTTCAGTTCCTCTCTTATCCTTAATCTCCACATCAAATTCGCTCAGCAGTAGTATCCATCTTATTAGCCTCGGCTTTGCCTCCTTCTTCGCCATTAGAAAACGAAGAGCTGCATGATCAGAATAGACAATAACTTTAGCACCAAGTAAATATGAACGAAATTTTTCTAAAGCAAAAACTATTGCTAAAAGCTCCTTTTCTGTAGTGGAGTAGTTTCGTTGGGAATCATTCAGAATGCGCAAAGCGTAGTAAATAGCGTGCGATGCTTTCCCAACTTTTTGTCCCAATACCGCTCCTACGGCATAATCACTGGCGTCACACATGATTTCAAATGGCTTAGTCCAATCCGGTGGTTGGATGATTGGCGCTGAAGTCAATGATCCCTTGAGTTTATCAAAAGCAGTTTTGCATGACTCATTGAATTCAAACGTCACATCCTTCTGCAGCAGTTTGCACATAGGAGATGCAATCTTGGCAAAATCCTGAATATACCTCTTGTAAAAACCTGCATGGCCAAGAAAAGAGCGCACCTCCCGCACACTTACGGGGTAAGGTAGAGACTGAATTATATCAATTTTTGCTTTATCTACCTCTATCCCCTTAGATGAGACGACATGACCCAACACTATACCTTGCCCAACCATAAAATGACATTTTTCAGAATTAAGAACCAGGTTGGTTTCGACACACCTCTTAAGAACTAGAGCAAGATTAGACAGACAATCTTCAAATGAGTCACCATAGACAGTAAAATCATCCATGAAGACTTCTAATATGTGCTCTACAAAATCAGAAAATATACTAACCATACACCGTTGGAAAGTAGCCGGTGCATTGCATAGTCCAAAGGGCATGCGGCGGTATGCAAAAGTTCCGAATGGGCATGTGAATGTCGTTTTCTCCTGATCTTCCGGTGCAATTGCAATCTGAAAATAACTAGAATAACCATCAAGAAAACAATAGTAAGGATGACATGCTAACCTCTCAATCATTTGATCAATAAAGGGGAGAGGGAAGTGGTCCTTTCGGGTTCCTGCATTAAGCTTCCTATAATCAATACAAACCCTCCACCCATTTTGAATGCGGGTTGGAACCAATTCGTCGTCCTTATTTTTCACCACTGTAATTCCAGTTTTCTTGGGTACCACCTGTACCGGACTGACCCACTGACTGTCAGAAATTGGGTAGATGACCCCAACTTCAAGTAGCTTCAGAATTTCATCTTTTACCACCTCCATCATAGGTGGATTCAACTTCCTCAGCGGTTTCCATGAGGGACTTGCACCATCTTCCATCAGAATTCGGTGCATGCATGTGGAAGGGCTAATTCCCTTGATATCTGCTATGGTCCACCCAATAGCAGTTTTATTCTCTTTTAGAACCTTGACCAGTTGTTCTTCTTGCTCGGCTTCCAAGATACTGGAGATGATGACAGGTAGTGTTTCTCCTTCTCCAAGGAACACATACTTAAGGTGGGTTGGAAGCGTTTTCAGCTCAACCACTGGTGCTTGCAAAACAGATGGAAGGCGCCGAGTGTTAGAGATCGGTAAAGACAAATAAGATACATCACCTGACTGTGGTAGCTCAGGAGCACTATTCAGAATATCCTCAATTTCATCCACTTCGCGGCTGCATCTAATTCCTTCTTCCGTCTTCATAGTAGGTGCTGTAATAGCCACCTCTAGCTCATCTTTTCCTGTATGCTCAAAAACATCTTGGGCCAAGAAATCCACAATATCAACAGAAAATATACAATCATCACTATCAGGAAATTTCATAGCATCATAGATATTAAATTTCACAACCTTGCCATCAAATTCCATAGTGAGTGTGCCACTGTGAACATCAATTTTAGTCATAAATGTTTTCAAAAATGGTCTGCCTAATAAAATAGGACTATTATGATCACCGTTTTTCATGTCTAGCAAATAAAAATCTGCAGGAAAAACTAACTCATTTACTTGCACCAGCACATCTTCCACCACGCCTCTAGGATATGCATTAGACCTATCAGCTAATTGTATAACAATGCCAGTCTTATTCAGTGGACCAAGTTTCAAGGATGCATAAATAGAGTATGGCATGACATTGATGGATGCTCCTAGATCTAACATGGCCTTTTCAAGTCTAATATTTCCTATAGTACATGGGATGGAGAACATACCTGGATCCTTGCATTTGGCGGGTAATTTTCTTTGGATCACTGCAGATACATTCTCACCTAACTCCACTTTTTGACAACCCTTCAAAGTCTGTTTCCTCTTAGCTGTGCACAATTCCTTCAAAAACATTGCGTATCGAGGTACCTGCTTAATGGCATCTAGCAATGGAATGTTAACCTCACATCTACGAAAAGTTTCATATAACTCCTTAATTCCCTCACCTTTCCTAGAGTCCTTAAGAGCTAAGGGGAAAGGGGCAACAGGCTTATATTCAGATAGAGGAGGAAACTTACCTCTTGGCGAATCATCCTTGGATGATTTTTCCTCACTTACCTTTTGCTCTTCTTCGTGTAGCTTCTCTTTGGGCTCAACCTCAACTTCCTTCTCCTTCATTTTCAACTCCTTCCCAGTTCTTAAAGTTATTGCACTGGCGTTCTCTCTTGGATTTACCACATTTTGAAATGGCAGACTGTTGGAATTTTGTGCTTCTAGCTTGTTGATTGCTGTAGCGAGCTGTCCCATTTGAGTAGTTAAGTTTTGGATACTTGCTCGGGTGTCCTGTTGAAAAAATGCAGTATTAGTTGCAAGTTCCTTAACTATATTTTCGAGAAACTCACCTGGTGTTGGTATCTGAGGTCTCTGCTGCTGCTGTGGAAAGGGTGGCCTAAAAGCTTGATTTGGCGGTGGAGCCTGAGGTCCATGTTGATTTGCCTGCTGATTCCCGTATCTAAAATTGGGATGATCCTTCCAACCAGGATTGTACGTGTTGGAATACGGATCATACTTCCGTTGTGGGTGTCCAGAAAATCCTCCAGTAGCGTTTACCTGCTCAATTGATTCCTCTTGAAGTGTAGGACACATATCAGTGGTGTGTCCTATTGCAGCGCAGATGCCACAAGCCTTCGCAGTCTGCCCATTCCCTACAGCCATCTGACGCACAAGAGTGGTTAATTCAATTAATTGTGTTCAAGGGAAGAGACATTCACCTCATTGTTTCTCCTCGGTGCATGATCAGTTCTGTTGGTGCCAAATTGCTGAGAATTGGCAGCCATATTCTCTATTAAGTTCCTTGCTTGCACCGGAGTTTTATCCACAAAAACTCCTCCACTAGCAGCATCTAGCATACTCCTGTCATGAGGTAGCAAACCTTCATAGCAATATTGAATTAAGAGGTTTTCACTCATCTGATGTTGCGGGCAACTAGCACATAGCTTTTTGAACCGCTCCCAATACTCGTGAAGTGATTCCACCGTCATCTTCTTGATCCCATAGATCTCTTTCCTGATGTTTGCTGCTCTCGATGCTGGAAAATATTTTTCAAGAAAAATCCTTTTCATGTCAGTCTAGGTTGTAATCGATCCAGAGGGTAAGTAGTATAGCCAATCCTTAGCAGCACTCTTCAAAGAGAAAGGAAAGGCTCGAAGCTGGATCTGCTCCTCTGTTACTCCATGTGGCTTCATGCTAAAACACATGGAACTCCATCAAATGCTTATGAGGATCTTCACCTGCAAGACCATGGAAAGAAGGCAACAAGTGAATTAATCCTGATTTTAATTCGAATGTAGCATTATTTTCTAATGGGGGAAAAGTAATGCATAAAGGTTGTTGATTCAAATCTGGAGTGCCCAATTGTCTGAGGCTCAGGTTCGCATTATCAGTCATCTCTTCTTCTTCAGGAAAAGCAGCTCGAGCAGCAGCTTCTTGTTGTTGCCTACGACGTTCTCTCCTTTGTCTATGCAAGGTTCTTTCAATTTCCGGATCGTAGAGAAAGTCTTCCTCAGTAAAATCACCTGAAAGCATGAACTAAAGAAAAATCTAGAAACAAAGAAAAAAAATAGAACAGAATGAGAATAACAGAATAAAACAAAAAGAAAGCAATTAAGGAAAAGAACACAATAAATTAACACCGTTCCCCGGCAACGGCACCAAAATTTGGTAGCGCTTATCGCGTACGCCCAAATTACCCGACTCAATCAGATAAACAAATTAATGTAGTAGTGTGAGTAGGGATCGTTCCCATGAGGAAAGGGAAATTTAAAAATGTTCTTTAAAATAAAAAGGGGGTTTTCAAGTTCGGATTAACTACTAAGAAATTTAAACAACTAAAATTCACTGGCATGCAAAAATTAAATAAAGATTGGGGAAATTCAATAAGAGACAAGCCTTGATTTCGGTCAACTACACCCTTGATTTCATTCGTTCGATCATCGATTATCTAAAAATATTTAATCACGTAGAATATTCATCATTGGAAATTAAATTCCTGTTTTACCTAAATCTTAGTTAACTAGACACAAGCGTTCTAAGATAACCCTTATCAATGAATCAACCCAATACAAGCGATTAAATTTAAACTCACGATAGCATGCAAACTAGTAAAACTGATAAATCTAGACAACTCATACACAAGAGGATGAATTTAGCCTAGTCAATTATTATCCCTACAATTCCTAACCTCACAAGCGGACGATTATTAATTGTAGTTGCTTCGCAAATTAGATAATTCGAACAATTACGGATTCAAACTCTAATTTAGCAGTAGATTATATATAAGAATTATCAGGTGATCAATCTAATAATCAAACATACAATCATGAAATAAATCAGAATAATACTTGATACTCAACAATAATCAAAATCTGTAAAACATTAATCTATCGAATAAATTAATCAAGGGCTTCATCTTCCTTAACCAAGTATTAAAAACTAGCCAACACAATTCATGAAGAACAAAGTAAAAATAATAAGAAGAGATGGAATTCTAGAATTCTTAGAAAAAACCTAGTCTCTTTTTTTACGTTTCCTCCCCTCTCTTCGACAATCAAAACTCTCCTTCTTGGTAACAAATCGTCCAAAGATAAGCCTAGGAATTAAAACAAGAGTTTCCAAAACATAAAATTCTTCCAAAAATAAGTCTGTGCGACCGACGGTGCGGGCGCTCCATATAGTGGCGCGCGCGCTCAACCTCTACGCTCTTTCATTCCTCAGAATGGCGCGCGCGCCCATTGTTCCTGCGCGGGCGCTCAATGTCTACGCATTTTCTCCTCTTTTCTTCTCAGCAATGGCGCGGGCGTGCCTTAGTATAGAGCGGGCGCTCAATGCTCACGCAAAAATTCCATATTCCTCTAGATCATCGCGCGGGCGCGCCACTCAGCAGGGCGGGCGCTCCTCGCTCTCAAAGTTCTCCTTTTCTTCAATTCCTTAAGCCTTCAATTCTTGATCTTTTCTTCCTCTTTTGCACTTATATCCATCAACTCGATTCCCACGCCTTGTTTCCTTCATATAACAAAAACAACAGAATAGCGCATAAAATCGACCAATAAAACACAAGAGTCAAGCACAATACTAACAATAGAAGCGCATAAAATGCACTTATCAGTACATCTGAAACTTCTAATACTCGTTCTAGAGATATTAAATGTTTTAGGTGTCAAGGTATTGGCCATATCTCTAGCCAATGCCCAAATAAGAAATTGATGATTATTAATGCTTGTGGTGATGTGGAGTCGGAGAGTGAGGAGGAAAATTATGAGAATATGCCTGCGTTGGTAGATCCTGATGATGAGAATGGGTTTGGCGCTGTTGTTGGTGAGTTATTGGTGAGCACGAGAGAGTTACATGTACAACCTAGAGAAGAGGAAGAAAGCCAGAGAGAAAATCTTTTCCATACTCATTGTTTTGTAAACGGAAAGGTATGCAGTCTTATCATTGATGGGGGTAGTTGTACCAATGTAGCGAGTTGCAAACTTGTGGAAAAATTGGGATTGTCTCTTTTGAAGCATCCTTAACCATATAGATTGTAATGGTTTAATGACTGTGCGGAGGTGAGAGTTAATAGGCGAGTTTTGGTGCCATTTTCTATTGGCAAATATGTTGATGAGGTCTTGCAAGCGTGTCATATTTTATTGGGTAGACCATGGCAGTTTGATAGGCGAGTGGTTCATGATGGTTTTAAACATAAATATTCGTTTGTAATGAAAAAAGAGTCCATTGTCTTGTTACCTATGACTCCAAAGCAAGTGTTGGAGGATCAAATGAAAAAGAAAAAGAGAGATGAGGCCGAAAATAAGAGTGATAAAAAAAGTGAGGTGGCCTTAGAAAAACAGAATGATTCAAAAAAAGATGAAAAAAAATTGAGCGAAAAGAGTCTGAAAAAATATATATATAACCCAAAAGAGTGAGTTGAGAGATGTTATGAATTCTCAAATTCCAATTGTGTTGATGATTTATAAGGAGGTACTCCTTAACACAAGTGATATAGCCGGAGATCTTCTGAGCGTTGTTGTTTCTCTATTGCAGGAATTCAATGATTTATTTTCGGAGGAACTACCTCAAGGATTACCACCTTTGAGTGGAATTAAGCACCAAATTGATTTGGTACCCGGGAGTGCATTGCCGAATCGTCCAGCTTATAGGAGCAATCCGGAGGAAACTAAGGAGTTGCAACGACAGGTAAGTGAGCTTTTAGATAAAGGTTTTGTGCGTGAGTCAATGTCACCATGTGTTGTACCTGTGTTGTTGGTACCTAAAAAGGATGGGTCTTGGCGTATGTGTGTTGATTGTAGAGCTATAAATAACATTACCATTAAGTATAGGCATCCTATTCCTAGACTTGAATATATGTTAGATGAATTGCATGGTGCTTGTGTGTTTAGCAAGATAGATCTTAAAAGTGGTTATCATAAAATTAGGATGAGAGAGGGAGACGAGTGGAAAAATGCATTCAAAACAAAGTATGGGTTGTATGAATGGATGGTTATGCCTTTTGGGTTGACTAATGCACCTAGTACTTTCATGCGTTTAATGAATCATGTTTTTTGTGCATATATTTGGAAGTTTGTGGTTGTCTATTTTGATGATATATTGATGTATAGAAAAACTTAGATGATCATGTGCAACACTTGAGAGTTGTTTTAATCACATTGCGTGTTGAACATCTATATGCTAACCTGAAAAAATGTGTGTTTTATACAAAAGAACTCGTGTTTTTTGGATTTGTTGTGAATGCACAAGGTGTGAGGGTTGATGAAGAGAAGGTAAGTGCCATTCGAGATTGACCAACACCTACATCGATTGGTCAAGTTCGGAGTTTTCATGGGCTTGCGAGTTTTTACAGGAGATTCGTGAAGGACTTTAGCACATTGGCGGTGCCTATGATTGCGGTCATCAAGAAAAATGTTTCATTCCATTGGGGCGAGGAGCAAGAGAAGTCTTTTAATATCATTAAGCAAAAGTTGATTAATGCTCCTTTACTTGTTTTACCTGATTTTACTAATATGTTTGAAATTGAATGTGATGCATCAGGTGTAGGAATTGGCGGCATATTGATGAAAGGGGGAAATCAAGTGGCGTACTTTAGCGAGAAGTTGAGTGGAGCATCTTTGAATTATCCTACCTACGACAAGGAGTTCTATGCTTTGGTGAGGGTACTCGAGACATGACAGCATTATTTGAGGCCAAAAGAGTTCGTGATTCATATGGATCATGAGTCTCTAAAGCATATCAAGGGACAACAAAAGTTGAATAAAAGACATGCCAAATGGGTAGCATTCGTAGAAACTTTTCCTTATGTAATCAAGTACAAGCAAGGTAAGGAGAATGTAGTGGCGGATGCATTGTCAAGAAGGTACGTGTGCCCATAACTACTTTAGATTCTAAATTTTTGGGGTTTGAGAATGTGAAAGCGTTGTATGCGAGTGATGTTGATTTTGGAGAGATTTATGAGTCATGTATGCGTAGTCCAAAGGATAAATTTTACTTGCATGATGGCTATTTGTTTAAAGAGGATAAATTGTGCATTCCTAAGTCTTCAATTAGGGAGTTACTTGTTCGAGAATCGCATAGTGGTGGTTTAATGGGTCATTTTGGTATGGCTAAGACATATCAAATTTTGCATGAGCATTTTTATTGGCCGCATATGAAGCATGATGTTGAGAAAATGTGTGAGCGGTGTGTGACTTGTAAGAAAGCAAAGTCTAAATCACAATCACATGGGTTATATACTCCACTTCCAGTACCTAAAGAACCATAGGTAGACATTTCTATGGATTTTGTTCTTGGGTTACCGAGGTCTAAGAAGGGGAGGGATTCTATTTATGTTGTGGTTGATAGGTTTTCAAAAATGGCGCATTTTATTGCATGTCATAAATCAGATGATGCTTCGCATGTTGCAGATTTGTTCTTTAATGAGATTGTGAGATTACATGGCATGCCTCGAAGTATTGTTTCTGATCGGGATACTCGATTTTTGAGTTACTTTTGGAAAACATTGTGGTGTAAACTTGAAACTAAGTTGTTGTTTTCTACTAGTTGTCATCCACAAACTGATGGACAGACTGAGGTAGTTAATTGAACTTTAGGGACATTGTTGCGCTCTATCATTAAAAAGAACTTGAAAAATTGAGAGGATTGTTTTCCATTTATTGAATTTTCTTATAATCGTAGTGTGCATTCTACTACGAATTATTCACATTTTGAAGTTGTTTATGGTTTTAACCCATTGACTCCGTTGGATTTGATGTCGTTACCTATGAGTGAAAGGGTTAATATGGATGGCAAGAAGAAATCTGAGTTTGTGAAGACTTTACATGATCAAGTACGCGCGAATATAGAGAAAAAGAATTTGCAATATACCAAGCGAGCGAATAAAGGAAGGAAGAAGGCTATATTTGAACCCGGTGATTGGGTTTGGTTGCATCTGAGGAAAGAGCGTTTTCCGGAGAAGAGACGTTCAAAGTTGTTACATCGAGGGGATGGTCCTGGGCCATGCAAGGCGGCCCTGCAGCCTGGCGGCTGGGCTAGGGTAAATGTTGCCCTAGCCCAGCACGCAACTGGGCGGCAGGCGGCGGCCCAGTAGCCCAGCGGCTGGGCTGGGGCAAATGTTGCCCTAGCCCAGAACGCAGCTGGGCCGCAGGCTATGGCCCAGCAGCCCAGCAGCTGGGCTGGGGAAATTGTTGCTTTAGCCCAGCGCTCGGCTGGGCCGAGAGCTAGGTTGGGCGATTGCCCAGCCTAGTAGGGCAGGGTGGGCAGCCCCAAAATTAAATTATTTTTTTTTATTTTATAATTTTTGAAATTATAAATTTTGGACCGATTGAAAATTGTTTCGATTATTCCAAGAGGCAATTGGGTCAAATTTGTTTGAACCCGGATTTTTAAGAAAATTAATTTTTGGATAAATTTGAATTTTTGAAAAATTTATATATTTAGTCCAATATATTAAATTTCATGAAAATTGATTATTTTGGTACAATTGATAATAAAATAGGATTTTATATATAAAATAAGATTTTATGTATAAAATATGATTTTATGGATAAATTAGATAAAATATGATTTTATCTTTTTAAATATATTGCCATTTAGAATGGAATGTTATCCAATCATTTAATTGAATTAAATAATTGGATAAAAGGATGATCGATTGTCATGACCAAATTTTTAGGTGTATGTTAAGTTGTTTACATTTGGTTTCTATTATTTTTGTTGGGTTTTATTAATGGGCTTGGTTTATGGCCCAATTTGATTTGTCATTTGTAATAAAAGTGGGTCTGGTTTATGGCCCGTTCCCACCCTTAAATATGTATCCCCAACTTGTCATTGAAATTTATTAGACTTAGTGGGAGATAAAGATTTGAAGACAATGGTGGGCCCAACAAACGATAAAAACCGAAGAGATGTAAATTGAAAGCTCAATGTAATAGGATTGCATTGCATATTTGCATATCACCTAGAATTGGATTTAGACTCGTGATTGGCAACCACGGGTCGATTAGATCTAGGCGTCGATCATCCTTTATTTAATATTTGATATTATTGTTGTATACATGTTTAGACTAAATTGCATGAATCCTGCAAGCATGCAAATTTATTAAATGATGAGACAAATTTTAAAATTAAAATCCCTCATTTTAAATATGATTTAAAATTAATATCAAGTTTAATAAAAGGGAAATTAAATATAGTTTATATTTTTCTACCTTCCATCAACTATCAATGCATGATATATGCTACCCACGAACGTGGTCCATCTCATATTATTGGGAAGGCCCGTTCGCCGGAAAGCTGTGCATTGAGTAGACAATTGTTGTAAGTTGGGTGGAACTCCCATGGGATCACCTCATATTATTGGGGTCCACATGGCGACGGTCCATTACAACTTAATATTGATGAGTCAACTTGACATATCACTTTAAACGGCGTCATATTATTGGGCCCTTTATTGGATATGAGATAAAATCATGGAGGTTTCTCTAACAGCAATTGAACTCTACCTTTTTAAAATTATAATTTGTTGATTTTATTCGGAACTATAATTTGTAAATTGGGCTCCATGTTCCTATTAAAGAAAATGGTTTTCTCGTTTTTACTAGAGGGTGGTGAAATCGTAAAAATAGTGGGAGAGTAATTCATAAAATTATACTCGCCTTATTTTATGTCTTAGTAAATTAATTAAACAATCACTGATTATTGTCTGTTTCTTTTCAGTATATCGTTATAATGAATTCGCGTAATCCACTGTTTTCTATTCTCGAACAACACAAACTGACTGGCGCAAACTATACGGAATGGTTCCGCAAGTTGAAGATTGTCCTATGCTCGGAAAATATTTTCTACGTGTTAGAAAAGTCTCCTCCGAAGGAAGCCTCGGATGATGTGAGTCCGGAAGAATTGGCCAATTTTGATAAATGGTGGGACTATAATATCAAGGCCAAATGCTACATGCAGGCTTCGATGTCTGATGAACTTCAGAGGCGATTTGAGGATGTAGTGAATGCTGCTGACATTCACAAGACCCTCAAGGAACTTTTTGGAGCTCAGTCGAGATCTGAGCGGTACGCCACCGTCAAAGAGCTAATGACATGCCGCATGCGAGATGGGACTTTGGTCCGTGAGCATGGGGTACACATGATTTGGCTCATTGAAAAATTGGTGACCCTCGAGTTGACATTGGAGCACGAACTGTGTGCGGACTTACTGCTTCTTTCTCTTCCTTTATCGTTTGACGGTTTTGTGGTGAACTTTAATATGAACAAGATAGAGGCCACCCTTGAAGAGATGGCCAATATGCTTGTCACTTATGAGGCCACATTCAAGAAGGATTAGCCGGTTCTCTTGGTGGGATCCTCTTCGTCTACTAAGAAGGGGACAAATGCAAAGGGTAAGAAGAGTTCTACCCCACCCAAGAAAACATGACCCAAGAAGAAGAACAAGACAACGGCTTCAAACGTGGACAAATATGAAGATGTTTGCCATCACTGCAAGAAACCCGGTCACTGGAAGCGTAACTGCAAAGAATATCTCGAGCAGTTGCGAACTGTAAAGGGTATGTTTTATATTAAAATAAATGTTTCACTTAATACTACTTCTTGGGTATTGGATACCGGATATGGATCTCACATTTGCAATGATTTTCAGGTGATGTCAAGAAGTCGTAGGCTGAGGATGGGTGAGACCTAGTTGAGGCTCGGAAATGGTTCCAGAGTTGAGGCCAAAGCTGTGGGAGATGTTTATTTAATTTTCCAGCACAATTTTAAGTTATTTCTGAGAGATGTTTTATTTGTGCCAGATTTGGTTAAAAACATTATTTCTATTTCTATGCTTGATAGAGATGGGTTTTCTTGCAATTTTGTGAATGTGATTTGCAATATTTACAAGAATGAATGTTTGATTGGATGTGGATAACTTGAAAACGATCAATATAACTTAAAATTAAAAGACGTACCAGTTAATTATGTTGATAAACCGGCGACAACACTAAAAAGGAAAAACGATAGCCAAAACCCAGCAAACCTTTGGCATGCTAGGCTAAATCATATTTTCTCACGGAGGATGAACAAGCTAGTGGGAGAGGGAATGTTTGATACGTCAGATATAAACTCTCTACCTACTTGTGAGTCTTGACTGAAAGGAAAAATGACTAAAACACCTTTTAAGGGAAAACCTGAGCGTAGTCAAAATTTATTGGATCTGATCCACACAGATGTTTGTGGCCCATTTTGTATTGGTAATAAACATGGTCACACCTACTTTATTACCTTTACTGATGATTATTCAAGGTATGGGTGTTTATATTTAAGGAAATATAAGTCTGAATCATTTGAAAGGTTCAAAGAATTCAAGACTGAAGTAGAAAATCAGCTAGGAAAAAGTATTAAAGCACTTCGATCTGATCGAGGCGGTGAATACTTGAGTACCGAGTTTTTAGACTATCTGAAAGAAAATGGAATTCTTTCTCAGTGGACTCCTCCTGCCACACCTCAGCTTAATGGTGTAGCAGAGCGACGTAATCGAACTCTGTTGGACATGGTTCGATCTATGATGAGCTTCACTGAGCTCCCACCTTTGTTTTGGGGCTATGCACTTGAAACGGCCGTATTTTTGTTGAACAATGTCCACACTAAAGCGGTGAATAAAACTCCATACGAATTATGGACTGGCAAAACTTCTAAGTATTCGTACTTGAGGATTTGGGGATGTCCTGCTTACATAAAGCAGATAGTGAAAAATAAGTTGGATAGTCGATCCACCTTGTGTTATTTTGTAGGGTATCCGAAGAATTCGATCGGATATTACTTCTATCATCCTACTGAAACAAAAGTGTTTGTTTCTAGGAATGCCACCTTCCTGGAGAAGGAGATCTAACTTGAAAGAAAAGGCAAGATGATGGAACTCGAACAAGTTCGAGAAGAACCCGAGATACAAAATAACGATCCCACACCTTAGAAACCAATAAATGACACGCCACTTCTTAGGAAATCCGAATGGGCTTCTAGACCTACTGTTCGACTTAATCTCCTACTTGAAGGGGATCAAAGTGAACCCATCATTGGATGTGATCCAAGAAACTTCAAGGAGGCAATTTCTGATGCTAATTTGAATTTATGGCTTGAAGCCATGCAGTCTGAAATAGACTCCATGCATGCAAACCAAGTTTGGTCTTTAGTAGATCATCCCGATGGAATTGTTCCTATAGGGTGTAAATGGATCTACAAGAGAAAACTTGGGTCTGATGGTAAGGTGCTGACCTACAAGGCACGATTGGTTGCAAAAAGTTATACACAAAGACAAGGTGTTGACTATGATGAAACCTTTTCACCAGTCGCAATGTTCAAGTCCATAAGAATCTTAATTGCCATAGCAGCATGGTATGACTATGAGATATGGCAGATGAATGTAAAGACTGCGTTCCTTAATGGAAACATTAAGGAAGAGATCTATATGATGCAGCCCGAGGGATTCACATTCGTGGGAAGCGAGCATAAAGTATGCAGGCTTCAGAGATCAATTTATGGTCTCAAACCGGCGTCAAGAAGTTGGAACCAAAAATTTGATGAAACAATAAAAAAATTTGGTTTCATCAAGAACCCGGAGGAACCGTGCGTGTACAAGAAAGTAGTTAAGGATGTTGTGACATTCTTAGTGCTTTATAATGACGACATCCTAATCATTGGGAATGATGTAGGGATGTTGCAGTCAACAAAGATATGGTTATCAGGTAGATTTTTTATGAAGGACTTGGGTGAGTCGTCTTATATTCTAGGAATACAGATCTATAGAGATAGGTCTAAGAGAATGATAGGACTCACTCAAGCGACCTACATCGACACCATATTGAAGAGATTCTCTATGTATGAGCCCAAGAGAGGACATCTGCTTATGTGTCATGGAGTTTCTCTATCCAAGTCAATGTCTCCCAAAATTGAAGAAGAGTTAGAAAAAATGACACACATACCATATGCGTCAGCTATAGGTAGTATCATGTATGGGATGATATCTACCAGACCGGATGTAGCCTTTGCTCTGAGTGTCACGAGCAGATATCAGGCCAACCCCGGTCAAATGCATTGGAAAGCTGTGAAGGATATTCTTAAGTACTTAAGAAGGACTAAGAATATATTCATTGTTTATGGGGGAAGAGAATTGAAATTGGAAGGCTATACCGACTCTAGCTTCCAAAGCGACGTGGATGACTCAAAATCAACCTCTGGATTTGTATTCATGCTCAATGGCGGTGCTGTCTCTTGGAAGAATTCCAAGCAAGACACTACAGCGGATTCCACCACTGAGACAGAGTACATTGCAGCATCAGATGCTGCTAAAGAGGCCGTTTGGATGAGGAATTTCATCCAAGAGTTGGGGGTCATTCCTGAAGCTGTTGGTCCAGTCCCAGTGTACTGTGACAACACTAGTGCCATTGCTCAGGCAAAGGAACCAAGGTTTCATCAAAGATCCAAACACATACTGAGAAAATACCACATCATCAAGGAGATCGTGGAAAGAGGAAACATTGCTGTCGAGAGAGTGGCCTCTGCAGACAATATCGCTGATCCACTTACTAAGCCCTTGCCAGGACCATTATTTGACAAACATCGCGAAGCAATGGGACTACGTAGTATGACTAGTTGGCTTTAGGGCAAGTGGGAGATTGAAAGAGTGGGTGCCCTGCTAGCCAACTTGTGGCTAAGGGCCTTTTTGAATCTATTTGTAAACAATCTTTGTTTAATATAATTTACACTCTTTATTGGAATTTACTTTATCTTTTATCATATTGTTATGTTGTGACATGCTATACGATGTTTAGATAAAGACCTTCAATATACTAAAATGCATGCAAGATGTGATAGTGGATATGGATGACTATCATGAAACACATCTTGTAATCACTGTATATTCTAAACCAGTTCCTAGTCAATTGAGCCGTCGACAATAAGGATAAGGATCTCTCAAGATTGAGACTAGCATTTGCGATGTCAAGTATCACGTTTCATTGGTATGGAACATAGAGATGTTCGAAGCATGCAAATGGATATTCATTGGATGAATGATCAAACCACCCTATTCGGACATTCCAAGTGGTTTTTACTAATTCAGTGGAAAAGTCCGTGGTTTTGGTTGTACATCATTAGTCCTTACTACTTGAAACATCATGGAGACTCTATATGCTAGTACTGTACTTTGACTCATTTACCGACTCTATGAGGGTCATCAGGTGTCGGGATTGGGTACAGTTACGACACATATTGGAGTAAATGATTTGTTGTCAAGGATTCACCACACGCTTGCGAGTGTGGATATCATATGCGATCTGAGGAGATATTAGTGTGACAAATCTCTGGCCAGAGTACATGATGTGCTTTAGGTTACTTGGTTTCCTAGTTGTATATGCGATGACGCTATTTGATCTTCAAGATGCATTGCATAATTATCTAATCTCGAACGACTCTCGATATACCAATGGTTGTTGATTCGATCGGGATATATGGATGAAGGGACCGTACTGTACGCTAAACAAAACCCACTGGTTCTTGCAGGCACTATCACTGATACCTAGGGAATCATGGGGCGATGTTGCTAGGAGCTCTTATCATGATTCGATGGGCAAGTCGGAAATTGTTGTTCCGAGTCACAAAGGATTTGTGGGCCCACGGCTAGCTGTATCCCTGAACTATTGAGAGTTACACAAGTAATAGATTTCTAATCCCCGTTGAGATAAGAGGAAGTGAGATTTCCTAAAATGACATATGGATGCCATTTTTGGAAATCACTGAATTCGGATTCAGAAAATTTATATTGACTTTAAAATATAAAGAAAAGGTTTCTGTACACATTGGTAAAATTGGTTTATCAATTTGAGTCACGATAAATTTTATATTAATTTCTGAGCATGCGGGCTTTGTTTGTCAGGCTTGAACTTTTGACTAATGGGCCCTAAGCTGTTAGCAGCCCATGTTATAAATAAGTTATTGCAGTACAGAAATTAGATAATTCAGCTCATAAATTTCGAAACCCTAGAGAGCACTATCCTTAGTGTGGCCGAAATCTCCCCCTCCCCTGTTTGAAATTTTGAGTCTACAAATTTTCGAATTTGCAGTCTGGTTTAACAGATCAAATCTATTAATTCTCTTCGTAAAAACTTTTGATAGAATTTTTAGTGCAGTCTGTCAGAGGTTTTAGTTTTCTGTTTGTGGACCTGATTCAGGAGTTGATCGATCGAGTCATCAGTTCCTGGGATATACAAGAAGAGCAGATTTAATCTGTTGGAGTCCATAACCTCAAGTTGAGACTTGAGAGGTAAAATTTAATCTTGTATTATTTTACTTATTTGTTTTAATCGTAAGGATTTGATACCCACGATCTGGAATCGTTCCAGATCAGAAAATAAAAAATTTAAACCTTCCGCTGCCTTGGGTATCATATCTACGAATCCGAGAACGTGATCCAACAGTTGTGTCCTTTGAACCTGTATTATTTTGATTAGTCGAACGAACTGTATCGTCAAACTTGTTATGTTGTATTTCGGGCAGAACTTAGAGTATTGTATATCTAAATGTTGATTGTGTGTATGTTGGCTTTTATTTGGTTAGAAATGATTTTGTTTGGCTTTTGTGGGAAGCCTGGGATTTCTGTCCGATTGGCCCGCGCGCGAGCGAGGAGTCTGAAGGGGCTCGGTTTTTTTTGACCCTGCGCGCGCGAGCTGAGTGCCTCGCGCGTGCGCGAACTATTCCCTACGAATTCTGTTTTGTAACCCTGCGCGCGCGCGAGGGGTGTATCTCGTGCGGGCGCGAGGTCTTCCGCTGGGCTCTAACGATTAAGCCCGCGCGTGCGCGAGATGAAGATCTCGCGGGAGCGCGGGGTCCTTTAAAAAAAAAAGAAAAAAATTTATTCGAGTCCTCGGCTCTCAGTGTTCGATTGTAGTTAATTATTTGAGATTAGAAGATTAGAAACGGGGTCTCACACATAACTTAGTGTTTATTTTTAGCTTTAAGACTGTTATAACTTAAAATTCTCATTTTCATAAATCATTAAAACAAAAATAATGTGTCCCATGCATAAAACATAATTTAAAACTTACAGATTGGCAGTGCGGCTTCTGAGCTCCGCGTGTAGCAGGCTAGTCACCCTTCAAGGACCATGACTTTGATACCAAATAAAACGACCCAAAACTACTACTGAAATATTTTTTTTAAACATACTATACTCTCTACTTTATTTCTTTACTTTAAATTAATATTTATACATATATATATATCATACTTACAATAATTTTACTTAACTTAATATACAGTATATAAATATATTACATAATATCTATTAACCAAATCATGATAAAATCTCATGCACAAAAATTCCATAACTAAATAATTAAATAATATTACTACAACAATTCCATAACTAATCATGATAAAATCTCATGCAAATTGAACATAAATACGTAAATATAAAATCTATGCATAAATTAATATACAATATATAAATATATATATGTATATTACTTGCAAACAAATTTACTAAATCATTAACAAATCTCATGCAGAAAAATCTCATAACTAAATTCTTAAAAAATATTTCTTTCATAAATCCATGCAAACTTAAAAATAAATACTTAAATTTAAAATCCATGCATACTCTAAAAATCCAAAATAATAAAACATGTGTGGAATATTTATTCTAACTCTCAAACATAAATATCATAAATAGAGTTATGGTCACGGGTACTAGCTGTCTGGATGCTCGTACGCCCTCGCCGCCAGTCGGAACCACATTTTCTTCATTATTCTCATATTCACCTGCACCATTTAAATCTAATGAGCCTAGAGACTCAGCACGTTCTATCCTTATGTAACTACATGAAACCACACACAAGCACACATCATATAAAATACGTGAATATACTTATACGTGCATGATCTTAAAAATATATGCATATAAACATGAATAAAATAATTATAAACCTCATCATCATACTATATCATAAACATCATACTTAATAAGTTTCATAATTTGTCATGTCTTAATTTCTTAATTCTCAACAGGTCGTATCCATGTCGGTGGCTTCATACTTAACGATTGATGAATCATAAAAACCAACGTACGTGGCGGTGGGGTTTTCACCTCTATGCTGCCACTTCACCAACACTCAATGTTGGATCCATAAGCTCATCATAACATAAACATTAATAGGAAGGTCACCGGGCCCAGGTATCCCAGCCTCCAACCACATCACTTTTCACCTTCACTTCAACTTCCATAAAAATATTATTTTTCTTAACATGCCTTCAAACTTAACATAAAAATTCTTCATGATGCATGAACTTAAAAATTCTCATCATTTCTTTATTTCATAAAAATTTGCCCGTAAATATATATTTAATTTATTTTCTTAAAAATCATACGTATATATCTAATAAAAATGCATGCATGAATTAAATATATATTTACGGAACTTTTATTTTTTCCAAAACTTGTTCGAGCTGCTGACCACCTGACTTAAACCCAAAAATTTCTAGACTGGCCAAATAACCATTAAGCCCAACATGATCTGACTCATTAATTCTCATGGACCTCCAGGTGTATGACGAACTAATGAGCTCACTTAAAAAATTAATTAAGCCCATTAAACTATTTAACATAAAATTAATCTAGTAAATTATTAACTAGTCCATTAACCAAGGGATTAGACCGTTAAAATTACTAAACCCAACAAAACTTGGCCCAATAATTCTTATGGATCACGCGGCCAATGACAAATTAGTGGGCTCACTTCATTAATTATTTAAGCCCATACTTAATATTAAGTTAGTATAATTAATTAATTAAGTCAAGCCCAAACCCATTAATTATTAACTTAATCTCTTATTGAATTTAAAATAAAAATACCCGAGCCCAACTAATATAATCTGGACCCGGACCAAACTAACTCGACCCATTATATTTTAGACCCGACCCGACTCGGACCCAAAAAGCGGAGCCCGGCTTGCCAAAACACAATATACAACCCTAGCTTATCTCTCCCTAAGCCTAACTCGAGGCAGCCCTGAGCGGCTTCAGATAATCTGATCGTGCCGCCTGGCCATGAAACCACCTCCCATACTTATTCAACACACAAACGGTTCTAACCCAATAAATTTGACCTTAAACTGAGCCTTGTATAAAGAGAACGAACCAAAACAACATAGCCCCTCTGCTGCTATACGTGCAGAACGCGGCTGCTGAATTCCGGCCGTTCGGCCGCCACGATCCGGCTACAACCAGCCAGAGCACCACCTGTAAAACCTTCCCAAAGGTCTTGCAGTTCTAACCCAACTAGAACCAAGCCTAAAATTGCCCTATGGACCAAGAACGAGCCATTTTACGCAGACCGCTCAAACTGCGACCTATTGTGCAACCATAAGAGATTGCTTCATTTCCAGCCCCAAACCCTGACCTTTCTTGACCCTAGGGACCCTAACTCAAACCCCAAGACTTGGTGCAGCATGCTAGAAGAAGCCATGGTATAAAAACATGAGAAAAGGTGATGAATATAGCATAAAACATGGACTGTTCATGTATGCTTGGTTGTTCTTCATTCAAATCACACACATCATGAAAAATCAGACAACTCATGTTAAAATAAGTGTAATATGACTTAAATGGTTGTCAAGAATGGATTCGAGACGTGCCTTTGCGTTATTTACGCTCGAATTTACGTTACCGTCGCGTAGATTGATCTCCGGGACGAACGGATCTTCAAACCGAGTTAAAAACCTTCAAGATATGGGTATGGTGGCTGCTACATATGGAGGGTGTCTGATGAAGGTGATGAAGGCGAAGGCTAAGTGTTTTATCGTGAGATTGGAGTGGTTTAGGTTAGGCTTTTTAATGTAAAATTATACTAGATAATTAGTTAGTTAAAATACTATAATAAAATATATTTTTAAAACTCATAAATACACTAACTAATCTGATAATAAACATAAATCTCGAAATAATAAATAAATGGATTTTTAAAAGTTCTTAAAAGTTAGTAAAATGGCTTAATTTGGGGAAAAATAGAATACTATACATATACACTTAAAAATACTAAAATTTTCATGAAATAATACCTTAAAATATTATTTTAAAGTCTATAAAATCTCATAAAATATTTTGGATGAAAGTCCAACATTTCGTTCGTACACGGTCCCGCCTACGCGATCGCAAAATATTTTTTCTCAAATAAATTCATAAATTGCAACATAACGGGTTAAATGTCGTAATAACATTTAAAACAAGCATATAAATAACATAATTCACATAATAACACATAAAATTCATTTAAAACATTTTTATTTTATTTTAAAATTATTAAATCCCCTAGTTATGCATGCGAATTTACGTAGCAAATTTCCGGACGTCATGTGACGCCTGGGGCTGAGGAGGCGGGGAGTGATCGCCGGTGCCAAGAGGTTGCACGGACAATGAGCGGCTCCTGGTAGGCTTCTAGGCGGAGGGATACATGAATGAACCTATCCTGCCGGAATGTGAGGGATTCTGAGACTGTGTAGGTATGAGACTGCATAGTTGAGGAGATTTTAAAAGATTTCATATGTACTACTCATATCAAGAAGGTGCATCTTCTTTTCGGGAGCTCATCACATAAGAACTTTAAAGTTAAGCGTTCTTGACTTGAGGAAATTTTAGGATGGGTGACCCTCTGGAAAGTTTCTTAGGGTGCGTGTGAGTGATGACATAATCACGCTGAAAAGATTCGTCTTGATACAGTGAGGCGTTACACTAATGGCCACTGAAACGATGCTTAAAACAACTAGAATCGAGCCAGAAGCAAGAGGGAAGAGAGAAAAATGAGCAAGGAAGAATGAACTCTCGGCCCCTATTTATAGACCACGATCGGAACATCCGTTCCCTATTTCGGAGCTTCTGATCTCACTTTGGAACCATCGATCGTCCTTCAAAACTTTCTTTACCGAATGCGTGTCTCTAATTGGACAACACACTGCTGCCGACATAGTTTGGAACTTTCGAAATCTCCCAAGTCCAATTACCCAATCAAAACCCAACCATGTCTGACTGACACAAGATCGGAGCTTCTGATATCCAGTTCGGTGCTTCCGAACTGCTCAGTACTTTCGATCACCAGCACTGGCTTCCGAACCAGTTTGGTGCTTTCAAACTACTCTTCGGAGCTTCCAAACTGTCCCAAAACTTGAGGTTCTCGGAACCATTTTTATCATTCTCAATCCAATTTTCAACTCCTTAAACCCAAATGAGGATCCCTTAATCATGTTCAGGCAATATATTAACTTAATTAGGAGTCGGACTATAGCACTTAAAATCCAATCTATTAAATCGTATGTATTAAATTAAATAAATATTAGGATTATTATTTTTAAGTTTAATTGATTTAAATTTTTTATTTTATTATTTGTTAATAAAATATTAATTATTTATTAAAATGATTTTATTGTACTAACAATTAAATTAATGCTTTTAATTGTTTAAGTTCATTTATTTAAATTATTTTATTACACTACTTATTTGATTTATAGATTTTAAAAGTATAAGCTTGTTTATTTAATTGAATTTTATCGTCCAACTTATTTATTTTAAATAACTTAAGTTTAGCGGTTAGTCACTTTAAATTATTTTAAATATCTAGCTTATTTATTTAAATCCTTTTTAATTGTCCAAATATTTTTAAAGGTTTTTATTCCCGCTTGTGTATTTATTTAAATGACTTTTAATAGTTAATCTACTTTGTTTAAATTATTTTAATCGCTATTTTTATTATTTAAATATTTTACTTATCCCTAGGACATTAAAATATTTAAAGTGTTGATTTTAAATTCTCAGTTAGTGTATAAATTCTTTCAGATGATTATTTTTTTAATTATTAAGTTAATTATTCTTGAGATTCTTGAGTTCGGTGGCTTCCGGTTCCGGCATAAGGTGACGGTGGATTTTGACGGTAAAACCCTTAGATTTTCCAAGATATGAGATTTGTGAGGATTTGAGGAGGATAAATCAAGTTTTTATTTTTAAGATTTTTCGGGTGATCGAAATAGCTTTTGAGGCATTTTTGAGTTTATTTTAGAATTTTCTAAAATGTTATCATTTTAAAACCCGGTAAGTGAAATTTAAATTAATTTAGTTCAACTCTTGAATTTTCAAACATAGGAAATTTAAGTGATTTAGTGTGAGTAGTGTTAAAGTTGTAAAAGACCTAGTAGCATTTTTTTAAGTTTTTAAAAGTAGCACTTTTAGGCTTTTAACTCACACACACAATTTAATCTCCATCATTCATCTTTTAAACCCTAAAATACACAAAAATATTAGAAAGCCTCCCACCCAATCCCTCATAGCCGCCATCTTCTCCTCCCGCATTTCTCAAGTCACGCCTCCTCTCCTCCACCACAAGAAGCCACCGCCGCCGCCATCAACTGCCACCATCGGCCGGAGCTCGACCCAAGGAAGCTAGGGCACCACGTTTTTGAAGTCTCCAGCCCACTTCCCAACTCTTTTCTTGTATTTTTGAAGATTAAAAGGCAAGTATAAGCTATCCCTTGGCCACCAAGCAAAGATATTATGTGTATTCTTTGATTTCCTTGATATATTTCGATTTTGGTAAATGTTTGAGCTTGAATTTCGGATTTTTCATCAAAATTCAGTAGGGTCCTTGCATACATTTCCAAATTTGGTTTAATTTTGGTGTTGGAATGAGCTATGTTATGTGTTTTGATTGAACCATTGAAGTCATGCATTATATTTCAAAATTTTCATATTTTTCATGAAGTGTTTGGGATCATTTCTGAATTTTTATTGAATGGTGGTTAATGGCTGCCTAGGCTAGTTGATTTGGAGTATGGATGGTGAGTAAGGTGGCTTTGAGGGCTGGTTGCAAAGATAGATTGTATGTAGGATGTTGGACTTGAATTGCTTGTGTGTTGGTTTGAGTTAGGAAGGAAAGGAGATCCCATTGGCCTAGGCTTGTTCTGGGGCTGGGGAAGAGTCGAATGTGGTCCCATGGTGTTGTGTTAGGTGAGACATAGGCTGGAGGTTAAGGGTTGATGGTTGTAGTCGTGGTCGAGCGTTAAGGGTGATCCGGTTGTGATAAGTCGGTCTAGAATGGTGCTTAAGCTAGGTTTGGGTGTGAGGGCTAGGCTGGAGGTCTCATGGTGGCCTAAGGGGATTTATTAAGGTGTGTTTCAAGGCTGGAAATTGTGAAAAATCGATCGACGTAGGGTTCGTAAGGGTTAGGTTAATCATGGTCTTGTGCAGAATTTCGGAGCAAAGTGTAGAGCTGTGGCATTTTAGATAAAACTGGACGGTTTGGGAAACTATGTGTAGTGACCCGTATCCGTAATTAATGATTAATGTGTATATTAATCATAGGATCATGTTTTGATTAAGTAAAACATGATTAAGGAAGTTTCTGTTGGATTAACGGGCATCAAAAATGGATTCAGAATGATCGGAAATGGTCCGGAGGGTGACCCAAAACGGAAGCAATGTTCTTGAACAGAAGAAATGTTCTGGCAGCTAATGTCATCCATGATGTCAGCAATATTACGTCATTGCTTACGCACTTGATGGGTCATCAGAAGCAACGAAGAGGAACGGACGCAACGCTCGTCAGGCAGAACGGATGCAACGAACCCGAACGGAAGCAATGTTCCGTGTCTATAAATATGAGGGCCGAGAGTTCATTTGAGATGCACCAATTCCTCTCTTCTCTCTCAATTCCTAAGCCTTCTAACTCAGATCTAGGGAGATCTAGGCGTCCTACGGAAAATCCGGAAGTGGCATAGCAGTCTAGGCGTCATAGCGGAGCTGTGACCCAGTTTTGACGCTATCTACAACAAAGGGCTATCGACGGACGCAGGTATAACTTTGGCATCTTAAACATATTTAGGAGTATGCATTAGCTTAGTTAAGGCTTTTAGAGCTTAATTAATGATGCATGAGTATTTGCATTGTAGTAGCAGTTGACTGGACTAGTAGGCTTGGAGTCTATACCAGCGGAGCTAGGTTTGACCAGCAGTTGTTAGAGGTACGTAAGTACTGACCGAGATAGCCGACATGATATATTTGCATGTATGTTGCATGAGTATGTGCTATATGTTTTATCATGTTTCAGCATGTTTTACCGCCTTAGCACATACATGATTTTACGTGTGACTGCATCCTGAGAGATATGAGACATTGACAGTTTCCATAGGGAACAATGATCTCATTTTGGACTCGAGTCAGGCATGACAGTTTTCATATGGGACTTGTATCCTGTTTTGGATTCGGGTCAGGATGGGGTTGGCTCAGCCCTGATATAGAATATAAGAGTACCCCGCGGAGTAGCTCTCTACCGATACTGTATATTCCTGGCTCCATGAGCAAGAGTTTTACCTGAGATTTTTAATCATTTGTGTGCGCATATTTGTACTTATATCATTGCTTTTGTATTGTGCATTGTCGCTCACGCCCCTGTGTTTGGGTATTGTGGTGTACCTTGTGGAGGGGCAGGTTTGAGGCTGGACGGTCCGGGCGGCTCTCAGCAGGGTTGAGGATCCGCAAGTGTGAGGTGTTAGAGGGTAGGGATTTGTTTACCCTGAACCTTCGATTTGGTTGTATAATGGTATTTATACACTTGTGTTATCGTCGGTTGTATTTTGCCGATCTGATTTGTTGTATTCTATTATCCGCTTCGTACGCTTTAAAGTATTTTGCATGCACTTTATTTATAACTCTGATCAGTTAGTGGATCCGGGTTGGGTCACTAAACTTTTTGGTATCAGAGTGCATTGCACTGGAAATTTTGTAAAGCAGATTAAGTTATTATTTGTTCTTGTGTAACAGATGGCAGATTGCGATGAGAGCCACGATAGTGGATGCGGCGGTCGTTGCGGCGATCCGGATGATCATAGACATCGTTGTGGTCAGCATGAGGAGCGCAGACGAGTGAGCATGCGCAGGTTTAAGGATGTTAGCCCGAAGCCTTTGTCAGGAGGTGAGACGCCTCAGCATGCCGAGGATTGGCTCGAGAGGATGGAATAGTGTTTTCAGGAGTTCCGTTGCACGGACGAGGATAGGATGGAGATTCTTGCCTTCATGCTTGAGGGACGAGCGGGGAAGTGGTGGAGGTCGACTTCCGCACCATTCATAGCAGCGAGAGGAGTAGCTACGTGGGTTGAGTTCCGTACTGCTTTTCAGAGACTGTATTTTCCTCCAGCTCTGCGACAGACGAAAGCCAGTGAGTTACTGAGTCTCCGACAGGGTACGATGTCGATCGAGGAGTACCAGCAGAAGTTCTTTGATCTGCTCCCTTATTGTCCTCACATTGCTGATAGTTCTGTGGCGAAGTACGACCATTTCCTGCAGGGTCTGAACCATGAGATTCATCGGATGGTTGCTGTGGGCAGTGATATGACCTACGAGGGCTTGGTGGACCATTGTCACCAGGCGGAGGACAGTATCCGGAGGAACATGGGATTTCCCTCTTCTTCTTCCAGGCCAGCAAGTGCTAGTACATTGGGTCCGAAAGGACAGTCTTTCAAGAAGCCAGAAGGTACTTCTTCTTCTTCATCTGGATCTGGTGGAGTGCATAATTTTTGTGGTCAGAGACCGAATCAATGTCGTCAGTGCAGACGCAGGCATCCGCCAGGGTAGCGTGGTCGATCGACCAGTGCATGTTTCCAGTGTGGCTAGGAGGATCACATGAAGAGGGATTTTCTGATGCTGATTGGGGCAGCGAGTGGTTCAGGAGGTTCTCAGGCATCTGTTCAGCCACCTCAGTTCCCGCAGCCACCTTATCAGCAGCAGTATTCTCAGCAGCACCAGCAGCCGTAGCAGTCTCAGTGACAGCCTACTCAGACTCCTTCTCGGGGTCATTCTTCTTTGCGGCCACGTGCCCAGGGTCAGGTCTTTGCGCTTAACCAGGAGCAGGCAGAGGCAGACAGTGATCGGATGATCGCAGGTATCTGTAGTTTATGTGGTTTTCCTGCATATATTTTGATTGATACCGGTGCATCGCATTCTTTCGTATCAGCACGTTTTGCTCAGAAGTATAAGTTGTCATTAATTCCTTTTGACGTCTTGCTAGTAGTTTCTACTCCTATGGGTAGCGAGGTTTTAGCCAAGCGTCTAGTTGTGGGTAGTGTTTTGGATTTCGAGGGGCATCAACTTAGTGCTAAACTGATAGATTCTAGCCATGGAGGATTTCGATTGCATCATTGGGATAGATCTCTTGACTACCTACCGAGCGATAGTGGATTGCTATCAGAGATTTGTTCAGTTTCGTCCAGAGGATTGCGAGTCTTGGTATTTCTATGGTGAGGGAGCGCGACCTCCGATGCCAGTAGTTTCTGCTCTAAAGGCCCGGCGTGCTTTAGAGTCTGGCGGGGAAGGCTACCTTATCTAAGCCATTGATGCATCCTTAGGAGAGCCAGATATCAGGGAGATACCAGTGGTTTGTTATTTTCCAGACGTAATTCCAGAGGAGATTCTAGGTTTGCCAGCAGTGCGCGAGATCAAGTTTGGCATCGAGTTACTGCCAGGGACTGCACCGATTTCCAGAGCTCCTTACTGTTTGGCACCGTCAGAGATGAATGAGCTGCAGAAGCAATTGCAAGACCTTCTTGATAAGGGCTACATTCGACCTAGTGTTTTGCCATGGGGAGGCCCAGTGCTGTTTGTCAAGAAGAAGGATGGTTCGATGCGGTTGTGTATCGATTACCGTTAGTTGAATCAAGCAACAGTGAAGAATAAGTATCCTCTTCCGCGGATAGATGATCTCTTTGATCAATTACAGGGTACTTCTGTCTATTAGAAGATTGATATTCGGTCTGGGTATCATTAGTTGCGAGTTCGGCAGGAGGATGTTCCTAAGACAGCATTTCGCACACGGTATGGGCACTATGAGTTTCTAGTGATGCCGTTTGGTCTGACGAATGCTCCAGCTGTTTTTATGGATCTGATGAACAGGGTGTTCCGTGACTTTTTGGATAAGTTCGTGGTGGTGTTCAGCGATGACATCTTGGTTTATTCTCGTAGCATGGATGAGCATACCTATCATCTCTTTACTGTACTGCAGGTCTTGAGGGAGAGATAGTTGTACGCGAAGTTGAGCAAGTGTGACTTTTGGATTGACCGAGTTGTATTCCTTGGTCATGTCGTTTCTCAGGAGGGCGTATCTGTTGACCCCAGCAAGACAGAGGCTATTCTGAATTGGTCGCGTTCGACTACAGCTTCTGAGATTCGTAGTTTCCTTGGTTTGGCTGGGTACTACCGGCGTTTTGCTGAGAAATTCTCTCAGATAGCTAGGCCTTTGACACAGCTGACAAAGAAAGATGCTTCTTTTGTGTGGTCTGATGCTTGCAAAGATAGTTTTTGTGAGTTGAGACGTCATTTGATGACAACTCCAGTTCTTGCTTTGCCGTCTGGATCATGTGGGTTTGTAGTCTTCACTGATGCTTCTCTCCAGGGTTTGGGGTGCGTGTTGACTCAGAACGGCCATGTGATCTCTTATGCATCCAGACAGTTGAAAACTCACGAGGAGAACTATCCCGTACATGATCTAGAGCTAGCAGCCATTGTCTTTGCTCTGAAGATATGACGTCACTATTTGTACGACGAGCGATTCAAGATCTTCACCGATCATAAGAGTTTGAAGTATCTGTTCACTCAGGCTGAGTTGAACATGCGGCAACGTCGTTGGATGGATCTGTTGAAGGATTATGATTGTGAGATCAAGTACCCTCCAGGTTCTTCAAGCCCCGTTGCTGATGCGCTTAGTCGCAAGGTCTATGTAAGTTCCCTTCGTACCAGTTCGGCTTCAAAGGCAGTGAATGAGTGTTGTTCTTTGGGATTTACGTTCCTTCATAAGAAAGAACAGCAAGGGATTCGTGTTTCTTCTGTGCTTGTAGAGCCAGCATTGTATCGACGAATCCGAGAAACATAGAATTCTGATCTGAAGACTCAGAAGTTGGCCCGTTTGGATGAGGGTGATAATACTTCTAGTTTTCATCTGCAGGGAGACATTCTGTTGTGTCGTTCTGGTCAAGTTGTGGTACCCGAGGATTCTGCTTTGAGAGATGAGATCCTATCGCAAGCTCACCGCAGTCAATTCTCTGTACATCCAGGCAGCATGAAGATGTATAAGGATCTTCGCACACGGTTTTGGTGGAAAGGGATGAAGCGCAGCGTTTATCAATTTGTATCGCGATGCCTTGTGTGTCAACATGTAAAGCCAGAGTTTAGATGACCAGTAGGATTTCTTCACAGCTTAGAGATTCCTGAGTGGAAGTGGGAGCATGTGACGATGGATTTTGTCACCCACTTGCCTATGTCTTCCAGGAATTGTGATGCTATTTGGGTTGTCGTGGAACGATTATCTAAGTCAGCGCATTTTCTTCCCTATAACCGCGACTATACCTTTGATAGGTTGACGCAATTGTATGTGAGGGAAATAGTTTGATTGCATGGCATTCCATTGAGCATTGTCAGTGATAGAGATCCGAGATTCACCTCGAGATTTTGGGGTAGCTTCCAGCGATCTCTTGGCACTACTCTGAGTTTGAGTACACCTTACCACCCAGAGACCGTGTAGTGACCCTTACCTGGATCACCTACTAAACCGAACTTAGGCATGCAATTAACTTAATTAAATGGATATCAGAATAAAACTGCGGAAACCATAAACAATATACAATCCCAAGGCAAGGAATCTGTAAAATACCCAAATATTATACAACTAGATCGAACAGCTGTATCAATCCAAATAACAATAGAATAAAACCTTGGCAAAGCTCCAGCTGACCAACCACTGCCTAGCCCCTCTTGGATCCACCCGCCTCGTCCAATCGCAAACATTCCCCATGGAAACAGGGTGTCCAGAAACACAGAGTACGAGACGTGAGCATAAAACGCTCAGTACGAGAGTATGAGTATACATGCATGCAAAGTGAACTCCCTATAACTCGAGGTCAAGGATCAGATACAAAGACAGACCGGGCCCTAGTATGTAGCACGTTGTGCCGTCGCTTCAGGAGGTGGCTCCATACCATAATACTAGTGGATTTATCGGACCCAAAGCCATGGAAGTCCATCCACTAACAGAATAGGGTACAACCCTACTAATAGACATCTCGAAGGAGATAGCTCAATATGCAATGAATGCAGCATAAATCAATGACATATAAACAATGCAGTCACATAATACATGCATACTCAGTCAGGATATCTCGAATAGTACTTTTTTACCTCAAATCAGTGCAAGCTCTACCAACTCTAGGTCCACGCCTATAGTATGCTCTACACTACCAAATGATACTACTATCATTAAAGTGCTCTAAAAGCCTTAACTAAGCTATTGCATACTCATAAATATTTTTAGGAAGCAAAAGCTATACCTTCGTCCGTCGTTAGCTCTTTGCTGTCGATTGCCTCAAAACTAGGCCACAGCTCCGCTACAACTCCTGGATCGCTATGCCACTTCCGGATTCCCGATGGGACGCCTAGAATTCCCTATATCTGAGTTAGAAGGCTAAGGAATCGAGAGAGAAGAGGTGATTTGTGAGACCCCGTTTCTAATCCTCTAATATCGAATAATTAAACATAATCGAACACAATAAGCCGCAGAAAACAAATCAAAATTTTTTTTTTTTTAAACACTGCGCGCCCGCGCCATAATCAGGCGCGCCCGCGCCGAGCCTTTGCAAAACAACGGCGTGCCCGCACCAAGAACCGCACGCCCGCGCCGCCCTCTCGAACTGCTGAACTCCAGGGCACAAAAGAAAAGTCTAACAAACTAAACTCAAAAACTAAAACAACCAAGGTTCAAACATCATAAATACATGAGATCTAAGGAGTTGGAACACCAACAAAACGATGTTTAACAGTACAAGTTTGACGGTAGGGATTCGTTCGACTAAACAAAATAGTACAAATCCAAAAGGTACGACCCTAAGATACACGGTGTCTCACTTCTATCATCACACCCCGAGCTAACCCAAACGACTTGGTCCAGCTCCTGATCCTCCTGTTGCCAAGTACACATACAAACAAAGACAACAGCCGGATAAACCGGTTAGAAATATAATTTCTAAGTAAAAGAGACAGGCATGCAATATCAAGTAAACACCTCAGATTGAAATGTAATAATCAGTAACAAATCAAAATGAGAATGAATGAATGCATGAATTCAAAACTCAGGACTATCAAATCAGATAATCAAAATATCAATCGTTATTCGGTTGGGATCCCGGGGCAAAGTCTTCACAACAACTCACCGACACACCCATTCGGGGTGGATGTCGTTCAACTCAACCCTTAGACTTCAGAGCAACTATAAGAAGTATTCTGGCAATTGGAAAAACTCGAAATCCAAAGCCACTTCAATATAGCTCCCTAAATTGTCTAAATTCAAAACGAATTGAGAAATCGGCTCAATATGGAATGCAAGTGAAAATAGAATAACAATCAAATTCACTTAAGCAATTAAACATGTAGTATGTGATTTTAGGGAACTCGAGAATAAGTCAATCTCGAGTATGTTAGAGTAGGTGCCCGTCGAGCCAATGTGCTGGCTGATGGTCCTTGTGAGAACTCTTGTATGACAATCTTTATTTTAATAATATTTCACATTATTTAATTTGGCAAATCTTTATCAATATACCCATGCTAGCTGCATAGATAAAGCCATTGAATATACAAATAGTAGAAAGAATATGAGATAGTCATGTGATGACTATCATGAAACTCATATTTGGAATACTGTATATTCTAAACTGCTCCTAGTCGATTCAGCCTCCATAAAGAAGGATAAAGGCCGCTCGAGCTTGAGACTAGTATTTGCGATGTGAGTACCATGTTTCATTGGTAGGGGATATGGAGATGTCCAAACATGCAAATAGGTGCTCCTTGTAGAGTGCACTGAACAACCCTCCCTAAAGGACTTTCCAAGTGGTTATCAGTTATCGAGTGGAGAAGTCCTAGTTTATGGTTGTACACCATTAGTACTTATGACCCGGGACAACATGGAGACTTTATATACTAGTGCTTCACTTTGACTTGTTTACCGACTCATCTGGAGTCATCAGGTGGCAATGTTGGGTGTTGTGACGAAACATATAGGAGTCAATGCATTGAAGTCGGGGATTCACCGCTTACCTACGGGTATGGATATCCTATGTTATCTCATGCATACGTAGCTTGAAATCTCTGATCAGAGTAGGTGGTAATTAAGAAAGGGGTTTCTTGAATTACACCTTCGATGCAACTACGGCATGACACATAGTTATCGATTCAATGACAACTCTCGATAAACCAATGGTTGTCGAATCGGTCGGGATATATGAGTTGAAGGGACCGTACTGTACGCTAACCATAATTGATTGGTTCTTGCAGGCACTATCATTTGATACCTAGGGAGTCATGTAAGCGATGCTGCTAGACGTTTACATGATTGGTTGGGTACTATCAGACTTGAGTTTTCTGACGTTCTTGTTATCAATGTGTTGATCAATAAGAATGGAGCTATATAGGATATGCTCATATAAGGGACTTGTTGATCCAGAATCACATGGAGATTTGAACCCACTGCTAGTTGTATCAGTGAACCATTGAGGGTCACACAAGTACTAGCTTTCTAGATCCCGTTGAGATTAAAATAAGTTCAATGTGTTGAACAACTTATAAAGGAGTTTATAATTAAAATAAATTAGAATTGTGACTTCTAAATTGGAGAATGAATGGAATAAGTAACTTTTAATTTGTGAATGTGTTCCAAGATTAAAAGTTGACTTAAAATAATTATTTTATAAAAATGGTGATTTTCTAAACTATTATTTTGAACTTAGTTAAATAATTCAAGTGTTGAATTAATTTAACACTAGTAGACATTTTAATGTACAAATAATTATATTAATTCAAGTGTTGAATTAATTAAACACTATTGAGTCTAGTAGAGCTCAAATAAAATAGTGTTATATATAATTATTGTTACTAGTGTACTTGAATGAGTTCAAGTTGAATTTGATTAATTGATTAAACTTAAATGGGTTTAGGTTTAATAATTAATTAAAATAAGTTCAAAAACCATTTGAATATATATATTTATATATATATATATATTAGGCGTGTATATATATATATATATATATGATATATATATGTGTGTGTATGATGGAATTTGAAGGGTTGTGTTGAGTGGCACAATTTTCATGCATGTCTTGTACTTCCCATGCATGGCTTCTTGTGTACTTTGACCAATATAATATACACACTCACAATTCCATTCCAACAATTCCTTGAAATGGCCGAACACCCTCTCCAAGTTTTCTCCAAGTTTTCTTTCATTTTTAAGGGATAAGAAAATGATATCTCAATGCTAAATTCTCTAAATATTCTAGTGCATATTTAGAGCGGATTTAGATCGTCTAGTCGTGGACCTAATTCGAAGGCTCGAAGTGTTGAATCCATTTTGAGCAAGGAGTGCTCTTGGAAGCTTGTAGATTGAGTCTACCCTTTTCAAGAGCCTTGTTGTTTATCAACTTGATTGGAGCCATAAATCAATCTTTGAGATTGATAGGTAAAATTCTAAACACCCTATGGTTGTTTGAGTTTTTGAATACTACACAAGTGCTCGGATCTCTTTTGTTAAAAATTTTATATTTCCGCTGCGTTTCCGGGCACGAGTTAACCGATCCCCTTCAGTGGTATCAGAGTCTAGGTTACTCTTTTGTGTAGTATTTGTTGGATATTATGTTGAGGTCAATTTCTAACCGCATGAGAAAATTAAGATTTATCAATTTTGGGGCTGTTTTTATAAAATATTTTTTTTTGTTTCGGGCAGCCTATGGGCTGCCCGAAGGGGTCCTAGGGGCAGCCGTGGGCTGCCCCATACTTTTTAATAAAAAAAAAAAATTTTGACCGGAATTCGGCTACGGAGTTTCGGTGACGACTATGACGACTTGAGTTTTTCAAAAGGTGTTTTGGAATATCATGTGTCATAGGCCCTAAATTGTTAAATACATTATAGTTGATTTTTATGAAAAATTAAACTTTATAATATGTGATTTTTCTCATAAAATAAATAGTTAAAGTGTGACTTTGATTATTTATAGTAAATTGTGATTTACAAGAAATTCAATTATAAATAAATTATTTTGAAAGTAAACAAAGGTGTTTGTTTATTTTGTTAATTTATTTTATAATTATGGTGGTTAGTGATTGGACCAAGATATATAATATTTTATCAATTGATTATTGAGATAATTAATTGATGATGTATGATATGTGATATTATGCATGAAGGATGATCAAAAGCCCAAGACCAATTTGCTAGGTGTATGCTAGGATATTTTTTGTTGAATGGTTGTAATAATTATCAAATTATAAAGTGGGCTTGGTTTATAGCTTGTTCCCACCCCATGAGATGTATCCCTATTTGCCATGGATATTTTAATGTAAAATATTTGATAGTGGAAGTTCAAGATTGGTAGATGGTGGGCCATGATGAATTATGAAGATCCAAGACATGTAAATATTGGAAGCTTATGTAATTGTTGCATTTGCATCCCGTGCATTACCTAGGATTGGACCTTGGCCCATGTTTGGCTCAACACGGGCCGAATAGTTTTGGGGCAATTGATCATCCTTGTTTATAAGTATGTGCGTTATTATTTTATAATAACAAAGTTGTATGAATCCGGCAAACATACGATCAAACATGGCGATTTTTAAAAATTAATGATGAGATCTTTTCAAAATTAAAAACCCTCATTTTGAATTAGATTCAAAATTTATATCAAGCCCGAAAAGGGGAATTATAAATTTGTTTATAATTTCCATGTCTTCCATCGACAATGGATGCATGACGAACGCTACCCATATTCAATGCTCATCTCATATTATTGGGGGGCTTGGATGCCGGAAAGCTTTGACATCCATTGACATGGTGATGTGAACTACATGGAACTCCCATGACTTTGGCTCATATTATTGGGGGAACTCATGGCGACTGTCCATTAAGGTTCGATATCGATGGGTAAGGATTGACACGTAAAGATGAACGACGTCATTTTATAGGGTCCTAATCAAGCGTGAGACAAAAGTTTACGTAAGGGTTGCATGGAGATGCAATTGGAAACTACCTTTTAGAAATCGTGATTGGCTGATTTTATTCGGGATCATGATTGGCTAACTGGACCTTATGTACCTACTGAGGAAAGGAGTTTCCCGTTTTTACTAGAGGGTAGCAAAAATGTCAAAACAGTGGGAATAAATATTTATAAAGTTAAAGTCCACACTTTATATCTTATTAAATATTTTAAAATAGTCATTGACATTTATCTGTTATTATTTTTCAGTACAAAGTTTTTTGACAATGTCATCAATTCGCAATCCGCTATCTACAATACTCGACAAACATTTACTGACCGGTCCAAATTACCTCGATTGGCTAAGAAATCTGAAAATCGTCTTGAACTCGGAAAGGATTGCATACACACTTGATGAGTCGCCCCCTGATACGGCTCCGACTGATTGTAGCCCTGAGGAGCTACAGACTTACGAGGATTGGTGTGACCATGACTTGAAAGCCAAGTGTTATATGCAGGCTTCTATGAATGATGAGCTTCAGCGACGTTTTGAGAGTGTAAAGCATGCTGCTGACATTCATTTGCTTCTCAAAGAACTCTTTGGTGAACAAACACGCCCACTTCGGCATGCGATTGTCAAGGAGCTAATCACTTTGCGCATGCGAGATTGGGCTTCGGTCCATGAGCATGGCCTGAAGTTGATTGGGCTCGTGGAGAAACTTGTTAGCATGGATCTTGTGCTACCAACTGAGTTGACCACAGACGTTTTGCTCTTGTCACTGCCTAGCTCATTTGATCCTTTTGTGGTGAATTTCAACATGAACAAGTTAGATCCAACCCTTGAGGAGTTGTTTAACATACTTGTTACGTTTGAATCCACAATCAAGAAAGAGAAGTCGGTTTTTTATGTGGGATCTTCATCTGGTTCAAAGAATAGACCACGTGGGAAGGGAAAGAAGCGTTCTTTCCATGCTCCCAAAAAGAATGTGCCCTTGAAGAGGCAAGCTCCGAGTCCCGTTGTGGTAGCCACACCAGTTAAGGCTAACAAGACTAATGACGTATGTCATCACTGCAAGAAACCTGGACATTGAAAGCGTAATTGCAAGAAATATCTTGACCAGAATGGTTTTGGAAAGGGTATGTTCTACATTGAAGTAAACGTTTCACTTAACTCTTCTTCTTGGGTATTAGATACCGGCTGTGGCTCACATCTCTGTAATGATTTGCAGGTGATGGCAAGAAGTAGGAGACATAGGGATGGTGAGACCTTCTTGAGGATGGGCAATGGGGCAAGAGTTGCAGCCAAAGCTATTGGAGATGTTTACTTATTGTTGGACAATGATTTTAAATTATGTTTGAGAGGTGTTTTGTTTGTACCAGATTTGGTGAAAAACATTGTTTTCATTTCTATGCTTGATAAAGATGGATATTCTTGTTTATTTGGCAAAGGTGTTTGCAATATTTACAAGAATGAATGTTTAATTGGTAAAGGACAATTGGAAAATGATCTCTATAATTTAAAATTGAAATATATTCCTATGTACAATGTCCAAGAGATATCAACAACATCCAAAAGAAAACAAGATACTCTAAATCCAGCACGCTTATGGCATGCTCGATTAGGTCATATATCTTTTAAAAGGATGAACAAGCTAGTGGGAGAAGACATGTTTGATATGTCTGATATTAATTCTCTTACTACTTGTGAACCCTGTGTAAAAGGAAAGATGACCAAAATTCCCTTTAAGGGCCATGTGGAGAGAGCCAAGAGACTGTTGGATTTGATCCATACAGATGTGTGTGGTCCACTTAGCATCACCACTAAGCACGGACATTCTTACTTCATTACCTTTACCTATGACTTCTCTAGGTATGGGTATGTGTATTTGATGAAATACAAATCTGAAGCTTTTGAAAAGTTCAAAGAATTCAGAAATGAAGTAGAAAAACAATTGGAACGAAGCATCAAGGCACTTCGATCGGATTGAGGTGGTGAGTACTTGAGTACTGAATTCCAAGAGTATCTTAGGGAGAATGGGATTCTCTCACAGTGGACTCCTCCTGGTACACCTCAGTTGAATGGTGTTTCAGAACGTCGTAATCGAACTTTGATGGACATGGTTCGGTCTATGATGGGGTTCACGGAGTTGCCGCCATCCTTTTGGGGATATGCGCTTGATACAGCGGCACTGTTGTTGAACGATGTCCATTCAAAGGCAGTTGATAAGACACCATATGAGATATGGATGGGAAAGCCTCCTAAGTATTCTTATCTTAGAATATGGGGGTGCCCTGCTTATGTGAAGCAGACAGTGGGAGATAAATTGGATGCTCGATCAATTTTATGCTACTTCGTGGGATATCCAAGGAATTCGGTTGGATATTATTTTTATCATCCCAAAGAAACAAAGGTGTTTGTTTCTAGGAATGCGACCTTCTTGGAGAAGGAATTTCTATTGGATAGAAAATGGGAGATGATAGAACTCGAGGAAGTTCGAGAAACACCCACGATTGTAGAGCCCACACCCGAACAGCTAAGAGAGGAGACACAAGTTTCTAGGAGATCCGAGAGGGTCTCAAGACCACCTATGAGGTATGGTCTGCTTCTTGAAGAGGGCCCTGATGAGCTTGATCATGGATGTGATCCAAGAACCTTCAAGGAAGCGTTATCTGATGCCGATTCATCCAAGTGGCTTGAAGCAATGGAATCTGAGATGAATTCCATGTATTCGAACCAAGTGTGGAATCTTGTGGATCCACCTGAAGGAATTGTTCCTATAGGGTGTAAATGGATTTACAAGAGGAAGCTTGGGACGGATGGGAAGGTGGTGACCTTCAAGGCTCGATTGGTAGCAAAAGGTTATACTCAAAGGCAAGGAGTTGACTTTGAAGAAACTTTTTCTCCAGTCGCAATGTTCAAGTCTATAAGAATAATGCTTGTCATTGCTGCATGGTATGACTATGAAATATGGCAGATGGATGTGAAGACAGCTTTTCTTAATGGGGATATTAAGGAAGAAATTTACATGTCTCAACCTGAAGGGTTCACATCTATCGGAAGTGAGCATAAAGTATGCAAACTTCAGAGATCTATTTATGGTCTCAAACAGTCATCTAGGAGCTGGAACCTCAGATTTGATGGTACAATCAAAGAGTTTGGGTTTACTAAGAATCCTGAGGAACCATGTATATATAAGAAGGTCAGTGGGAGTGCTGTGACATTTCTGGTACTTTATGTTGATGACATTCTACTCATTGGGAATGATGTAGGAATGTTGCAATCAACTAAAGTATGGTTATCGAGTAAGTTCTCGATGAAGGACCTAGGTGAAGCATCTTTTGTATTGGGAATACAAATCTATCGGGATAGATCGAAAAGATTGCTTGGTCTCACCCAGTCCACATACATTGATACCATCGTGAAGAGGTTCTCGATGGATGAGTCTAAGAGAGGACATCTACCAATGTGTCATGGAATGTCTCTATCCAAGTCCATGTCTCCCAAGAATGATGCAGAGATAGAGACGATGACACGCATTCCATATGCATCTGCAATTGGTAGTATCATGTATGCGATGATATCTACACGTCCTGACGTGGCTTTTGCACTAAGTGTTACAAGTAGATATCAATCAAACCCTGGTCTTCCACACTGGAAAGCTGTGAAAGACATTCTCAAGTATTTGAGAAGAAATAAGAATATGTTCTTGGTTTATGGGGGTGGAGAACTAAAATTGGAAGGCTATACCGACTCTAGCTTCCAAAGCAATGTTGATGATTCGAAGTCAACTTCAGGTTTTATATTCATGCTCAATGGTGCTGCTGTTTGTTGGAAGAGTTCCAAGCAAAACAGCACTGCGGATTCAACCACTGAGGCAGAATATATTGCTGCATCCGATGCTGCAAAGAAATTTGTTTGGATTAGGAATTTCGTCCAAGAGTTGGGCGTTATTCCTAATGGAGTTGATCCAGTCCCGGTGTACTGCGACAACACTGGTGTCGTTGCTCAGGCAAAAGAACCAAGGTTTTATCAGAAATCCAAACATGTACTGAGAAAATACCACATCATCCGGGAAATTGTGGAACGAGGAGATGTCTTGTTAGACAGAGTCGCCTCCGCAGATAATGTTGCTGATCTACTAACTAAGCCTTTACCAGGACCATTGTTCAAAAAGCATCGCGAATCAATGGGTTTGAAGAATATGGGTAGTTGGCTCTAGTGCAAGTGGGAGATTGTTAGAGTAGGTTCCTGTCGAGCAAATGTGTTGGCTGATGGTCCTTGTGAGAACTCTTGTATGACAATCTTTATTTTAATAATATTTCACATTATTTATGAAACGCCCCTAACTCTATAATTAATAAATAAATATGCGAAAAATTTATTTTTTTTTTCTTACTAAATAAAATATGTACATATATGCCCATACATATATGCACAGAATAAAAAGACTTAAAATAAATAAATAAATAAATAAATAAATAACTTAAATAAAAATGCATTCTTTAATAAAATAAATATCTGAGTCTACATTTAATTAAAATACTGTCATGAGAAAATAATTAAAAACTGCATGCACTAAAAATATTTAAAAATAACATTCCAAAACCCAACCACTGAAAATTACTTAAAAATGTAACATACTAAAAATATTCAAAACATGCATAACGACTCAGACATCTATCACGGTCACGGGGTCACTGCATGTCCGCTCATATGTCCTCACCGCCGGTAGGAGCTACATCCTCCTCTACGTACTCACCTGCACCATACCAGTGTAGTGAGCCTAGAGGCCCAACATTCTAACATAACAAGGGTTTAAAATAATTTAAATCAATTTAATACTAATACATAACATATACATGAATGAGCATGCTTCAAAATATCATACCATAACTTAACTTAAATTACTCAAATATCATAATACATATCTATTGTTGAGCAAAGTAATTTTCTAACATCGCATGGTTGTATCCGTAGTGTAACCTTAAATCATACATTAAATACTGATCAGCGTGAAAACCAACGTACGTGGCGGTGACGAATCACCTCTTAAATTGGCAGTAAACTGCCCTTCAATAGTTCACATATGGGGACGAATCCCCCTCAAATCTCAAATTGTCACACTTCTTCAACTTCCAACATAAAATATTTTCTTATTGCTCAACCTTAAACATTTAATCGTACATAAAATTATTTCATGAATGCATGTACTTAATTAAAATGTGTGTCCTTCATATATATTTAATTTAATTTCATACTAACATATAAATATTAAAATAACTCCCATGCATAAAATAATTAAATATATATTCAGGACACATGCAAATTTCTCATGGATTGTACTGGACTGTTGGCCCTAACACTCAAGCCCAATTACTTAAATCTGGCCCAATAACATACTTAAGCCCAATAAAATTGTTTTAAGCCCAATTAAAATAATTTAAAGCCCATAAAACATTCTAGGCCCAATAACAACTTAAACTGGCTCAATGGGCCCAAAAGCCCAAAGACTGGCCCAATAACTTTTATGGGCTCAAAAGCCCATAAAATTAATGCACTAACTTAATTAAAATTTTAAAAGCCCAAATAAAATTATTTGGGAGTCCAAATAATTTTATTTCTAATTAATTGGCCCAAAAACAAATTAATTCATAAAATACTTTAAAAATAAAAAGACTCGAGCCCGGCCCACCAAACCCGGACCCGGACAAACTTAACCCGACCCCCTAACCTAATTACCCGACCCAAGCCCCTCAGACCCGGCCCAGACCACCCCAGCCCCAAACCCGTACCCCCCCTTGCCCTGCTCGCTTCTGCTGTGGGCAGCAGCAAGAAAGCCCGGCGGCCATCCCGCTCCGGCCACCCACCGGCCGGAGGGCCACCCTTAGGACCTAGCCCACATCCAGACCTTTCCATCAAGCCAAGAATCAGCCCAATCCATCGACTATGGAGTGAGAACGAAGCTCTGCAACCCAGCCCATCTGCAGCTAGCGCACAGACGCGAGCAGCTGCGGAACTTCCCTTTGTTCTCGATGCTCCGACCACTAAAGACCATGAAACCTCTTCCAAAAACTTAGAAAACATCAAGGGGGTTCTAACCCAACCAACCTTACCCTAAGTCGTGGTCTGAGGAAGGAGAACAAAGCTCCCTTCCCCGAAACCCTAACCTGCGAACCCATGGCCCCAGAACTGATGCAGTTCGGTTTCAAGCCCTGCTCCAGCCTTGACCATGGTCATGGCTCGACTCCTAGGACCCCCACACACTCCTTGGCTCTTGAACCAGCAGACCGATCCAATCCCATGACATAAAACATGTGATTATGCATGAAACAAGGCAAAAATCATGAGTTTACCATGTTCTAACCAAGAACTAAACAAAACCAACGTGAGTTACATCAAAAATATCTGACATCAGTGCATTAAATAGCTTATATGGTGTTGAGAAAGAATTACACATTCCTTGCACCGAAGAAATCGATAGATCGACGGACGTAGGACGTTTCTGGGACGACGGGACGACGAACAACTCGAAGTTTCGAACAAACTCGGCTATGGAGCCTTGGAGGCTGCTGGAAACGATGAAGAGGGTGATGGAGGAGAGTAGGGTGTCGGCTGGGGCTTGAATTTAGGGTTTAATTAAATTAAAGTATAGGGTAGTTAAATATAATTAAAAAGGTTTTAATTATAAAAATTATACCACTTAAAAATCTATATAAAATTTAATAATCTGATAAATAACTTAAATATATTAAAATCCCGAAATATCAAATTAATGGAATTTTAAAAATACTAAAAAGTCAATATTTTGGCTTATTTTGAATAAAAACGGACTCCTAAAATTATATAAAATTAAATACTAAAAATTTTGAGAAATAAAACTAAAAATAAAATTTTTGGGCTCTTAAAAGGCTCATGAAATAAATTGGATAGAAAGTTGTCATCTTGTCCGTCCACGGTCCCGTCTACGCGATAAAATAATTAAAATACTAAAAATCCTAAAAATCCTAAAAATCACTAATTATGGGTTAAATGCTTAAAAATTAAATTAAATCATGCACAAATAATTCACATAGTTATTTAACCCATAAATCACAAATTTAAATAATTAAAATACCCTAATTATGCATGCGGATTTACGTATTTAAAATACCGGGTGTTACAATTTAATTTGGCAAATCTTTATCAATATACCCATGCTAGCTGCATAGATAAAACCCTTGAATATACAAATAGTAGAAAGAATATGAGATAGTCATGTGATGACTATCATGAAACTCATATTTGGAATACTGTATATTCTAAACTGTTCCTAGTCGATTCAGCCGTCATAAAGAAGGATAAAGGTCGCTCGAGCTTGAGACTAGTATTTGCGATGTGAGTACCATGTTTCATTGGTAGGGGATATAGAGATGTCCAAACATGCAAATAGGTGCTCCTTGTAGAGTGCACTGAACAACCCTCCCTAAAAGACTTTCCAAGTGTTTATCACTTATCGAATGGAGAAGTCCTAGTTTATGGTTGTACACCATTAGTCCTTATGACCCGGGACAACATGGAGACTTTATATACTAGTGCTTCACTTTGACTTTTTTACCGACTCATCTGGAGTCATCAGGTGGCAATGTTGGGTGTTGTGACGAAACATATAGGAGTCAATGCATTGTAGTCGGGGATTCACTGCTTACCTACGGGTATGGATATCCTATGTTATCTCATGCATACGTAGCTTGAAATCTCTGATCAGAGTAGGTGGTAATTAAGAAAGGGGTTTCTTGAATTACACCTTCGATGCAACTACGGCATGACACATAGTTATCGATTCAATGACAACTCTCGATAAACCAATGGTTGTCGAATCGGTCGGGATATATGAGTTGAAGGGACCGTACTGTATGCTAACCATAGTTGATTGGTTCTTGCAGGAACTATCATTTGATACCTAGGGAGTCATGTAAGCGATGCTGCTAGACGTTTACATGACTGGTTGGGTACTATCAGACTTGAGTTTTCTGACGTTCTTATTATCAATGTGTTGATCAATAAGAATGGAGCTATATAGGATATGCTCATATAAGGGACTTGTTGATCCAGAATCACATGGAGATGTGAACCCACTGCTAGTTGTATCAGTGAACCATTGAGGGTCACACAAGTACTAGCTTTCTAGATCCCGTTGAGATTAAAATAAGTTCAATGTGTTGAACAACTTATAAAGGAGTTTATAAGTAAAATAAATTAGAAGTTTGACTTCTAAATTGGAGAATGAATTGAATAAGTAACTTTTAATTTGTGAATGTGTTCCAAGATAAAAGTTGACTTAAAATAATTAGTTTATGAAAATGGTGATTTTCTAAACTATTATTTTGAACTTAGTTAAATAATTCAAGTGTTGAATTAATTTAACACTAGTAGACATTTTAATGTACAAATAATTATATTAATTCAAGTGTAGAATTAATTAAACACTATTGAGTCTAGTAGAGCTCAAATAAAATAGTGTTATATATAATTATTGTTACTAGTGTACTTGAATGAGTTCAAGTTGAATTTGATTAATTGATTAAACTTAAATGGGTTTAGGTTTAATAATTAATTAAAATAAGTTCAAAAATATGTGTGTGTATGATGGAATTTGAAGGGTTGTGTTGAGTGGCACAATTTCCATGCATGTCTTGTACTTCCCATGCATGGCTTCTTGTGTACTTTGACCAATATCATATACACACTCACAATTCCATTCCAACAATTCCTTGAAGTGGCCGAACACCCTCTCCAAGTTTTCTCCATGTTTTCTTTCATTTTTAAGGGAGAAGAAAATGATATCTCAATGCTAAATTCTCTAAATATTCTAGTGCATATTTAGAGCGGATTTAGATCGTCTAGTCGTGGACCTAATTCGGAGGCTCGAAGTGTTGAATCCATTTTGAGCAAGAAGTGCTCTTGGAAGCTTGTAGATTGAGTCTAACCTTTTCAAGAGCCTAGTTGTTTATCAACTTGGTTGGAGCCATAAATCAATCTTTGAGATTGATAAGTAAAATTCTAAACACCCTATGGTTGTTTGAGTTTTTGAATACTACACAAGTGCTCGGATCTCTTTTGTAAAAAATTTTATATTTCCGCTGCGTTTCCGGGCACGAGTTAACCGATCCCCTTCAGAGTATTCGTTCCCATTCGTTTCATTGTCGACTTTTACCTTTTCTCGAAACTTCAAGTGATTCCAGTCAACAAGAGATAACTCGATATCATAGTCTATTCGGATAACAAACTCAAAGTCGATACAACAATCAATAATATACCGTCTTCAATTCTTCAATCGATAAACAAGTCTCCAAGTTCGATCAACTCCCAAATCCTCAATCAACTGTCAAAACATCGAATACGGACTCAAAATCAATTTGGAATTCAAACTCAATCAAATTTGATATATTATTGATTGTTGTATCGACTTTGAGTTTGCCTTAAGAAATTATACAAAATCCAATTTTTTGCATTTCAGTCCTTTATTTCTCCAAGTTTGCAAAATGATCCCCTACGAATATCAATACGATTCTTAAATACTGAAAACTCTGATTATCTCGATTAAACTCAATTATAATAAAATCGGGGCATTACAATTCTCCCCCTCTAAGATTCGATTTCGTCCTCGAAATCTGACAGATCACAGACTGAACAAGAACGAAACAAACTGAAGACGAACTCACCTCAATAGAATAACTCTGGAAATCGCTGCCTCATATCGGATTCGGTCTCCCAAGTCGCTTCTTCAACTCCATGACGACTCCACTGAATTTTCACCAACGGAATCGACTTGTTTCTGAGCTGCCTCTCTTTTCTGTCAAGAATCTGAATCGGTCGCTCGAAGTAACTCAGAGTCTCATCAAGTTCGGCCTCGTCTGGCTGAAGAATATGGGACGGATCCGGATGATATTTCCGTAGCATCGAAACGTAAAACACATCGTGGATACCTGAAAGAGACGGAGGAAGAGCAATCTTATAGGCAAGATCGCCTATCTTCTCCAGAATTTCATACGGGCCAATGAACCTCGGCGACAACTTTCCTCTCTTCCCAAATTTGACAGTGCCTCGGAAAGGAGAAATCTTTAGAAACACATGGTCTCCCTGATCAAAACACAGTGGTCTGCATCTGACATTCGCATACTTGGCATGTCGATCTTGGGCTGTCTTCATTCTGACTCGGATCAACTTCACCTGCTCTACCATATCGCGAATCATATCTGGACCTAACTCAGGTGATTCTGAAATCTCATCCCAAAATAACGGAGATCTGCCCTTCTTCCCTTATAAAGCTTCAAAAGGTGTCATTCCAATACTCGCCTGGAAGCTGTTATTTTACGAAAACTCCACTAGAGGCAAGGACTCCTGCCAACCTGATCCAAAATCAAGCACTACAGCACGAAGCATATCCTCCAAAGTCTGGATCGTATGCTCGGACTGACCATCGGTCTGAGGGTGATACGCTGTGCTCAAGTGCAAACGAGTACCCAAAGCCTCCTGAAGACTGTGCCAAAAGAGAGAAGTGAACCTCGGATCTCTATCTGATACTATCGACTTTGGCACGCCGTGCAATCTCACAACTTCTCTGACATACAATTCGGTCATCTGATCGTGACGGTATGTCATACGGTACGGAATGAAACAAGCAAATTTCATCAAACGATCAACCACTACCCAAATCGCATCACAACCTCTGACTGAACGCGGTATTTTGGTGACGAAGTCCATGGAGATATGATCCCACTTCCATTCCGGAATAGGTAAACTGTGCAACAATCCACCTGGTTTCTTCCTCTCGGCTTTCACTTGTTGACAATTCAGACAACGGGACACAAATCTCGTGGCATCTCCTTTAAATTGCTTCCACCAAAACTGAGTCTTCAAGTCATTATACATCTTCCGGCCTCCAGGATGAACACTGAACCGACTGCAATGCGCCTCTCGTAGAATACGTTGTCTCAACTCAGAAACATCGGGCACAACTATACGGCTATTCACAAACAAAACATCATCCTTGACCTGAAAATCTGACTGATGACCTGATCGGACCTTCTCTATCGAACTCTGAATGCTCGGATCGGATCTTTGTGCCTCTCTGATCAACTGAAACAACTCTGGCTCGGCTTGAATTGCAAAAACTCTGATGCATCTCCTATCGAAATCAAACTTCAAACCAGAAGTACAACAGTCTTCAATCAATTGAGAGACACCAATCGTAGCAAGAGACAAAGAACAAAGCTTCCGACTAAGAGAGTCTGCAGCTGCATTCGACTTTCCAGGATAATACTTGATCTCGCAGTCGAACTCCTTAAGCAAATCCATCCATCTCCTCTGCCTCATATTCAGCCCGGACTGAGAAAACAAGTATTTCAGGCTCTTGTGGTCAGAAAGTATCTCAAATGACTCGCCATACAGGTAATGGCGCCAAGTCTTCAAAGCAAAAACGATTGCAGCTAGCTCGAGATCATGGATCGGATAACGAGTCTCGTGAGGCTTCAGCTGCCTCGAAGCATAAGCTATGACGTGCTTCCTTTGCATAAGAATGCATCCAAGACCCCGGTGAGAAGCATCGCAGTACACAGAGAAACCTCCAGTACCTGATGGAATAGACAAGATCGGAGCGCTGGTCAATCTCTTCTTCAGCTCAATGAAACTAGCCTCACACTATTCGGACCAAACAAACGGAAAATTCTTCTGGGTCAACTGAGTAATCGGCTTTGCAATGGAAGAGAATCCCTTGATAAATCGGTGATTATACCCCGCTAAACCCATGAAGCTTTGGATTTCTGGCACTGATGTCCGTCTCTGCCAATTCATAACTGCCTCGATCTTACTGGGGTCCACAGATATTCCATCTCCCGATACAATGTGGCCTAAGAAAACCACTCGGTCCAACCAAAACTCGCACTTCGATAGCTTAGCATACAACTGTTCGGCTCACAAAGTCTGCAAAAGGATTCTCAAATGCTCGGCATGATCAGAACAGTTCTTCGAATAGATCAGAATGTCGTCGATGAAGATGATGACGAACTCATCTAGATACCGCTGAAAGATACGATTCATCAGATCCATAAAAACTACTGGAGCATTGGTCAAACCAAACGGCATGACTATGAATTCAAAATGCCCATATCTGGTTCTGAAAGCTGTCTTCGGCACATCCTCGTCGTGAACTCTCAGCTGATGATACCCTGATCGCAGATCTATCTTCGAATACACTGAAGAACCTTGCAGTTGATCAAAAAGATCGTCGATTTTTGGTAGAGGATACTTCTTCTTGACCGTCGCTTGATTCAACTGGCGGTAGTCGATGCAAAGTCGCATAGAACCATTTTTCTTCCTCACAAAAAGTACTGGTGCACCCCAAGGCGATAGGCTAGGTCGGATGTATCCCTTGGCAATCAAATCTTCTAACTGTTCCTTCAATTCTTTCAACTCTAACGAAGCCATACGGTAAGGTGCTTTTGAAATAGGCTGAGTACCTGGTGTAAGTTCATTGCTAAATTCGATGTCTCGAATAGGCGGTAAACCAGGAATCTCGTCTGGAAAAACATCAGGAAACTCGCTAACAACGGGTATCTCAGACAACTCAGGACTAGACCTCTGAACATCCATTGCATAAATCAAGAATCCATATGCTCCTTTCTGTAGCAAACGAGACATGGATAAAACAGAAATCAACAGAATTTTGGATCGAGAACCCTTACCGAAAAACTTCCAATCGTCTGCCATCTCAGGTCTGAATCGAACCACTTTATGAAAGCAATCTATTGTCTCCCTATACTTGGTCAGAGAATCAATCCCGACAATACATTCAAAATCAGATAATCCAAGTACGATGCAGTCAATCTCAATCGAATTCCCTTCGAATTCTATTACACAATTTCGGACCATTCTCACCGAAACAATTCCTCCACCCAAAGGTGAAGTAATAGAAACAACATCAGATAATGGCTCAGCAAATAAATCATGCATCACAACAAATCTTTCAGAAATAAAACAGTGAGAAGCACCCGTATCAATCAACACAAACGAAGGATAACCAAAAATCGAACAGTTACCTTCTATCACGTCATTCGGGGCTGCATTGGCTTGATCCTCTGTCAAGGCAAACACCCTCGCCTGCTGTCGAGGAGGTTGGTTCTGATTCTGATTACCTCCCTGACGAGTCTGCTGTTGAGGTTGAAAGGAATGAACTGCAGAAGATGATCTCTCTGGCTAAGCTGGCGGTCAAGAAGAACTGCCGCTCTGAGCTCTATGGGATCCTCGCTGAGGACAAACTCTAGCAAAGTGACCCGGCTGCTGGCAGATATTGCAACTACCAAACACGCCTCGACACTGATCACTGGGATGACGTCCTCCACACTTGCTGCATGAAGCTCCAGAAAACTCTGAACTCTGCCCAGAACTGAACTGTCTAGAGCCACTGGAACTCGATGAACTGTTACCAGACTTCTTGAAATTCTTCCCCTTCAGCCGATACTGATCTCGCCTGTTTCTGCCACTGTTGCCTCCCTCAAACCTCTAAGGCTGATTCGACTGCTGAGAAGGTTGGTACTGATACTGAGACTGTTGAGGCTGAAACTGAATAGGCTGGTTCTGAAAAGATCTCTGCTGCTGCTGAGGAGCTACCTGATTAACTCGTTGCATCAAGAATCCGGCTTCGGCTCCCTTTGCTTGATCCATAGCATCTGCGAAGTTGTTGGGTCTTCCAGTATTGACCAAGGTAAATATCTCAGGGTTCAAGCCATTGATGAAATGGTCGGCCTTGGCTTCCTCGTTATCTGCAATGCGAGGTGCGAACCTCAAGAGACTGTCAAATTTGCTCACATAGTCCTCAATTCTCAAGTTCCTTTGTTTCAGATTCGCAAATTCGGCACCCTTTTCCTTTCGATACGAGACAGGAAAGAAACGCTTAAACAACTCAGTCTTGAACAAGCTCCAAGTGATGGCGGTGCCTCGGTTCTCATTCGCTCTCTTGGTTGTGGTCCACCAATTCTTAGCAACACCCTGCTGCTGATGACTGACTAACCTAATTCTGCGGTCATCGGTATAGTCGAGGGAATCAAAGAGCTCATCCATTTCATCTAGACAACTTTCACAAGCAACGGAGTTCTCGGTACCCGTTAAAGTATGCGGTCGGAAAGATCGAAACCTCTTCAGTAGAGTCTCCATCGGGGTTGCAGTTGCATCAAACTGATCCATTCCAGTACTACCCTGATCATTCTTAGGAGTTATCACTGGCGGCGGATTCTCAGTAGAAGGAGGAGTCAAAGGTGGTTGATTCCTTCTCAAAGATCGTCGAGGTGCCATCTGATATCAAGGGTTAGGACATAATATCTCAGACTTATTCTCAATCTCATAACCTCGGTGTTCAAAGCTCTGCTCTGAGTACTCATGAATCTCAATGATATACGAGAACAGATAATAGTACAAGGACAAATATATATCACATAATTCATGCTTTATAAATTAAATCACTACTCATTTAATTCAATTAATTCAAGAATCAATAAAGCATGCTCGCACGTATTTAAAAATAATCATTTAAATAAATCAATCACATGCGAGAGTTCAATACATGCGGACTCTCTCTACCCCGCTCACTCTAGTTCAAATCCAAGAATCTTATTGCTCCGATACCACTTAATGTGAGACCCCGTTTCTAATCCTCTAATATCGAATAATTAAACATAATCGAACACAATAAGCCGCGAAAAACGAATCAAAATTTTTTAATTTTTTTTTTAAAAGCACTGCGCGCCCGCGCCATAATCAGGCGCGCCCGCGCCAAGCCTTCGCAAAACAACGGCGCGCCCATTCCCTCGCTTCGCGAATCAACGGCGCACCCGAGCCAAGAACCGCGCGCCCGCGCCGCCCTCTCGAACTGCTGAACTCCAGGGCACAAAAGAAAAGTCTAACAAACTAAACTCAAAAACTCAAACAACCAAGGTTCAAACATCATAAATACATGAGATCTAAGGAGTTGAAACACCAACAAAACGATGTTTAACAATACAAGTTTGATGGTAGGGATTCGTTCGACTAAACAAAACAGTACAAATCCAAAAGGTACGACCCTAAGATACACGATGTCTCACTTCTATCATCACACCCCGAGCTAACCCAAACGACTTGGTCCAGCTCTTGATCCTCCTGTTGCCAAGTACACATACAAACAAAGACAGCAGCCGAATAAACCGGTTAGAAATATAATTTCTAAGTAAAATAGACAGGCATGCAATATCAAGTAAACACCTCAGATTGAAATGTAATAATCAGTAACAAATCAAAATGAGAATGAATGAATGCATGACTTCAATACTCGGGACTATCAAATCAGATAATCAAAATATCAATCGTTATTCGGTTGGGATCCCAGGGCCAAGTCTTCACAACAACTCACCGACACACCCATTCGGGGTGGATGTCGTTCAACTCAATCCCTAGACTTCAGAGCAACTATAAGAAGTATTTTGGCAATTGGAAAAACTCGAAATCCAAAGCCACTTCAATATAGCTCCCTAAATCGTCTAAGTTCAAAACAAATCGAGAAATCGGCTCAATATGGAATGCAAGTGAAAATAGAATAACAATCAAATTCACTTAAGCAATTAAACATGTAGTATGTGATTTTTGGGAACTCGAGAATAAGTCAATCTCGAGTATTCGTTCTCATTCGTTTCATTGTCGACTTTTACCTTTTCTCGAAACTTCAAGTGATTCCTGTCAACAAGAGATAACTCGATATCATAGTCTATTCGGATAACAAACTCAAAGTCGATACAACAATCAATAATATACCGTTTTCAATTCTTCAATTGATAAACAAGTCTCGAAGTTTGATCAACTCCCAAATCCTCAATCAACTGTCAAAACATCGAATACGGACTCAAAATCAATTCGGAATTCAAACTCAATCAAATTCGATATTCAACTAAAACCGAACCAAAACCGTTAACTCAAACTCGATTTCAACGGCATAACGGCTATAAACTAACTATCCGAAAATAAAAACCATCAAACAACAATCACAATAACTCAATCATCATCACAATCCATCAAAACAACTCAAATCCAACCTCAATCAAAATCATCATTTTCAAATTTCACCTCTAAAATCATAAAAAATCCAAACTTCGTTCTTTTTTCAAACCGAATTCGAATACACGATCTATACTAGCTCAAGAACGACATACTCCAATATTATCAAATTCTGACAACTCAACAAAATCTAAGTTCAAGAGATCGTAGCAAAACATACGTCTAAATGAAGCCCTCGTTGCGGTGATCGTGAATCTCAACTCGGAATTGAAATCTAACGGTCGGATCGAGCAAATCGAAGGAAGAAGAAGCTCAAAATGGCGTCTCCCATGGCTTCCAATAGTACGTACGAAAAAGAGAGGAGAAGGGGGAGGAGGGAAATGATTTGATGTGATGGTGAGGCAAGTTGCCTTAAGATATTATACAAAATCCAATTTTTTGCATTTCAGTCCTTTATTTCTCCAAGTTTGCAAAATGATCCCCTGTGAATATCAATACTATTGGAAAACGGTGTTCAGATCAATTAGAATTGATACTCGGTGCAGCGGAAGTTTTTAAAATTTTATATGGAACGATTCCATATCATGGGTATCAAAACTTTTTGATTAAATTGTGCGTGTAAAAATTAAATAACAATTAAATTTTTACCTTGAATCTCGAAACGAGATTATGGACACCAACAGATAACTCTGCTCTTGTTGAATATCCCAGGAACTGATGAACGAACAATTCTTCAATCAGGTCCACGAACAGAAGTTTAATCCCTCTGATAGACTGCACTAGAAAGTCTATCAGAAGTTTCTGCGAAGAGATAGAACAGATATGATCTGCTAATTCAGACTGCAAATTCGAAATTCGCAGACTGAAAATTCTCTAAGACAGAGAGAGGGGGGGCGGCCGAAATTCCTAGACTGGAGGCTAGGGTTTTCGAAAATTTGAGTGTAAGTTGTGTGTAATTTTTGTACTGCAATAACTTATTTATAATGTGGGCTGCTAACAGCTTAGTGCCCATTAGTCATAAGTTCAAGCCTGACAAGCAAAGTCCGCATGTTCAAAAATTAATATAAAATTCATCGTGACTCAGATTGATAAACCAATTTCACCAATGTGCACAGAAACCATTTCTGCATCTTTAGAGTCAAGATAAATTTTCTGAATCCGAATTCAGTGGTTTCCAAAAATGTCCATCACTATGTCATTTTAGGAAATCTTACTCCCTCTACTCTTAAATAAGAAGTCCCACTTCTTTATTCACTAAATTTAACTCTTTAAATTTAATTATCTCAACGGGGATTAAAAATTCATTACTTGTGTGACCCCCAATGGTTCAGGGATACAGCTAGCCGTGGGCTCACAACTCCTTGTGACTCGGAACAACAATTTCCGACTTGCCCATCGAATCATGGTATGAGCACCTAGCAACATCGCCCCATGATTCCCTAGGTATCACTGATAGTGCCTGCAAGAACCAATATATTTTGGTTAGCGTACAGTACGGTCCCTTCATCCATATATCCCGATCGAATCAACAACTATTGGTAAATCGAGAGTCGTTCGAGATTTGATAACCATGAAATGCATCTTGAAGATCAAATAGTGACATCGCATGTGCTACTAAGAAACCATTTCTTAAAACACATCATGTACTCTGGCCAGAGATTCTTCACACTAATATCTCCTCAGATTGCATAGGATATCCACACTAGCAAGTATGTGGTGAATCCTTGACAACAAAGCATCGACTCCTATATGTGTCGTAACTGTACCCAATCCCAACATCTGATGACCCCAATAGAGTCGGTAAATGAGTCAAAGTACAGTACTAGCATATAGAGTCTCAATGATGTTTCAAGTAGTAAGGACTAATAGTGTACAACCAAAACCGCGGACTTTATCCACTCGATAAGTGATAACCACTTGGAAAGTCCAGATAGGGTAGTTCGATCATTCATCGTATGAATATCCATTTGCATGCTTTGAACATCTCTATGTTCCATACCAATGAAGTGTGGTACTCGGCATCGCAAATGCTAGTCTCAATCTCGAGCGATCCTTATCCTTATTAACGGACGGCTCAATCGACTAGGAACTGTTTAGAATATACAGTGACTATAAGATGTGTTTCATGATAGCCATCCCCATGTGCCACCAGATCTTACATACACTATAGTATATTCAAGGTCTTCATCTAAACATCTTATAGTATGTCACAACATAATAATATGATAAAAGATAAAGTAAATGCCATTATAAAAGTGTAAATTATATTAAACAAAAGATTGTTTATACATAGAGTCATAAAAGCCCTTAGCCACAAGTTGGCTCACCGGGCACCCACTCTTTCAAATACGATTCTTAAATACTGAAAACTCTGATTATCTCGATTAAACTCAATTATAATAAAATCGGGGCTTTACATGATTGGTGCATCTAAATCTGAATCTCGGCCCTCCTATTTATATACAACGATCGGAACTTCTGTTCCTCGATCGGAACGTCCGATCCTGCCATCGGAGCTTCCGAAGATCCTCATCTGCCACGTGTCAAAATATCACTGGTTGACTTCGGATAGGGGTGATCGGAGCTTCCGATCCTGCCACACGTCATGTCTGACGTAATACCATCGGAGCTTCTGATCCTGCATCGGAGCTTCCGATCTCGATTGGAACGTCCGATCCAGCATCGGAGTTTCCGATCCGTCCGGTACCCAATCTATTTAATTAGTGTTGATTAATCCCTTAATCACTAATTTTGGTTACGGGCTACTACATTCTCCCCCACTTAAGATATTTCGTCCTCGAAATCAGATCTTAAGTACCGAATGTGATACAGAAATCAGAAACATTCTTTATTCAAATCAAACGTTTACAGAGTTTGAAACTGAATACAACTATAAGAATGAAATCAAAACAACTCAGGATGGTCTTCACGCATCCTGTCCTCAAGCTCCCAAGTAGCTTCCTCAGTGCCTCGGTGCTGCCACTGAACTAAAACTAGAGGAATGACTTTGTTGCGCAAAACTTTATCCTTATGATCCAGGATACGAATAGGTTTCTCAACATAGGTCAAATCCTTGCTCACCTGAACCTCAGACCGCTGCAGAAAATGAGACTCATCCGCCACATACCGTCGCAACAAAGATACGAGGAACACGTCGTGAATACTGGAAAGATGCGGTGGCAAAGCTAGTCGATAAGCCAAATCGCCAATGCTTTCCAAGATCTCAAACGGACCGATAAACCTAGGAGACAACTTGCCCTTAAGGCCAAATCTAAGAATTTTGCGAAAAGGTGACACTCTCAGAAACACTTTATCCCCGACATCGAACTGCAAAGGCCTACGCTTGGTGTTAGCATAGCTGGCCTGACGATCCTGTGCAGTCTTAATCCATTTCTTGATCTGATCAACAATGTCTACCGCCTGCTGGATAAACTCCGGTCCCTCAGCCTGTCTCACCCCCACTTCTTCCCAGAAGAGTGGAGTACGACAATGTCGCCCGTACAACGCCTCAAAAGGTGTCATCCCAATACTAGTATGATAGTTGTTGTTGTACGCGAACTCGATCAATGGCAAATGATCCTGCCAGGCTGAACCAAAATCCATGACGCACGCTCTAAGCATATCCTCCAAAGTACGGATAGTGCGCTCTGACTAACCATCAGTCTCCGGATGATATGCAGTACTCAAACTGAGAGTAGTACCCATCGCATGCTGAACACTCCCCCAGAATCTAGAAGTAAACCTGGGGTCCCGATCGCTGACAATGCTCACAGGAACTCCATGAAGTCGAACGATCTCCTGAATGTACAACCGAGCCATACGATCCACATTGTACTCCCGGCTATAGGCAATTAAATGCGCTGACTTGGTGAGTCGGTCCACCACAACCCAGATAGAATCACAGTTCCTCGGGGATACCGGCAAATGGGTCACAAAGTCCATTGTGATAAACTTCCATTTCCATTCAGGAATAGGCAGACTGTGAAGCAATCCTCCAGGTCGTCGGTGCTCTACCTTGACCTGTTGACACACCAAACATCTCGAAACAAACTGATAAACACTACGTTTCATTCCCTTCCACCAGAAACGAGTACGTAGATCCTTGTACATCTTGTTGCTCCCAGGATGAATACTCAACTTAGTGCGATGCGCCTGAGACAAAATTTCCTCTCGCAACTCTACATCCTGCGGAATCACAAGCCTACCAAACAAACACAGAAAGCCATCTGACTGATAATGAAATCCAGACGATCTACCCTCGTTAGCTAGATGAGCTAAATGCTGCGTCTTCGAATCAGACATCTGAGCATCTCGAATCCGCGAATACAAAGCTGGCTCAGATAATATCGCGAACATTTGGATGCTCTGCATACCTTTCTTATGCTTGAAGGTATACCCTGAAGTACAACAGTCATTTATCGCACTAGACATCGAACAAGTCTGAAGTGCGGATAGTCGCACCTTGCGACTCAATGCATCAGCGGTGAGATTAGAAGCTCCCGGATGGTACTTAATCTTGCAATCATAGTCCTTAAGCAAGTCCATCCAACATCTCTGCCTCATGTTCAACTCCGCCTGAGTGAACAAATACTTGAGACTCTTATGGTCGGTGAAGATCTCAAATTTCTCGCCATACAGATAATGACGCCAGATCTTCAAAGCGAACACAATGGCTGCTAACTCCAAATCATGGACTGGATAATTGTCCTCGTGAAGTTTCAGCTGTCTAGAAGCATATGCTATCATATGCCCATTCTGAGTCAGGACACAACCTAACCCCTGAAGAGAAGCATCAGTGTATACCACATACCCTCCAGATCCTGACGGTAATGCCAACACTGGCGCAGAAGTCAACCGCCATCGAAGCTCACAAAAATTCTCCTCACACTCTGAGGACCACTCGAAATCAACACCCTTGCGGGTAAGTTGCGTTAACGGTCGAGCTAACTGAGAGAAGTTCAGAATGAAGCGATGATAATACCCTGCTAGACCCAAAAATCTACGGATCTCAGCAACTGTCGTCGGACGCGACCAATTAAGCACCGCCTCAATCTTGCTTGGATCAACAGAAATCCCCTCCCTGGATATGATATGGCCAAGAAAGACCACTCGATCCATCCAAAACTCACACTTGCTCAGCTTGGCGTATAACTGCTCATCTCAAAGAGTCTGCAGTACCAACCGCAAGTAAGAAACATGCTCTTCTGTATTATGCGAATACACCAAGATGTCGTCAATAAATACCACGACAAACTTGTCCAAATACTCCCTGAAGACACGGTTCATCAGGTCCATGAATATAGCCGGCGCATTAGTCAAACCAAATGGCATCACTAGAAACTCTTAATGCCCATAGCGAGTATGGAATGCAGTCTTGGCTACGTCCTGATCTCGGACTCTCAACTGATGATACCCAGATCTCAAGTCAATATTGGAGTAAACTGAAGTGCCTTGAAGCTGATCAAACAAGTCATCAATACGAGGAAAAGGATACTTGTTCTTCACAGTGACTCGATTCAGCTGCCGATAGTCAATGCACAGCCGCATCGACCCATCCTTCTTCTTCACAAAGAGAACAGGAGCTCTCCAAGGAGATGCACTAGGACGAATGTACCCGTTGTCCAAAAGATCCTGTAGTTGATTCTTCAACTCACGCATCTCTGATAGAGCCAAACGATACGGTGCTCGAGAAATAGGCGAAGTACCAGGCATCAACTCTATGCCAAACTCGACTTCCCTAACAGGAGAAAAACCCGGAATCTCATCAGGAAATACATCTGGAAATTCATCCACGACCGGAATGCACTCTATCCCAATGCTTTCAGCGGACAAATCAACTGCATAGATAAGGTAACCTTCCCCGCCAGACACTAGAGCTCGATAGGCTCTCAAAGCAGATACCAGTGGCATCGGGGTTCGCGCTCCCTTACCATAGAAAAACCAGCTCTCATCCCCTTCCGGATGAAAGTGTACTAATATCTGATAGCAGTCCACTGAAGCTCGATAGGTAGTCAGCATGTCTATCCCTAGAATGCAATCAAAATCATCCATCGCAAGGACCATGAGATTCGCAATCAAAATGTTACCCTCGAACTCTAAAGGGCAACCCATCACTAGGCGCTTGGCCAAAGCAGACTGACCCGTCGGAGTAGAAACTAAAACTACTACGTCTAGTAAAATGCAAGGTAACTTATGCGTCTTAACAAAACGTGCAAAAATGAAGGAATGAGATTCACCAGTGTCAATAAGTACAAGAGCAGGTATACCATAAAGCAATAATGTACCTGCGATGACTTTCTCATTCTCCTCCACTGTCTGATCATGTCTCAGGGCAAACACCTGGCCAGAAGCTCGTGGCCTCAAATGACAACTCCCAGCAGGCTGTCCCTGCGACCTCTGCTGAACGGTGGCTTGAGAACTAGATCCTGAACCAAAACCGGAACCGCCTCCCCCAGATAGTGGACAATCCCTCCGGATATGACCAGTCTCTCCACAACAGAAACAAGCTCCAGAAGCTCTACGGCAACGGTCGGTCGGATGGTTCTTCCCACAGTGATCACACTTGTCCTTCTTACCGAAACGGACAACACCAGCAGAGCCAGAGGAAGTAGATCCAGACTTCTTGAAGGATTGGGCACGGGGACCCAAAGAACTAGCAGGTCTCGACTGAGAGAAATGTTGGAGAACGGTGATCAGATCAATCAGAATTGATACCCGGTGCAGCGGAAGTTTAAAAATTTTATATGGAACGATTCCATAATGGGTATCAAAACTTTACGATTAAATTGTGTGTGTAAAAATTAAATAACAATTATAAATTTTTACCTCCAATCTCGAATCGAGATTATGGACACCAACAGATTGCTCTGCTCTTGTTGTATCTCCCAGGAACTGATGGACGAACTGTTTTTCAATCAGGTCCACGAACAGAGATTTAATCCCTCTGATAGATTGCACTAGAAAATCTATCAGAAGTTTCTACGAAGAGAATTAACGAATTTGATCCGTTAAACCAGACTGTAATTCAAAATTCACAAACTGGATTTTTCCCGAGCAGAGGGGAGGGGGGCGGCCACTATTTGAGAGAAAACTAGGGTTTTTCGAAAATTGTGACCTGTGTTATGTAATTTCTGTACTGCAATAACTTATTTATAATGTAGGCCGCTAACAGCTTAGGGCCCATTAGTCATAAGTTCAAGCCTGACAAGCAAAGCCCGCATGTTCAGAAATTAATATAAAATTCATCGTGACTCTGATTGATAAACTGATTTTACCAATGTTCACAGAAACCATTTCTGCACCTTTTAAAGTCAAGATAAATTTTTCTGAATCCGAATTCAGTGATTTCCAAAAATGTCCATCCCTATGTCATTTTAGGAAATCTTACTCCTCTACTCTTAAATAAGAAAGCCCACTTCTTTGTTCATTAAATTTAACTCTTTAAATTTAACTATCTCAACGGGGATTAAAAATCCATTACTCTGTGTGACCCTCAATGGTTCAGGGATACAGCTAGCCGTGGGCTCACAACTCCTTGTGACTCGGAACAACAATTTCCGACTTGCCCATCGAATCATGGTAAGAGCGCCTAGCAACATCGCCCCATGATTCCCTAGGTATCACTGATAGTGCCTGCAAGAACCAATAGATTTTGGTTAGCGTACAGTACGGTCCCTTCATCCATATATCCCGATCGAATCAACAACCATTGGTAAATCGAGAGTCGTTCGAGATTCGATAACTATGCAATACATCTTGAAGATCAAATAGTGACATCGCATGTGCTACTAAGAAACCATTTCTTAAAACACATCATGTACTCTGGCCAGAGTTTCGTCACACTAATATCTCCTCAGATCGCATAGGATATCCACACTCGCAAGTATGTGGTGAATCCTTGACAACAAAGCATCGACTCCTATATGTGTTGTAACTGTACCCAATCCCGACACCTGATGACCCCAATAGAGTCGGTAAACGAGTCAAAGCACAGAACTAGCATATAGAGTCTCAATGATATTTCAAGTAGTAAGGACTAATGGTGTACAACCAAAACCGCGGACTTTATCCACTCGATAAGTGATAACCACTTGGAAAGTCCGAATAGGGTAGTTCGATCATTCATCGTATGAATATCCATTTGCATGCTTCGAACATCTTTATGTTCCTTACCAATGAAACGTGGTACTCTGCATCGCAAATGCTAGTCTCAATCTCGAGCGATCCTTATCCTTATTAACGGACGGCTCAATCGACTAGGAACAGTTTAGAATATACAGTGACTATAAGATGTGTTTCATGATAGCCATCCCCATGTGCTACCACATCTTACATACACTATAGTATATTCAAGGTCTTTATCAAAACAACAATAGTATATCACAATATAACAATATGAAGAAAGATAAAGTCATTGCCATTAATAAAAGTGTAAATTATATTAAACAAAAGATTGTTTATTCAAAGAGTCATCAAAGCCCTTAGCCACAAGTTGGCTCACCGGGCACCCACTCTTTCAATCTCCCACTTGCCCTAAAGCCAACTAGTCATACTACGTAGACCCATTGCTTCGCGATGTTTGTCAAATAATGGTCCTGGCAAGGGCTTAGTAAGTGGATCAGCGATATTGTCTGCAGAAGCCACTCTTTCGACAGTGATGTCTCCTCTTTCCACAATCTCCCGGATGATGTGGTATTTCCTCAGTACGTGTTTGGATCTTTTATGAGACCTTGGTTCCTTTGCCTGAGCAACGGCACCCGTGTTGTCACAGTACACCGGGACTGGACCAACAACTTCCGAAATAACGCCCAACTCTTGGACGAAATTCCTCATCCAAACGGCCTCTTTAGCAGCAGCTGATGCTGCAATGTATTCTGCCTCAGTGGTGGAATCCTCTGTGGTATCCTACTTGGAACTCTTCCAAGAGACAGCACCGCCATTGAGCATGAACACAAATCCAGAGGTTGACTTCGATTCATCCACGTCACTTTGGAAGCTAGAGTCGGTATAGCCTTCCAATTTTAGTTCTCTTCATCCATATACCATGAACATATTCTTAGTCCTTCGTAAGTACTTAAGAATGTCCTTCACGGCTTTCCAATGCATTTGACCGGGATTAGCTTGATATCTGCTCGTGACACTCAGAGCAAATGCTATATCCGGTCTGGTAGATATCATCCCATACATGATACTACCAATGGCTGACGCATATGGTACATGTGTCATTTTCTCTATCTCTTCATCAGTCTTGGGACACATAGACCTGGATAGAGAAACTCCATGACACATGAGTAGATGTCCTCTCTTGGACCCATCCATTGAAAACCGTTTCAATATGGTGTCGATGTAGGTTGCTTGAGTGAGTCCTATCATTCTCTTAGATCTATCTCTATAGATCTGTATCCCTAGAATATAGGATGCCTCACCCAAATCCTTCATCGAGAATCTACCTGATAACCATATCTTTGTTGACTGCAACATGCCTACGTCATTCCCAATGAGTAGGATGTCATCAACATAAAGTACTAAGAATGTCACCGCATCCTTAACTACTTTCTTGTACAGGCATGGTTCCTCTGGGTTCTTGATGAAACCAAAATCCTTTATTGTTTCATCAAATTTTTGGTTCCAACTTCTTGATGCTTGTTTTAGACCATAGATTGATCTCTGAAACTTGCATACCTTATGCTCGCTTTCCATGGATGTGTATCCCTCAGGCTGCGTCATATAGATCTCTTCCTTAATGTTTCCAATAAGAAATGCAGTCTTCACATCCATTTGCCATATCTCATAGTCATACCAAGCAGCTATGGCAATAAGGATTCTTATGGACTTGAACATTGCAACTGGTGAAAAGGTTTCATCATAGTCAACTCCTTGACTTTGAGTATAACCTTTCGCCACCAATCGCGCCTTGTAGGTCAATACCTTACCATCAGGCCCAAGCTTTCTCTTGTAGATCCATTTACACCCTATTGGAACAATTCCATCGGGAGGATCTACTAAAGACCAAACTTTATTTGTATGCATCGAATCTATTTCCGACTGCATAGCTTCAAGCCATAAATTTGAATCCGCATCAGAAATTGCTTCCTTGAAGTTTCTTGGATCACATCCAACGTCGGGTTCTTCTTGATCCCCTTCAAGAAGAAGACCATATCGAATAGGAGGTCTAGAAGTCCTCTCGGATCTTCTAAGTACAGGCGTGTCTATCAATGGTTCCTGAGGTGTAGGATCGTTTTTGTATTTTGGGTTCTTCTCGAATTTCTTCGAGTTCCATCATCTCGCCTTTCTTATCCAATAAGAACTCCTTCTCCAAGAAGGTGGCATTCCTTGAAACAAACACCTTTGTTTCAGCAGGATGATAGAAATAATATCCGATTGAATTCTTCGGATACCCTACAAAATAACATAAGGTGGATCGACTATCCAACTTATCTCCCACTGTCTGCTTCACGTAAGCAGGACATCCCCAAATCCTCAAGTACGAATACTTAGGAGCTTTTCCATTCCATAACTCGTATGGTGTTTTGTCCACTGCTTTAATGTGGACGTTTTTCAACAACAATACCGCCTTTTCAAGCGCGTAGCCCCAAAACGGTGGAAACTCAGTGAAGCTTATCATGGATCGAACCATGTCTAACAAAGTTCGATTACGACGCTCCGATACACCATTCATCTGTGGTGTCATAAGAGAAGTCCACTGAGAGAGAATCCCATTCTACTTCAGATGGTCCAAAAACTCGGTACTCAAGTATTCTCCACCTCGATCCGATCGAAATGCTTTAATAATTTTACCCAGCTTGTTTTCTACTTCAGCCTTGAATTCTTTGAACTTTTCAAATGCTTCAGACTTATATTTCATTAAATATAAATACCCATACCTAGAATAATCATCAGTAAAGGTAATGAAGTAGGTGTGGCCATATTGAGTACCAATTCTAAATGGACCACAAACGGTTGTATGGATCAAATCCAACAGATTTTGACTACGCTCAGGTTTCCCCTTAAAAGGAGATTTAGTCATTTTTCCTTTCAGGCAGGATTCACAAGTAGGTAGAGAGTTAATATCAGACATATCAAACATGCCCTCTCCCACTAGCTTGTTCATCCTCCTTGAGGAAATATGACCTAGCCTAGCATGCCAAAGGTTTGCCGGGTTTTGACTATCGATTTTCCTTTTGTTTGTTGTTGCCGGTTTATCAACATAATTTATTGGAACGTCTTTCAATTTTAAGTTATATAGATCGTTTTCAAGTTGTCCATTTCCAATCAAACATTCATTCTTGTAAATATTGCAAATCTCATTCACAAAATTGCAAGAAAAACCATCTCTATCAAGCATAGAAATAGAAATAATGTTTTTAATCAAATCTGGAACAAATAAAACATCTCTCAAAAGTAACTTAAAATCGTTCTGCAAAATTAAATAAACATCTCCCACAGCTTTAGCTTCAACTCTGGAACCATTTCCGAGCCTCAGCCGGGTCTCACCCATTCTAAGCTTGCGACTTCTTGTCATCACCTGCAAATCATTTCAAATGTGAGATCCACATCCGGTATCCAATACCCAAGAAGTAGTATTAAGTGAAACATTTATTTCAATATAGAACATACCCTTCGCAGTTCGCAACTGCTCTAGATATTCCTTGCAGTTACGCTTCCAATGACCGGGCTTCTTGCAGTAATGGCAAACATCCTTGGACTTTTCCATGTTTGAAGCCTTTGTCTTGTACTTCTTCTCGGGTTCGATTTTCTTGGGTGGGGCAGAACTTTTCTTACCCTTTGTACTTGGCCCCTTCTTAGCAGAAGAAAAGGAGCCCACCAAGAAAGCCGGTTTATCCTTCTTTAATGTGGATTCATATGTTACAAGCATATTGACCATCTCTTCAAGGGAGGCCTCTATCTTGTTCATATTTAAATTCATCACAAATCCGTCAAACGAAGAAGGAAGAGATAGAAGTAATAAGTCCACGTTGAGTTCATGCTCCAACACCAAATCAAGCGTTACCAACTTCTGTATGAGCCAAATCACTCGTACCCCATGATCACGGACCAAAGTCCCTTCACGCATGCGACACGTCATTAGCTCCTTTACAGTAGCGAACCTTTCAGCTCTCGATTGAGCCCCAAAAAGTTCCTTGAGTTGTACGTGAATGTCAGCAGCATTCACGGTGTCCTCAAATCGCCTCTGGAGTTCATCAGACATCGAGGCTTGCATATAGCATTTGGCCTTGATATCATGGTCCCACCATGTATCAAGTTTGGCTAACTCTTCTGGACTTATATCAGCTGGTGCTTTCTTCGGAGGAGATTTTTCTAACACGTAGAGCATCTTCTCCGAAGTCAAGACAATATTCAACTTAAGGAACCATTCCGTATAGTTTGCGCCAGTCAGTTTATTTTGTTCGAGGATAGAGAAAAGTGGATTACGCGAATTCATCTTTATGAAATACTGAAAAGAAACAGACAAATATCAGTGATTGTTTAATTAATTTACTAAGACATAAAATAGGCGAAATTTATTTTATGAATCTCACTCCCACTATTTTAACGATTTCACTACCCTCTAGTGAAAACGGGAAACTGTTTTCCTTAGTGAGAACATGGAGTCCAATTGACAAACTATGGTCCCGAATAATATCAGCCAACCATAATTTTCAAAAGGTAGAGCCCAATTGCTTCCAAAGCAACCTCCACGTTTTTACCTCATGTCCAATAAGGGCCCAATAATATGACGCCGTTTATTGTGACATGTCAAGATGACTCATCAATATTAAGTTGTGATGGACGATCGCCATGTGGATCCCCAAATAATATGAGCCGATCCCATGGGAGTTCCACCCAACTTACAACATGTGTCGATCCAATGTACAGCTTTCCGACAAACGGGCCCCCCCAATAATATGAGCTGGACCGTATCTGCGGGTAGCATCTCATACATTGATCGTTGATGGAAGGTAGGAACATTTAAAAAATTTAAAATTTTCTTTATTTATCTTGATATCAATTTTAAATCATATTTAAAATGAGGGATTTTAATTTTGAAAATTTGTCTCATCACTTTAAAATTTTGTATGCTTGCCGGATTCACACAATTTAGTCTAAAACATGCATACAACAATAATATCACATATTATATAGGATGATCGATTCCATTTCTAATCGACCCGTGGTTTCCAATCACGAGTCTTAGTCCAATCCTAGGTAATATGCAGTATGCAATGCAATCCTATTACATTGAGCTTCCAATTTACATTTCTTCTGTCTTTATTATCTGCTGGGCCCACCTCCATCTTCAAATCTTCATCTCCCACTAAGTCTAATGTATTTACAATAAATAACCATGACAAGTAGGGGATACATTTCAAGGGGTGGGAACGGGCCATAAACCAGGCCCACTTTTATTACATATGACAATTCATATTGGGCCATAAACCAGGCCCATTAATAAATCCAACAAAAATAAAAACAAATATAAATTCCTAACATACACCTACAAAATTGGTCATGGCAATCGATCATCCTTATCCAATAATATTTAATTCAAAATTAATTTATTGGATAACATGCAATGGAAATTTAAATTAAAAGGATAAAATCATATTCCATATATAAAATCTTATTTTACATACAAAATCATATTTTATCTTTTTATCAAATAAAATCATATTTTACATATAAAATCCAATTTTATACATAAAATCATATTTTACTCAATATATCCATAAGATCATATCTTATCATCAATTGTACCAAAAATAATTAATTTCATAAAATCTGATTTAAAGGATAAAATATATAAATTTTCCAAAAATTCAAATTTATCCAAAAATCAATTTTAAAATATTCGGACTCGAACAATTCGATCCGACGCCTCGTGGACCAATCAAAAACAATTTTCGATCGGACCAAAAAATAGAATTTTAACATATTAAAATTTTAATTTTAAAAATTAAAAATTAATTTTTCCCGGGCCGCCCGGGACGCTCCCGGGCTGCCCGCGCCCCAAAAGGGCTCGGGCCGGGCAGCCCGGCTGCCCGGGGCAGCGACTCTCGCTGCCCCCCGGGAAGCGATCCAATCGCTGCCCGTGTTTTTGCCCGAAAAATTTTTAATTTAAAAAAATTTATTTTGTTTAAAAAACCGAGGCTTAAAAATTTTTGTACAATCGATTAATTTAATCGCTTGATCTGAGCAACCTGTCTCTGATACCACTGTTGGAGAACGGTGATCAGATCAATCAGAATTGATACCCGGTGCAGCGGAAGTTTAAAAATTTTATATGGAACGATTCCATAATGGGTATCAAAACTTTACGATTAAATTGTGTGTTTAAAAATTAAATAACAATTATAAATTTTTACCTCCAATCTCGAATCGAGATTATGGACACCAACAGATTGCTCTCCTCTTGTTGTATCTCCCAGGAACTGATGGATGAACTGTTCTTCAATCAGGTCCACGAACAGAGATTTAATCCCTCTGATAGATTGCACAAGAAAATCTATCAGAAGTTTCTACGAAGAGAATTAACGAATTTGATCCGTTAAACCAAACTGTAATTCAAAATTCACAGACTGAATTTTTCCCGAGCAGAGGGGAGGGGGGCGGCCACTATTTGAGAGAAAACTAGGGTTTTTCGAAAATTGTGACCTGTGTTATGTAATTTATGTACTGCAATAACTTATTTATAATGTAGACCGCTAACAGCTTAGGGCCCATTAGTCATAAGTTCAAGCCTGACAAGCAAAGCCCGCATGTTCAGAAATTAATATAAAATTCATCGTGACTCTGATTGATAAACTGATTTTACCAATTTTCACAGAAACCATTTCTGCACCTTTTAAAGTCGAGATAAATTTTTCTGAATCCGAATTCAGTGATTTCCAAAAATGCCCATCCCTATGTCATTTTAGGAAATCTTACTCCTCTACTCTTTAATAAGAAGTCCCACTTCTTTGTTCATTAAATTTAACTCTTTAAATTTAACTATCTCAACGGGGATTAAAAATCCATTACTCTGTGTGACCCTCAATGGTTCAGGGATACAGCTAGCCGTGGGCTCACAACTCCTTGTGACTCGGAACAACAATTTCCGACTTGCCCATCGAATCATGGTAAGAGCGCCTAGCAACATCGCCCCATGATTCCCTAGGTATCACTGATAGTGCCTGCAAGAACCAATAGATTTTGGTTAGCGTACAGTACGGTCCCTTCATCCATATATCCCGATCGAATCAACAATCATTGGTAAATCGAGAGTCGTTCGAGATTCGATAACTATGCAATACATCTTGAAGATCAAATAGTGACATCGCATGTGCTACTAAGAAACCATTTCTTAAAACACATCATGTACTCTGGCCAGAGTTTCGTCACACTAATATCTCCTCAGATCGCATAGGATATCCACACTCGCAAGTATGCGGTGAATCCTTGACAACAAAGCATCGACTCCTATATGTGTTGTAACTGTACCCAATCCCGACACCTGATGACCCCAATAGAGTCGGTAAACGAGTCAAAGCACAGAACTAGCATATAGAGTCTCAATGATGTTTCAAGTAGTAAGGACTAATGGTGTACAACCAAAACCGCGGACTTTATCCACTCGATAAGTGATAACCACTTGGAAAGTCCGAATAGGGTAGTTCGATCATTCATCGTATGAATATCCATTTTCATGCTTCGAACATCTCTATGTTCCTTACCAATGAAACGTGGTACTCTGCATCGCAAATGCTAGTCTCAATCTCGAGCGATCCTTATCCTTATTAACGGACGGCTCAATCGACTAGGAACAGTTTAGAATATACAGTGACTATAAGATTTGTTTCATGATAGCCATCCCCATGTGCTACCACATCTTACATACACTATAGTATATTCAAGGTCTTTATCAAAAAAATAATAGTATATCACAATATAACAATATGAAGAAAGATAAAGTCATTGCCATTAATAAAAGTGTAAATTATATTAAACAAAAGATTGTTTATTCAAAGAGTCATCAAAGCCCTTAGCCACAAGTTGGCTCACCGGGCACCCACTCTTTCAAGAAAGACCTGTTCCGTCGAATGCTGTCCTCCGCCTACTGACAACGGCTCACCAAACCCTCGTAGGACATGTCGTCACCAACCGCTACACGATCATGGATCTCAGGGTTAAGGCCCTGAAGGAACAGATTATACTTTATCTCGGAGCTGTCGGCAATCTCCGGGCAATAGGCTAACAGATCAAAGAACTTCTGCTGATACTCGTCAATAGACAAAGCTCCCTGCCTCAAGCTCAGAAGCTCACCTACCTTCGTCTGTCGGAGTGCAAGAGGAAAATATAGCTTGTGGAAAGCTGTGCGGAATTCGGCCCAGGTGGCCACTCCTCTCGCCGCAACAAAAGGTGCAGAAGTAAACCTCTACCACCTGCGCGCACGTCCATCCAGAAGATAACCTAGTGTCTCCATCTTCTTGTCCTCGGTGCAGAGAAATGTTCGGAAAGTCATCTCCATGCGGTCTAACCAGTTCTCCGCCTCTTCAGGAGACTCGACTCCACACAAGGGCTTAGGCCCCATCTGTAAGAATCGACGTACACTGAAACAGTCCTAATCTCAATGACGATGGCAGCGTTCCCGACGAGGCTCCCGGTTGGCATCACCCCAACGCCCACCAATACTGCCATGAGAACTCTGGTCATCATGATCTGCCATCTACAAAATTAACCTAACGGTTATCTTATGTAGAATCTAAATCTCAAGAATACTTTGCATGCTCTGATACCATAAATGTAGTGACACTTACCTAAATCACCTACTAAACCAAACTTAGGCATGCAATTAACTTAATTAAACGGATATCAGAATAAAACTGCGGAAACCATAAACAATATACAATCCCAAGGCAAGAAATCTGTAAAATACCCAAATATTATACAACCAGATCGAACAGCTGTATCAATCCAAATAACAATAGAATAAAACCTTGACGAAGCTCCAGCTGACCAACCACTGCCTAGCCCCTCTTGGATCCACCCGCCTCGTCCAATCGCAAACCTGCCCCATGGAAATAGGGTGTCCAGAAACACAGAGTACGAGACGTGAGCATAAAACGCTCAGTATGAGAGTATGAGTATACATGCATGCAAAGTGAACTCCCTATAACTCGAGGTCAAGGATCAGATACAAAGACAGACCGGGCCCTGGTATGTAGCACGCTGTGCCGTCGCTTCAGGAGGTGGCTCTCATACCATAATACTAGTGGATTTACCGAACCCAAAGCCATGGAAGTCAATCCACTAACAGAATAGGGTACAACCCTACTAATAGACATCTCGAAGGAGATAGCTCAGTATGCAATGAATGCAGCATAAATCAATGACATATAAACCATGCAGTCATATAATACATGCATACTCAGTCAGGATATCTCGAACAGTACTTTTGTACCTCAAATCAGTGCAAGCTCTACCAACTCTAGGTCCACGCCTATAGTCTGCTATACACTGCCAAATAATACTACTATCATTAAAGTGCTCTAAAAGCCTTAACTAAGCTATTGCATACTCCTAAATATTTTTAGGAATCAAAATCTATACCTTCGTCCGTCGTTAGCCCTTTGCTGTCGATTGCCTCAAAACTAGGCCACAGCTCCGCTACGACGCCTGGATCGCTATGCCACTTCCGGATTCCCGATGGGACGCCTAGAATTCCCTAGATCTGAGTTAGAAGGCTAAGGAATCGAGAGAAAAGAGGTGATTGGTGCGTCTAAATCTGAATCTCGGCCCTCCTATTTATAGACAACAATCGGAACTTCCGTTCCTCGATCGGAACTTCCGTTCCTCGATCGGAGCTTCCGAAGATCCTCATCTACCACGTGTCAAAATATCACTGGTTGACTTCGGATAGGGGTGATCGGAGCTTCCGATCCTGCCACACGTCATGCCTGACGTAATACCATCGGAGCTTCCGATCCGTCCGGTACCCAATCTATTTAATTAGCGTTGATTAATCTCTTAATCACTGATTTTGGTTACGGGCTACTACAGACCGACGGGCAGAGTGTGAGGGCCATTCGTACCCTCGAGGATATGCTTCGAGCGACAGTGATGGATTTTGGTCCAGCGTGGCATGACCACTTGGTGTTAGTGGAGTTTTATTATAACAACAGTTACCACATCAGCATTGACATGGAACCATTCGAGGCTCTTTATGGACGTTGTTTTCGTACACCTTTGTTTTGGGATGAGGTTGGAGAGCGGCAGGTTGAGGGTCCACAGATGATTCAGCAGATGACTGATGCAGTGGAGTTAATCCGACGCAGGATTAAGGCGGCCCAGGATCGACAGGCTAGCTACGCGAACACTCACCGAAGGCCGTTACACTTCGAGGTGGGAGAGCATGTATTCTTGCGAGTATCACCTTTCCGGAAGGTGATGAGGTTTGGTCGCAAGGGTAAACTGACACCGAGATTCATTGGTCCTTTTGAGATTCTCGAGAAGGTTGGAGATGTGGCTTATCGTCTGGCCTTGCCACCCGATCTTTCCAGCATTCATGATGTGTTCCACGTGTCCTTGTTGAGACCGTATGTGGAGGATAAATCACATATTTTGCATCCGACCGAAGTACGGTTAGATCAGGATCTGTCGTATGTGGAGAATCCCCTACGGATTCTAGACAGGAAGGACAAGGTACTTCGTAACAAGCGCATACCGTTGGTGATGGTTCAGTGGCAGCGCAGAGGTACAAAGGAAGCTACTTGGGAGCTGGAGAGCCGGATGCGAGCTGAGCATCCAGAGTTGTTTTGAGATTCTGTAATTTCTTGTATGGATTTTGTACTTATTCAAGTGTAATAAAGAACATTCATGTTGAATCCTGTACTTTTCCTCTGACTTTAATTTCGAGGACGAAATTTCTTAAGTGGGGGAGAATGTAGTAACCCGTATCCGTAATTAATGATTAATGAGTATATTAATCATAGGATCATGTTTATATTAAGTAAAACATGATTAAAGAAGTTTCTGTTGGATTAACGGGATTCAGAAATGGATTCAGAATGATCGGAAATGGTCCGGAGGTGACCCAAAATGGAAGCAACGTTCTGGCAGCTGATGTCATCCGTGATGTCAGCAATATTACGTCATTGCTTACGCACTTGATGGGACATCGGAAGCAACGAAGAGGAACGGACGCAACGTTCGTCAGGTAGAACGGACGCAACGAACCCGAACGGAAGCAACGTTCCGTGTCTATAAATATGAGGGCCGATAGTTCATTTGAGATGCACCAATTCTGTAACGCCCCAAAAACTATTTACTGAATCAATTAAAAATTAAAATAATTATGGAGTTGATAAAATAATTATTATTGCTAATGAGATTATAGAGTGTATTTACAAAATACACGTGTCAGTTAATCAATGAATTTGACTCTTTTTGGATATCTGATATTTTTGGCATTTTGAAATAATTATTGAGATATTGAAATAAAAATAATTATTAATGCCGGATAAATTGATTTGGAGAATATTTGACCGAGTTGACTGGTCAGAGTCTAAGTTGGACTTTTATTTTAATTTGAAAAATTATGAGTTCAATTGACTGGTCAAAGTCAATAATTTCAGATAATGATGTTAATAGATTTTGGGTTTGTGTACCAGAAAAATATCAGATTGAGGATTAATTTTACCAATTGTGTATCAAATAAATAAGTTCGAGATCCGAAATTATCGGGTTACTATAAATAAAAAAAATCACACTGAGAAAACACGGATCAAGATTTTTTCCCCAATTTTTCCCATTTTCTCGACTTTACTGTAGCAGCCGTTGTTTTTTATTTTTCCGGCCATTCACCAAAAACCCGATCGAAGATCCGAACGGTCAGATTGTAGCCAAGATCAAGATAAATCTATTGGTATAAAGAAATCGAAAATCCAACGGTTGAATCGCCAGGAAAATGAGAAATAAAAGACGAGTTCTTCACAGAATTTTCGTGAGTACTGTAGCAGTCCATGTTTTTTATTTTTTTTGGACATTCACCGGAGCTCTGATCAAAGATCCGATCGGTCACTTTGTAGCCAACATCAAGACAAAGCTATTGGTGTAAAAAAATTAATGATCAGACGGTTGGATCGCTGGGAAATTGATGTAGAACAGACAAAATTCATGTAGGTACTATTCATCATCTTCTTCATCGGAAAATTCGCGATTCGAGCCCGTTTTTGTTGGTTTTAAGGCTATTAATCGATGCTATGAGGTTTGTAGAACATTTCCAATCCATAACTCGTCGGTTTTAGACCATTTCAGGCCAAGATCGGAGCTCAAAGACTTCACCGGCGCCGCCTTGTTTTTTTCCGATCTACGGCGCGTCGGAGCTCCGTTCCGGGCGTGGCTTAGATGGTTGATATCGTCTCGTCAAGCTCTACAACCCTGCCAAATTTCATAATTTTTGGAGAAGTTTTGCATCGCCACCGCCGAACCGCCGCGTCGCCGCCATCTTCTCCGGCGAGCCACCGGATTTCGACATATTACCCAATTTTGATCGTATCGACGTGATGAATTCAAATATCCAAGTTTCGAGATGAGATTCGAAACCGTGAAGCGGTGAGAACACAATAAAGTTTGCAATTTAGCGGTCAATGTTTGACCAGAGTTGACCAAAGTTGACTTTTTGTATATTATGTGATTTTTCGCAGATTGGAAGCCATTCGAGGATAATTAGAGGTATAAATCAGCAGTCTATGGATTTGAGCTTTTCCAGATTTGGAAAACTGAGGTATGAGCTGATGTTGATTTCGAAGGGAATGAACACTCGAGCGAGATTGAGATTCTCGAGTTCCCGTTAAAATCACATACTTGCATGATTATTTGATAGTGATTGAATATATGCTCTTATATGATTTTGTATGAGCTATTAATTTAATTGATTAATTTTCGATATGAATTGAAAGACATGAATTTGTTTATATGATTTTGATTTGGAATATTGATGCATTTATTTGATCGAAAAACATGATTTTGCTTATTTGAAATTAATTCAATGAGTTTCGATATTATATTCATGATTTTGAATATATGAATTGAATGAGATGACATCTACGATATTTTGATGTCTGAATAAAGAGATTTGTTGTTTTAATTTGATTTAATTGCATCTGAATCATGTGCATTCATCTTGAGCCTAAATCCTTGATTTTGAAATGGGCTGAGTTGCCCCGATGCGAATTAGATGATTTGGAAGCTATATTTGAGTGGCCTAGGTTGTTGAGTTACGCCTAGCGACCCGAATACTCATTATAGTTGCACCAAAGTCTAGAGGTTTGAGACACGTGACACCACATCGAGCGGGAGAGTCGGTGAGTTTGTTGCGTGATCTTGACCTCGGGATCCCAACCGAAGTATCGAGTCTCCTTTGATTATCCGATTTGATAATCCCAATTTTTAAACACATGCATTTCATATTTATTTATCATCGAATAATGTTTATGTTATATCATGTTTTTGATATACTTATTTGATTTTGCATGTTATGTCGCTTATACTGTGATTTTATTCTCACTGAAGTTATCCGGCAGTTGTCTTGTTTTGTATGTGTACTTAACAACAGGTGGGGCAGGAGCTAGTCAGAGTCGGCATGGTTAGCTTGAGATCGAATGATAGACGTGAGGCGTCAGTTTAGAAGTTGAATAATTGTTCGAACTTGTAAAAAAAAAAATTTATTATTAGTGTCTTGACTTATTATTGCTTATTGATTGATTTACTTTTGATTAGATGATTAGAACCGAGGTCCTCACATTAAGTGGTATCAGAGCCGATAAGATTCTTGGATTGAGTTAGAAGTGAGTGAGCGGGGTAGATCGAGTCCACATGAATTTATTTCTTTCGCATGTGATTGATTTCAGTGTTTGATTACCTGAATTACATGCAAGCATGCTTTACTGATTCAAAATTATATGTTTACATGATTATGTGAATTTATTTTTTAAAAAAAAGCATGCATTATATGAAAAGAGTATCTGAACTGAAATAGAGATGAGAATTTGAACACTCATGCGATTACATGAGTATGTGGATTAGAGGATGATCGAAACTAAGTTGATAATTTTGATATTCCGAGATTTCTGATTACGTGATTATTTGAGATAATAATTTGTTAAGTCGATATGATGGAGATAACCAGTAAACCAGATTTGAATTGTGATGAAAGATTGTTCGCTCATGAAAATAGACGTTTTGGAAAGAATTTGATGTTCAAGTATTATTGAGCATGATTAGATTGTAGGTGAGATTATATATATGATATTCTGAATTGTTATATCATTACCGTAATCAGCTATATCTCCCTGTTGAGAAAAGAGGGTATGCTCAAGAAATTGAGAATAAGAAATGTCGATAGATGAGATGATTTAGAATATGATTAGATGATGTCTATTTTGATTGATTAATGAATTCGTATGATATTTTGGGATGCATGCATGAGATTTAATGCAGGATTTTGTATGAGGTAGATAAATATAAGCCAAATCAAGATTTGATGAGATTGACTACAGATGTCGTGAGATTGACATGATAAAGATGATGTGTGTTCTTGATGAGATTGAATTTAAACCACTTCAAGTTAATGTCGCTAAGATTGATCGAGGTAAGAGTTGATATTTTAATTCTTAGCAATGATTGAATTGAATTGTGTCAGATAAACCTCTAGAGAGATCAGAGTTAGAATTTCGATATTAAGAATTTCAGAATATTTCATAATGAGGTCAGATTTGATAACCGATTGCATTGAACTGTTAAGAATTCTCGAGGTAAGAATTTTATTTATTTGATTTATTAAGGTAAAGAATGTGGGGGTAAGTTTTGAGAGAGTATTGTACAATGCTCTGAAATCAAAGTTAGATGTTTTCAAAACGCCCATTCTGAATAGATGATTGGATTTATCAGAGATGATAAGCTTGAATTTTCATTTGATATCACGAGATTGGGTAGAAGTGAATTAAGATCCAAAGGTACTCAGTAAGGACATTTGTTGATTATGTCTTTTGAGTTGATGTTTAAAATTATAGCATAATGAGATTGATAATGAATGAACAGATTGTATCTGATTACTTGGATCTAAGATGATTAGATTTTGATGATAGATTGAATTATCGGGAATTGATCTAAGTATGTGATACTTTTGAAATATGTTAGTTATTTTCAGAATGTCAACACTCTTATCCTAAACTTTTGGGATAAGTAAGATTAATAGAATATTTTGAGAATTTGATTAGGTCCCAATTGACGATAACGACACTTTATTGATGTATCAAATATTGTTCTTTGGAAGAATGATGTTTTTATTGAGACTTAAGAAAACTTGTATAAATTTTTAGTATTGAATTGGTTTGAGAAGTTATTGTGATTGATACTTTGGAAAGATATGAATTTGAGAAATGTTGAGGAGAAAATTTTTTCCTATGGAATAAGAGGATGAAATTAGTGTATTTGGGATGACACCGAATTTAGTTACAGTTGAGCCTTCCTTCGATTATTTTGAAGATTCTTGAATCCTATTTTAGTTATGCATCCTTGATTCGCATGACATTGACTTCGATAATTATTGTCATTCGGCATCGATTGAAATTCTGAGTTTGAATTTCATAAATTCGTAATTCTTGAGAACTTGAATTTTTCTTTCTGGACATTGATATTGATTTGGGAGAGTTTCGATTATTTGATTCCTAAGTGATCTAGATTTATTTGATTGCGACATTCGAATATGCCTTAGGACTGAGTCCTAATCGATGACTGCGTGCGGATTCCTCGTGAGTGAGGCCACTTTGACAACCATGATTTTGGTTTGTATTGATATTGGGCATGATGTCGTACCCATTGGCGGGTGATCACGTGATCTGATTATTATTGATAGATTGACTCACATTCTTGTTCATGGATCCCTGATTTTATTCACTCTCCCTTAGTTGAAAAATGCAAGTGAGTTGTTTTCACTTAGCAGAGTTGGTTGTCCAGAATTCCCACAATTGATAATCATGATTTGAGCGATTTTCTTTGATATTAATTTGATTATGACTTTGAGAGTTATTGATTCTTTGATGCATATCGTCATTATATATGATTTTGATTGGCTTGTAACTGATAGAGATTGATAGGACTATCTGAATTTAGTGTTTGACCAATCCAGATAAAGATTAAGTCCGAAGATAGTTCGATTTTTTTTGTATTTTGGGTGAAATTTTGAAACAAATTTGCAGTGGAATAGAATTAAGGTTTAAGAATATTTCAGATGATTCTGAAGAATTGTTAGGATTCACTCGATGAAACAGTGATAATGGAATTGTCTTTCCATGCTGATCGATTATTTGATTGATATTGGGAAGAATTTGAGGAGAATTGTCGAATTTTGAATTGTGATTGCTCCATGATTGCGAGAACAGATTGTGACTCGTAATATGAATATGTGATATTGCGAAACGATAGCGAAAAAAAGGACTTTCCGATATTGAATTTTGGAATTTTGCGAAATATTGATTGATCGAATTTTTACTTGAAGACATTAGAGGAATACCGATTTGATTAAGATTAACTCAGTATATGAGTTTGGGATATTAGGAACTGTCTGATTGACATAAGTTTTCTCTGAATTCTAAATTGTGTATTGAGCCTAGATTAAGATTGATTGATTGAAGATTGAATTGTTGACTCGTTAAAGGATTTAGAAGTATCCTTGGTTGATCCATTATCAACTGACAGACAGATAAAATCTGATAACTGAATTTAGGTCAGAGTTAGATATTCAAGAAACTCTTTTTCCTCGCCTTATCAGAGTATAATATATTATTTTCAGACCGACAGACAACTAGAGCAGAATGTTCATGGTTTTGGGAGGATATTCCACGAGCCGTAGTGCTAGAGTTTTCACTAGTTGGCTAGATTCATGATTTAGTTGATTGTTCTGATTTGAACAAATACCAGAAGAGTTTAGAGATGACTCTTTTCGAAGCGATATTCAATGAGTACTGCGAATTTTTTTCTCATTTCGAGAATGATGATTATGAAATACATCAGTTATAGAATCAGAACAGTGCGAGACAGATGTTTCAGAGTTGTAAGTCTTGATTCAGACTTTAATAATGGAACAAGATTCGTTCCTTTATACTTTGGCGAGATGAGACCGAATTGAATGAGACTTTGAACTACTTTGATTGATCGATAACCGATGACAGATACAGATTACGTACCGAAAGAGAAGTAGTTCTAGAACAAGTCAATTCTAGTTGTTTCAGTATAATGACTTAAAGAAGAGTCGAAGAAATCACTTGGAAGCTATAACAAGAATTGAGATAGATAATTCGAATCTCTTTATTGCAATGAGATTGAGTACAGATTCTTTCATATATTTATCTGATGTGCTCAGATTGCATACGATTTCGAGGACGAAATTAATTCTTAGAAGGGGAGAATTGTAACGCCCCAAAAATTATTTACTGAATCAATTAAAAATTAAAATAATTATGGAGTTGATAAAATAATTATTATTGCTAATGAGATTATAGAGTGTATTTACAAAATACACGTGTCAGTTAATCAATGAATTTGACTCTTTCTGGATATCTAATATTTTTGGTATTTTGAAATAATTATTGAGATATTGAAATAAAAATAATTATTTATGCCGGATAAATTGATTTGGAGAATATTTGACCGAGTTGACTGGTCAGAGTCTAAGTTGGACTTTTATTTTAATTTGAAAAATTATGAGTTCAATTGACTGGTCAAAGTCAATAATTTCAGATAATGATGTTAATAGATTTTGAGTTTGTGTACCAGAAAAATATCAGATTGAGGATTAATTTTACCAATTGTGTATCAAATAAATTAGTCCGAGATCCGAAAATGTTGGGTTACTATAAATAAAAAAAATCACACTGAGAAAACACGGATCAAGATTTTTTCCCCAATTTTTCCCATTTTCTCGACTTTACTATAGCAGCCGTCGTTTTTTATTTTTTTGGCCATTCACCAAAGACTCGATCAAAGATCCAAACGGTCAGATTGTAGCCAAGATCAAGTTGAATCTATTGGTATAAAGAAATCGAAAATCCAACGGTTGGATCGCTAGGAAAATGAGAAATAACAGATGAGTTCTTCACAGAATTTTCGTGGGTACTGTAGAATTCCATGTTTTTGATTTTTTTGGACGTTCATCGGAGCTCCGATCAAAGATCCGATCGGTCACTTTGTAGCCAACATCAAGACAAAGCTATTGGTGTAAAACAATCGATGATCGGACGGTTGGATCGCTGGAAAAGTGATGTAGAACATACAAAATTCGCGTAGGTACTATTCATCATCTTCTTCGTCGGAAAATTCGCGATTCGAGCCCGTTTTTGTTGGTTTTAAGGCTATTAATCGATGCTATAAGGTTTGTAGAACATTTCCCAACCATAACCCGTTGGTTTTAGACCATTTCAGGCCAAGATCGGAGCTCAAAAACTTCGCCGGCGCCGCCATGTTTTTCTTCGATCTACGGCGCGTCGGAGCTCCGTTCCGGGCGTGGCTTAGATGGTTGAGATTGTCTCGTCAATCTCTACAACCCTGCCAAATTTCATAATTTTTGGAGAAGTTTTGCATCGCCGCCGCCGGACCGCCGCGTCGCCGCCATCTTCTCCGGCGAGCCACCGGATTTCGACATATTACCCAATTTTGATCGTCTCGACGTGATGAATTCAAATATCCAAGTTTCGAGTTGAGATTCGAAACCGTGAAGCGGTGGGAACACAATAAAGTTTGCAATTTAGCGGTCAAAGTTTGACCAAAGTTGACCAAAGTTGACTTTTTGTATATTATGTGATTTTTCGCAGATTGGAAGCCATTCGAGGATAATTAGAGGTAGAAATCAGCAGTCTAGGGATTTGAGCTTTTCCAGATTTGGAAAACTGAGGTATGACCTGATGTTGATTTCGAAGGGAATGAACACTCGAGCGAGATTGAGATTCTTGAGTTCCCGTTAAAATCACATACTTGCATGATTATTTGATAGTGATTGAATATATGCTCTTATATGATTTTGTATGAGCTATTAATTTAATTGATTAATTTTCGATATGAATTGAAAGACATGAATTTGTTTACATGATTTTGATTTGGAATATTGATGCATTTATTTGATCGAAAAACATGATTTTGCTTATTTGAAATTAATTCAATGAGTTTCGATATTATATTCATAATTTTGAATATATGAATTGAATGAGATGACATCTACGATATTTTGATGTCTGAATAAAGAGATTTGTTGTTTTAATTTGATTTAATTGCATCTGAATCATGTGCATTCATCTTGAGTCTAAATCCTTGATTTTGAAATGGGCTGAGTTGCCCCGATGCGAATTAGACGATTTGGGAGCTATATTTGAGTGGCCTAGGTTGTTGAGTTACGCCTAGCAACCCGAATACTCATTATAGTTTCACCAAAGTCTAGAGGTTTGAGACACATGACACCACCTCGAGCGGGAGAGTCGGTGAGTTTGTTGCGTGATCTTGACCTCGGGATCCCAACCGAAGTATCGAGTCTCCTTTGATTATCCGATTTTATAATCCCGATTTTTAAACACATGCATTTCATATTTATTTATCATCGAATAATGTTTATGTTATATCATGTTTTTGATATACTTATTTGATATTGCATGTTATGTCGCTTATACTGGGATTTTATTCTCACCGGAGTTATCCGGCTGTTGTCTTGTTTTGTATGTGTACTTGACAACAGGTGGGGCAAGAGCTAGTCAGAGTCGGCATGGTTAGCTTGAGATCGAATGATAAACGTGAGGCGTCGGTTTAGAAGTTGAATAATTGTTCGAACTTGTAAAAAAAAAAAATTATTATTAGTGTCTTGACTTATTATTGCTTATTGATTTATTTACTTTTGATTAGATGATTAGAACCGAGATCCTCACAAATTCCTCTCTTCTCTCTCAATTCCTAAGCCTTCTAACTCAGATCTAGGAAGATCTAGGCGTCCTACGGGAAATCCGAAAGTGGCATAGCAGTCTAGGCGTCGTAGCGGAGCCGTGTCCTAGTTTTGAGGCTATCTACAGCAAAGGGATATCGACGGACACAGGTATAACTTTGGCATCCTAAAAATATTTAGGAGTATGCAATAGCTTATTTAAGGCTTTTAGAGCTTAATTAATGATGCATGGGTATTTGCATTGTAGTAGCAGTAGACTGGACTAGTAGGCTAGGTTTGACCAGCAGTTGTTAGATGTACGTAAGTACTGACCGAGATATCCTGCATGATATATTTGCATGTATGTTGCATGAGTATGTTCTATATGTTTTATCATGTTTCAGCATGTTTTATCGCCTTAGCACATACATGATTTTACGTGTGACTGCATCCTGAGAGATGAGAGTCATTGACAGTCTCCATAGGGAACAATGATCTCATTTTGGACTCGAGTCAGGCATGACAGTTTTCATATGGGACTTGTATCCTGTTTTGGATTCAGGTCAGGATGGGGTTGGCTCAGCCCTGATATAAAATATACGAGTACCCCGCGGAGTAGCTCTCTAGCCGGTACTGTATATTCCTGGCGCCATGAGCAATTTTTTTACCTGGGATTTTAATTCATTTGTGTGCGCATATTTGTACTTATATCATTGCTTTCGTATTGAGAATTGTCGCTCATGCCCCTGTGTTTGGGTATTGTGGTGTACCTTGTGGCGGGGCAGGTTTGAGGCTGGACGGTCCGGGCAGCTCTCAGTAGGGTTGAGGATCCGCGAGTGTGAGGTGTTAGAGGGTAGGGATTTGTTTACCCTGAACCTTAGATTTGGTTGTATAATGGTATTTATACACTTGTGTTATCGTCGGTTGTATTCTGCCGATCGGATTTGTTGTATTTTATTATCCGCTCCGTACGCTTTAAAGTATTTTGCTTGCACTTTATTTATAACTCTGATTAGTTAGTGGATCTGGGTTGGGTCACTATACTATGGCTGGGTGTGATCTGGTCCTAGGTTAATTTTAGGATGTTTTGGTCATGTCGGTTCAAATTGGGATCATTTCGAGTTAGTTATGGTCGAGTTAAGAGCGTGACAAGTCGGGGTGGTTAGTGCAGATTTTTGGTGAGTTTAGGGGCTGCCCGGAAATCAATTTTGATTGGGTTGCTCGGGTGGTCTTCTGAGGCTATAACTAGTTCTTGGGTTGATTTAGGATGTATAGGGGATGTCGGTTCAAACGAAAGTCGATTTGGTTAAGGAATTGGAAAGTTATGGATTTTATAGTTCGAAAGCTCGAGGTGTGTTTGTTTGGTTAAGTCTAGTTTAGGGGCAGCGACTTACCATCATGCTTTCCTTATTTTAAATCATGTTTTTTTCATCCTTGTCAACCATTTTGACTCATTTATATGAGAATCGAGTAAATATTTATTAATTAAGTGATTTCCATACATGCAAGCTAAGTATTTGAGTCGAGCCAATGAACGAATTTTTTTTTTTTTTTGAACAAAGTGAGATTATTGTGACAAGACGGGCAATGTCGGTTGGGGGATGCCTCGACTCACTTGCCAAACGACGGGTAGTGTGTGGCCGGGAGACATCTCGAAATCCCTATCAAAACGACAGGTAGTGTGTGGCCGGGAGAAATCTCGTAATCCCTACCAAATCAGATAAAAGGAGCAATGTCGCGTTGGGAGAGATCTTGGCATCTTGCCGGTATAGTATACTACAGCCATTGATCGATCAAAAATAGAGGGTCACAATTCAAGGATCTAAGTTCACAATTCATTTTCAGTTCAGCTTCATTTCAGTTTTAATTTGACTCGACATAGTTTATATTCAGTTTGAGTCATGTATGAGTTTCAGTAATATTTAAGCAAGTTCCAAGTTTTAAAGTATGAGTTATGTGTGATTTCATTTCATGCAGTAAATCTCATTCTTTTTTATCATTCAACCTTTATGAGTATGTTTCAAGGTATATTAAGTACAATATTTTTAGTATTTCCTCATGTATTTTTAAACCCTTGTTATTCCACGGTTTATACTTGCTCGGCCTTTAGGCTCACTACCTTTGATTGGTGCAGGTTATATTATTGTTGATTTCGAGGGGAAAGACAATCGAGTGGACTGCGATGCGGGCATGACACATCCCTTTGACCTATGCCAGTCTTCCGCAGAGATGATTCAAGATTAAAAATGTTTAACAAGAGTTATTTTGTTTGGTTTAATAAATGTAAATGTAATAATATTTAAATTTGTCTTGTTAGCAAGTAATTATGAAATACTTTAAATGTTTTGATTGTGGTGATGTCGAACCTTTCTCTTGGTTATCGTTCGTTTTCTTGCTATAGTTTACTTAGTATTGTCGGTTTATTTTTGGTTGTTGTCTGTGACAGGTAGGTTTGAATATAAACAGATAGGTGATGCCAAAATTTTTAATTTTTTTTTATAAAATACGTATTTTATTTAATTAGTAATTAGTAGAGGTCAGGGTCGTTTCAGTTGGTATCAGAGCATGGTAATGGTTGGGTTGTGCCTACTGCCGGTTGCAAGAAACTCGTGAAGTCTCGCCTTAAAGTATGTAAGTTTAATGAATTTTATATGATTAGTTGTATTTGAGTTACTACTTTAAATTTTTTGATGTCATCCTTTTTAAAATATTTTCAAAACTATATGTTTAATTTATTTAGTAGTTTAGTGTTTGTTTTTGTTTGAAGAACTTCTTTTAATAGTTTAAATTGCACCATTCAAATGTTTATTTTTATAGTATGCGACTTCAAGTTAAGCGAAGTTGGTATACCAATATTCCTTTCAATTTTAGATAGTACGTGGAAGTTATTTGAGTTATTAGGTAGGGTTAACAATTTTGATGAGATTGTAGGAGTTTGTTGAAAAATATTAAACTTGCACAATAGGAGATATTAATTGTGTGTTACTATTATAGGTTATTTTCTTATATTGGATTTTAATCGGATACAATTGAGTGCTTAAGTTGTTTAGAAATTAATAGGCATGTATTTTGTCAATTAAGTTAATGAATCGAAACTCGTGCGAAGACTTGGGGTACATGATTTGTATTATATTATGGATAATTTGAGTTTTACTCTTGATAAGGGAGGGTAATTGTTATTTTGGATAATAGTGAATCGGTTACGAGTGAGCCTTTCGATTATATAAACTATTATTTCGATTATTATTTTCTTTTTATTATTTTGTGCTTGTAACCATTGCAACATATGCTTTTGGATATCCAAATTCTCTTTGCACTTCATTAGTGCATTTATGGAATCGTATGACATCAGTTAACGTTGTATTCTGCTATTTTGACATTGGTTAAACTTCTTAATAAAATATTGTTTATATTTCACAGTTTTTGAAATTTTTCTTCGGTTTTAGAGCCACATGTTGATGTGAGTGGGATTCGACTTTTTTTTCTTTTTGGTGATATACTTGTGTTGTGGTTGAAATCTGAATAGTTCTTAGGACCGTTGTTTCTTCTGATTATTGACTTGTGTGGTGTAGTAACCCGCATTTCTGATTAGTGATTAAATGAGTAATTAATCACGTGATCATGTTTAGATTAAGTAAAACATGATTAAGTAAGTTTATGTTGGGATAACGGACTTCAAAAATGGATTCAAAGCACTCGAATTAGTTGAATTGGTTTAGCAGGATCGGACGGTCCGAAGAGAAAGTTCGGACGATCCGAAGTGGATCGGAAGCTCCGTGCCAGGATCGGAGGCTCCGATCGAGATCGGAAGCTCCGTCGGCAAGATCGGAAGCTCCGATCGGACTCAGTGTACACGTCATCGGTTACATCAGCAAGGTGATGTCATGGCTGACGTAATATCGGGCGGTCGGAAGCTCCGAAGGGGCGATCAGAAGTTCCGATCGTGATCGGATGTTCCGAACTGGGTTCGGAGGTTCCGAACGTTGCCTATAAATATAGGGTTCGAGATGCTCATTTCTCACACCAATTTCCTCTCTTCTCTCTGATTCCTAAGCCTTCTAACTCAGATCTAGGGAGATCTAGGCATCCTACGGTGAATCCGGAAGTGGCTTAGTGATCTAGACGTCGTCGCGGAGTTTTGGCCTAGTTTTGAGGCTATCGTCAGCAAAGGGCTAACGACGGACACAAGTATAGCTTTGGCATCCTAAAAATATTTAGGAGTATGCAATAGCTTAATTAAGGCTTTTAGAGCTTGATTGTTGATGCATGGATATTTGCATTGTAGTAGCTAGTAGACTGGACTAGTAGGGTTGGAGTCTAGACCAGCAGAGCTAGGTTTGACCAGTGGTGTTAGAGGTACGTAAGTACTGACCGAGATAGCCGGCATGATATATTTGCTTATATGTTTCATGAGTATGTGCTATATATTTTATCATGTTTTAGCATGTTTTACCGCCTTAGCACATACATGAATTTACGTGTGACTGCATCCGGAGAGATGTGAGTCATTGACAGTCTCCATAGGGAACGATGATCTCATTTTGGAATCGAGTCAGGTATGACAGTTTCCATATGAGGCTTGTATCCTGTTTTGGATTCGGGTCAGGATGGGGTTGGCTCAGCCCTGATATGGAGTATACGAGTACCCCGCGGAGTAGCTCTCTAGCCGGTACTGTATATTCCCGGTGCCATGAGCAAGTGTTTTTACTTGAGTTTCAAATCATCTGTGTGTGCATATTTGTATTTATATCATTGCTTCGTATTGAGCGTTCTAGCTCACGCCCCTGTGTTTGGGTATCGTGTACCTTGTGGCGGGGCAGGTTTGAGGCTGGATGGTTCAGGCGGCTCCCAGCAGGATTGAGACTTTGGACAGTCCAAGGTTGTAGAGGGTAGAGATTTATTTACCTTGAACCTTCGATTTGGTTGTATAACAGTATTTATATACTTGTGATAGCGTCGGTTGTATTCTGCCGATTGGATTTGTTGTATTTTAATTATCTGCACTTTACGTTTTAATCTTTTATTGCGTGCGCTTTTACTATAACTCTGATTAGATAGTGGATCCGGGTTGGGTCACTACATTTTTGGTATCAGAGCGACGCATTGCACTGGGAATATCGTAAAGCGGATTAAGTAATTATCTGTTCTTATGTAACAGATGATAGATTACGACGAGAGTCACGGTAGCGTAGACGGCGGTCGTTGGGGCAATCCGGACGATCGTAGACGTCGGGGATAGCCCGAGGAGCGCAGGCGAGTGAGCATGCGTAGATTCAAAGAAGTTAGCCCGAAGCCTTTAACGGGTGGTGAGACAGCTGAAGAGGCAGAGGATTGTATGGAGAGGATGGAGCAGTGTTTACAGGAGTTCCGTTGCACGGCTGAGGATAGGATGGAGATTCTTGCCTTTATGCTTGAGGGCAGAGCGAGGAAGTGGTGGAGATCTACTTCCGCACCGTTCATAGCAGCTAGAGGTGCAGCTACTTGGGTGGAGTTCCGTACTGCTTATCAGAGATTTTATTTTCCTCCAGCTCTTCGTCAGGCGAAAGCTAGTGAGTTGTTGAGTTTGCGACAGGGGACGATGACGATCGAGGAGTACCAGCGGAAGTTCTTTGATCTGCTACCCTTTTGTCCTCATATTGCTGATAGTTTTATGGCAAAGTTTGATCATTTCCTTCAGGGTTTGAATCCTGACATTCATCGGATGGTTGCTGTGGGCGGCGAAGGGACTTACGAGGATTTGGTGTACCGTTGTTGCCAGGCCGAGGACAGTAATCGGAGGAACAGGGGACTTTACTCTTCTTCTTCCAGGCCAGCGAGCTCTAGTCCTTTGGGTCCGAGAGGACAGTCCTTCAAGAAGCCAGGAGGTACTTCTTCTTCTTCCTCTGGATCTGGTGGAGTGCATTGTTTTGGTGGTCAGAGACCGAACCGGTGTACTCAGTGCCGATGCAGACATCCGCCAGGGCAGTGTGGTCGATCGGCCACTGCATGTTTCCAGTGTGGCCAGGAGGGTCACATGAAGAGAGATTGTCCTATGCTGATTGGGGTAGCGAGTGGTTCCGAAGGTTCTCAGGCATCTGTTCAGCCACCTCAGTACCAGCAGCCACCTTTCCAGCAGCAGTATTCGCAGCAGCGCCAGCAGCCGCAACAGTCTCAGAGACAGCCTACTCAGACTCCTTCTCGGGGTCATTCTTCTTTGAGGCCACGTGCCCAGGGTTAGGTCTTTGCGCTTAACCAGGAGCAGGCAGAGGCTGACATCAATTGGATGATTGCAGGTATCTGTAGTTTATGTGGTTTTCCTGCATATGTTTTAATTAATACCGGTGCATTGCATTCTTTTGTCTCAGCACGTTTTGCTAAGAAGTATAATTTGCCATATATTCCTCTAGACATGTTATTAGTGGTTTCTACTCCTATGGGTAGCGAGGTTTTAGCCAAGCGTCTAGTTGTGGGTTGTGTTTTGAATTTAGAGGGAAATCAGCTTAGTGCTAACCTGATGATTCTAGCGATGGAGGATTTCGATTGCATCATTGAGATAGATCTATTAACTACCTACCGAGCGATAGTGGATTGCTATCAGAGATTTGTCCAGTTTCGTCCAGAGGATGACGAGTCATGGTATTTCTATGGTGAGGGAGCGCGACCCCCGATGCCAGTGGTTTCAGCTCTGAAGGCCCGGCGTGCGTTAGAGTCTGGCGGGGAAGGCTACCTTATCTACGCCATTGACGCATCCTTAGGAGAGTCAGATATCCAAGAGATACCAGTGGTTCGTGACTTTCCAGATGTGTTTCCAGAGGAAATTCCAAGTTTGCCACCAGTAAGGGAAATTGAGTTTGGCATTGAGTTAGTGCCAGGGACTGCACCGATTTCCAGAACTCCTTACCGATTGGCACCGTAAGAAATGAAAGAGCTGCAGAAGCAATTGCAAGATCTTCTTGATAAGGGTTATATTCGACCTAGTGTTTCCCCATGGGGAGCCCCAGTACTGTTTGTCAAGAAGAAGGATGGTTCGATGCGGTTGTGTATCGACTACCGTCAGTTGAATCAGGTGACAGTGAAGAATAAGTATCCTCTTTCGCGGATAGACGATCTCTTTGATCAGTTACAGGGTACTTATGTCTATTCGAAGATTGATCTTCGGTCTGGGTATCATCAGTTGCGAGTTCGACAAGAGGACGTTCCTAAAACAGCATTTCGTACGCGGTATGGACACTATGAGTTTCTAGTGATGCCATTTGGTTTGACGAATGCTCCAGCTGTTTTTATGGATCTGACGAACCGAGTTTTCCACAACGTTCTGGATAAGTTCGTGGTGGTGTTCATCGATGACATTTTGGTGTATTCTCGTAGCATGGATGAGCATGCCTACCATCTCTATACTGTACTGCAGGTCTTGAGGGAGAGACAGTTGTACGCAAAACTGAGTAAGTGTGACTTCTGGATTGATCGAGTTCTGTTCCTTGGTCATGTCATTTCTCATGAGGGCGTATCTGTGGATCCTAGCAAGAAAGAGGCTATTTTGAATTGGTCACGTCCGACTACAGCTTCTGAGATTCGTAGTTTCCTTGGTTTAGCAGGATACTATCGTCGTTTTGTGGAAAATTTCTCTCAGATAGCTAAGACATTGACTCAGTTGACGAAGAAAGACTTTTCATTTGTTTGGTCTGATGCTTGTGAAGACAGTTTTCGTGAGTTGAGACGTCGTCTGACGACAGCTCCAGTTCTTGCTTTACCATCTGGATCAGGTGGTTTTGTAGTCTTCACTGATGCTTCTCTTCAGGGTTTGGGGTGTGTGTTGACTCAGAGCAGCCATGTGATTGCTTATGCTTCCAGACAGCTGAAGACTCACGAGGAGAACTATCCCGTACATGATTTAGAGCTTGCAGCCATTGTCTTTGCTCTTAAGATATGGCATCACTATTTGTACGGAGAACGATTTGAGATCTTCACCGATCATAAGAGTTTGAAGTATCTGTTCACTCAGGCTGAGTTGAACATACGGCAGCGTCGTTGGATGGATCTGTTGAAGGATTACGATTGTGAGATCAAGTACCATCCAGGTTCTTCTAACCCCGTTTCTGATGCGCTTAGTCGCAAGATTTATGTGAGTTCCCTTCATACCAGTTCAGTTTCGAAGGCAGTGGAGGAGTGTTGTTCTTTAGGATTCACATTCCGTCATAAGAAAGAACAGCAAAGGATTCGTGTTTCTTCTTTGCTTGCAGAGCCAGCGCTATACAGACGAATTCGGGAAGCTCAGAATTCTGATTTGAAGAGTCAGAAGTTGGCCCGACTGGCTGAGGGTGATAATACTTCTGGTTTTCATCTGCAATGAGACGGTCTGTTGTGTCTTTCTGGTCGAGTTGTGGTACCCAAGGATTCTACTTTGAGGGATGAGATCTTATCGCAAGCTCACCGTAGTCGATTCTCTGTACATCCAAGCAGCATGAAGATGTATAAGGATCTTCGCACTCGATTTTGGTGGAAAGGGATGAAGCACAGTGTCTATCAGTTTGTGTCCCGATGCCTTGTGTGTCAACAAGTCAAGGCAGAGTTTAGATGACCCGAAGGATTACTTCACAGCTTAGAGATTCCTGAATGGAAGTGGGAGCATGTGACGATAGACTTTGTCACCCACTTGCCTATGTCTTCCAGGAATTGTGATGCTATTTGGGTTGTCAAGGATCGGTTGTCGAAGTCAGCGCATTTTCTTCCCTATAACCGCGATTACACTTTTGATAGAATGGCGCAATTGTATGTGCGGGAGATTGTTCGATTGCAAGGGATTCCATTGAGCATTGTCAGCGATAGAGATCCGAGATTCACCTCGAGATTTTGGGGTAGTTTCCAGCGAGCCCTTGGTACTACTTTGAGCTTGAGTACAGCTTATCATCCAGAGACGGACGGACAGTCGGAGCGTACTATTCGCACTCTAGAGGATATGCTTTGCACGGCAGTGATGGATTTTGGTCCAGCGTGGCATGATCATTTACCCTTGGTGGAGTTCGCTTACAACAATAGTTTCCCTCGCAGCATTGGCATGGCACCATTTGAGGCTCTTTATGGACGCCGTTGTCGTACACCTTTGTTTTGGGACGAGGTTGGCGAGCATCAGGTTGAAGGTCCTCAGATGATTCAACAGATGATTGATGCAATAGAGTTGATCCGACGCAGGGTTAAGACAGCCCAGGATCGACAGGCTAGTTACGCGAACACTCACCGCAGGCCACTTCATTTTGAAGTAGGGGAATATGTTTTCTTGCGTGTGTCACCTTTCCGGAAGGTGATGAGGTTTGTTTGCAAGGGTAAGCTGATACCTAGATTTATTGGTCCTTTCGAGATTCTCGAAAAGGATGGGGATGTTGCTTATCATCTGGCCTTGCCACCTGATCTTTCGGAAATTCACGATGTGTTTCACGTGTCCTTGTTGAGGCAGTATGTGGCGGATGAGTCGCATATTTTGCATCCGACCGAGGTAAAGGTAGATCGAGATCTATCGTATGTGGAGAAACCCCTACGGATTCTTGACAGGAAGGACAAGGTACTTCGTAACAAGCGCATACCATTGGTTATGGTACAGTGGCAGCGCAGAGGTACAGAGGAAGCTACTTGGGAGTTGGAGAGCCGGATGTTAGCCAATCACCCCGAGTTATTTTGAGATTTTGTACTTCTTTGTATCGAGTTTATACTTGTTCAGTTGTAATAAAGAACATTTGGTTGGCTATTTATGTTTTCCTCTAAGACTTAAATTTTGAGGACGAAATTTTTTAAGTGGGGGATAATGTAGTAACCCGCATTTCTGATTAGTGATTAAATGAGTAATTAATCACGTGATCATGTTTAGATTAAGTAAAACATGATTAAGTAAGTTCCTGTTGGGATAACGGACTTCAGAAATGGATTCAAAGCACTCAAATTAGTTGAATTGATTTAGCAGGATCAGACGGTCCGAAGAGGATGTTCGGACGATCCGAAGTGGATCGAAAGCTCCGTGCCAGGATCGGAGGCTTCGATCGAGATCGGAAGCTCCGTCGGAAAGATCGGAAGCTCCGATCGGACTCAGTGTACACGTCATCGGTTACGTCAACAAGGTGATGTCATGGCTGACGTAATATCGGGCGTTCGGAAGCTCCGAAGGGGCGGTCGGAAGCTCCGAAGGGGAGATCGGAAGTTCCGATCGTGATCGGACGTTCCGAACTGGGTTCGGAGGTTTCGAACGTCTCCTATAAATATAGGGTTCGAGATTCTCATTTCTCACACCAATTTCCTCTCTTCTCTCTGATTCCTAAGCCTTCTAACTCAGATCTAGGGAGATCTAGGCATCCTACGGGGAATCAGGAAGTGGCTTAGTGATCTAGACCTCGTCGCGGAGCTTTGGCCTAGTTTTGAGGCTATCGTCAGCAAAGGGCTAACGACGGACGCAGGTATAGCTTTGGCATCCTAAAAATATTTAGGAGTATGCAATAGCTTAATTAAGGCTTTTAGAGCTTGATTGTTGATGCATGGATATTTGCATTGTAGTAGCTAGTAGACTGGACTAGTAGGCTTGGAGTCTAAACCAGCAGAGCTAGATTTTACTAGCGGTGTTAGAGGTACGTAAGTACTGACCGAGATAGCCGGCATGATATATTTTCTTATATGTTGCATGAGTATGTGCTATATGTTTTATCATGTTTTAGCATGTTTTACCGCCTTAGCACATACATGATTTTACGTGTGACTGCATCCGGAGAGATGTGAGTCATTGACAGTCTCCATAGGGAACGATGATCTCGTTTTGGACTCGAGTCAGGTATGATAGTTTCCATATGAGGCTTGTATCCTGTTTTGGATTCGGGTCAGGATGGGGTTGGCTCAGCCCTGATATGGAGTATACGAGTACCCCGCGGAGTAGCTCTCTAGCCGGTACTGTATATTCCCGGCGCCATGAGCAAGTGTTTTCACTTGAGTTTTAAATCATCTGTGTGCGCATATTTGTATTTATATCATTGCTTCGTATTGAGCGTTCGAGCTCACGCCCCTGTGTTTGGGTATCGTGTACCTTGTGGCGGGGCAGGTTTGAGGCTGGACGGTTCAGGCGGCTCCCAGCAGAATTGATACTTTGGAGAGTCCAAGGTTGTAGAGGGTAGGGATTTATTTACCCTGAACCTTAGATTTGGTTGTATAACAGTATTTATACACTTGTGATAGCGTCGATTGTATTCTGCCGATTGGATTTGTTGTATTTTAATTATCCGCACATTACGCTTTAAGCTTTTATTGTGTGCGCTTTTACTATAACTTTGATTAGATAGTGGATCCGGGTTGGGTCACTACATGTGGACTTCTCCCGACTAAAGTCACACCGATTGCCTTGATTTTTCTTTGATTGTGTAGGCACGATGTCATTACCAGTGGGTGTGTAATCACCAGATATGTTATCTTCTTGTCTCATATTCGTTATTTTTGGAGCCTCACTTATTATTCACTCATCCCTAGAATTGAGTTATGAGTGAGGTGTTTTCACTCGTCTAGATTTTTATCTCCAACTCATTTGTTTGTAATTCTTGCACAATTTCATTTCGTATTTAGCAGCATTACTAGTATGTTTGTTCCTTTCATGATCCATCATGATGAGGATTTTAGTGGATTATAGTTTCAATTATCGTTTCGATTCATTGTGTAAAGTATTGGCTCGTAACCACATAGTAAATTTTTAGACTGTTGGAATTAAGCATTAGTACAAGATAAAATCCTAAGTTATTGTTGTGATACGAGGAATGACGATTACTAATTAGATCTAGTTCTAGCGAGAAGACTACTAGTTAGTAAATTAATTGACTATGTGACCAGTCAAGAGATAGGGAAATAGAGTTGTCACTAGAGACTTTTGCGTACGTTACATATGCATTCCAAGATTTTGTGAATGTCAACCGATGAGACTAATGCACCAACTATGGGTACAGAATAATGAATAGAATATTCAGGTAGTTTTTTCGGATAAGCTGTAGATTTATTTATCGGCGAGATGCTAAGGTACTGGAGAAACAATGAGGAAGCATTTGCAATCGGGTTACAAATTATTCGAGGTGTCCAATTTTATATTAAGTTCTTGAAATATTAATTCAAGTTGTACATATAATAATTTGGGAATTTTTTTGATTTTCAGACCTTCTGTCCAGTTGAACTAGAGGTTTGAGATATTTCTTCATGCGATATGTAAGAATCATTTGGTATTTAGAGAACCTAATCCAATAAATGGGTAGTTGTAGTGACCCAACCCGGATCCACAATCTAATCAGAGTTATAATAAAGCGCATGCAATAATACTTAAAGCTTAAGGAGCGGATAAATTAAAATATATACAACAAATCCAATCGGCAGAATACAACCGACGATAACATAAGTGTATAAATACCATTATACAACCAAATCAAAGGTTCAGGGTAAACAAATCCCTACCCTCTAAAACCTCACGCTCTCGGATCCTCCATCCTGCTGAGAGCCGCTTGGACCATCCAGCATCAAACCTGCCCAGCCACAAGGTACACCACAATACCCAAACACAGGGGCGTGAGCGACTACGCTCAATACATAAGAAATGATATAAGTACAAGTATGCGCACACAGATGATTTAAAACCTCAGAATACCAAAAATGTAGTGACCCAACCCGGATCCACTATCTAATCAGAGTTATAATAGAGCGCATGCAATAATACTTAAAACGTAAGGAGCGGATAAATTAAAATACAAATGTTGATGTTAAATTATCAAGATGGAGTTGGAGCACTTGAAGATCAATTTGGAAGTTGCTTATGTGTTCTTGAAGTGTTGGGAGTAAAAAACAGTGAAGAAAATAGCATTGAGGCAGAAGAGGTCTCGCTCAAGCGCAACCAAGTCTCGCTCGAGCGAGCGCATTGAAAGTTTTCGGGCAGAGTGTTTCTTGCTCGAGCGAGCATCCACATGTGCTCGAGCGAGCGCAGAGGCAAGTGCAAGGCAAAGACTTCCTCACTCGAGCGCTCACATGTGGATCGAGTGGCAAGGGGAGTTCGAGATCCATTGGAGTTGCCACGCGGACCAATCACGAGGAGTCGAGCTAATAAATTCAAGAAGGCACTTCAAATGTTGATGTTAAATTATCAAGTTGGAGTTGGAGCACTTGAAGATCAATTTGGAAGTTGTCTATGTGTACTTGAAGTGTTGGGAGTCAAAAACAGTGAAGAAAATAACATTGAGGCAGAAGAGGTCTCGCTCTAGCGCAACCAAGTCTCGCTCGAGCGAGCGCATTGAAAGTTTTCGGGCAGAGTGTTTCTCGCTCGAGCGAGCATCCACATGCACTCGAGCGAGCATCCACATGCGCTCGAGCGAGCGCAGAGGCAAGTCTGAGGCAGAGACTTGCTCGCTCAAGCGCGCATGCACCTCCGCTCGAGCGAGCGAGTTTTTCCGGAAATTTACACATACTCGGCGTGTTGTGTGTGTTCGGGATTTTTGATATTTTGATGTTATTTTTATATTTTTGAGAGTTTAATTATACTGGAAAACTTTCTAGATGATATCTTTGATATATTTAGGCTATATTTTGCATTATCTTTTATTTTTGATCGTAAACTATAAATACTTTTGTTTATTTCATTAATAATAATTCAGATTCAGTTTATACAAAATTTATTGAAATTCTCTCAAGAATTTTATTCAAAGCTTTGCTTTTCTCTTCAAATCAAACTTTTTCAGTTTAATTACTTGGAAACGTTTGTTGATTGTTTCTCACTAAAGATTGTCAAATACAAGTTATCTGAAAGTTTTCTTTGGTTTCAATTGTCGTGATTTCTGTTGTTAATCGTCCCGTCAATTAAAGGTGGAAATCTAAAATTCTAGCTATTTTTACTTGTTTCAAAGATTGGGAAAAAACTTTGGATCTTTTGTTTATTGATTAGAGTAGGGTTGGTTAGTGCAGATTTTTGGTGAGTTTAGGGGCTGCCAGGAAATCAATTTTGTTTGGGTTGCTCGGGTAATCTTTTGAGGCTATAACCTGGTTCTTGGGTTGATTTAGGATGTATAGGGGATGTCGGTTCAAACGAAATTCGATTTGGTTAAGGAATTGGCAAGTTATGAATTTTACAGTTCGAAAGCTCGAGATGTTTTTGTTTGGTTAAGTCTAGTTTAGGGGCAGCGACTTATCATCATGCTTTCCTTATTATAAATCATGTTTTTTTCTTCCTTGTCAACCATTTTTACTCATTTATATGAGAATTGAGTAAATATTTATAATGTAAGTTATTTCCATACATGTGTAATGCCCCAATTTTATTATAATTGAGTTTAATCGAGATAATCAGAGTTTTCAGTATTTAAGAATCGTATTGATATTCGCAGGGGATCATTTTGCAAACTTGAATAAATAAAGGACTGAAATGCAAAAAATTGGATTTTGTATAATATCTTAAGGCAACTTGCCTCACCATCACATCAAATCATTTCCCTCCTCCCCCTTCTCCTCTCCTTTTCGTACGTACTATTGGAAGCCATGTGAGACGCCATTTTGAGCTTCTTCTTCCTTCGATTCGCTCGATCCGACCGTTAGATTTCAATTTCAAGTTGAGATTCACGATCACCGCAACGAGGGCTTCATTTAGACGTAAGTTTTGCTACGATCTCTTGAACTTCGATTTTGTTGAGTTGTCAGAATTTGATAATATTGGAGTATGTCGTTCTTGAGCTAGTATAGATCGTGTATTCGAAGTCGGTTTGGAAAAAGAACGAAGTTTGGATTTTATATGATTTTAGAGGTGAAATTCGAAAATGATGATTTTGATTGAGGTTGGATTTGAGTTGTTTTGATGGATTGTGATGATGATTGAGTTATTGTGATTGTTGTTTGATGGCTTGTATTTTCGGATAGTCAGTTTATAGCCGTTATGCCGTCAAAATCGAGTTTGAGTTATCGGTTTTGGTTCGATTTTAGTTGAATATCAAATTTGATTGAGTTTGAATTCCGAATTGATTTTGAGTCTGTATTCGATGTTTTGACAGTTGATTGAGGATTTGGGAGTTGATCGAACTTGGAGACTTGTTTATCGATTGAAGAATTGAAAACGGTATATTATTGATTGTTGTATCGACTTTGAGTTTGTTATCCAAATAGACTATGATATCGAGTTATCTCTTGTTGACAGGAATCACTTAAAGTTTCGAGAAAAGGTAAAAGTCGACAATGAAACGAATGGGAACGAATACTCGAGATTGACTTATTCTCGAGTTCCCGAAAATCACATACTACATGTTTAATTGCTTAAGTGAATTTTATTGTTATTCTATTTTCACTTGCATTCCATATTGAGCCAATTTCTCGATTCGTTTTGAACTTAGACGATTTAGGGAGCTATGTTGAGGTGGCTTTGGATTTCGAGTTTTTCCAATTTCCAGAATACTTCTTATAGTTGCTCTGAAGTCTAGGGGTTGAGTTGAACGACATCCACCCCGAATGGGTGTGTCGGTGAGTTGTTGTGAAGACTTGGCCCCGGGATCCCAACCGAATAACGATTGATATTTCGATTATCTGATTTGATAGTCCCAAGTTTTGAAGTCATGCATTCATTCATTCTCATTTTGATTTGTTACTGATTATTACATTTCAATCTGAGGTGTTTACTTGATATTGCATGTCTATCTCTTTTACTTAGAAATTATATTTCTAACCGGTTTATCCGACTGTTGTCTTTGTTTGTATGTGTACTTGGCAACAGGAGGATCAGGAGCTGGACCAAGTCGTTTGGGTTAGCTCGGGGTGTGATGATAGAAGTGAGACACCGTGTATCTTAGGGTCGTACCTTTTGGATTTGTACTATTTTGTTTAGTCGAACGAATCCCTACCGTCAAACTTGTACTGTTAAACATCGTTTTGTTGGTGTTTCAAATCCTTAGATCTCATGTATTTATGATGTTTGAACCTTGGTTGTTTGAGTTTTTGAGTTTAGTTTGTTAGAATTTTCTTCTGTGCACTGGAGTTCAGCAGTTCGAGAGGGCGGCGTGGGTGCGCCGTTGATTCGCAAAGCGAGGGCGCGGCGCGCGGTTCTTGGCTCGGGCGCGCCGTTGATTCACAAAACGAGGGCGCGGGCTCGTCGTTGTTTTGTGAAGGCTCGGCGTGGGGGCGCCTGATTATGGCGCGGGCGCGCAGTGCTGTTAAAAAAAATATATTTGATTCGTTTTCCGCGGCTTATTGTGTTTGATTATGTTTAATTATTCGATATTAGAGGATTAGAAACGGGGTCTCACATTAAGTGGTATCAGAGCGATAAGATTCTTGGATTTGAACTAGAGTGAGCGGGGTAGATCGAGTCCGCATGAATTGAACTAGTAGTGATTTAATTTATAAAGCATGAATTACGTGATATATATTTGTCCTTGTACTATTATCTGTTCTCGTATATCATTGAGATTCATGAGTACTCAGAGCAGAGCTTTGAACACCGAGGTTATGAGATTGAGAATAAGTCAGAGATATTGTGTCCTAACCCTTGATATCAGATGGCACCTCGACGATCTTTGAGAAGGAATCAAGCACCTTTGACTCCTCCTTCTACTGAGAATCCGCCGCCAGTGATAACTCCTCAAAATGATCAGGGTAGTACTGGAATGGATCATTTTGATGCAACTGCAACCCCGATGGAGACTCTACTGAAGAGGTTTCGATCTTTCCGACCGCCTACTTTAACGGGTACCGAGAACTCCATTGCTTGTGAAAGTTGGCTAGATGAAATGGATGAGCTCTTTGATTCCCTCGACTATACCGATGAGCGCAGAATTAGGTTAGTCAGTCATCAGCTGCAGGGTGTTGCTAAGAATTGGTGGACCACAACCAATAGAGCGAATGAGAACCGAGGCACCGCCATCAATTGGAGCTTGTTCAGGACTGAGTTCTTTAAGCGTTTCTTTCCTATCTCGTATCGAAAGGAAAAGGGTGCCGAATTTGTGAATTTGAAACAAGGGAACTTGAGCATTGAGGACTATGTGAGCAAATTTGACAGTCTCTTGAGGTTTGCACCTCACGTTGCAGATAACGAGGAAGCCAAGGCCGACCATTTCATCAATGGCTTGAACCCTGAGATATTTACCTTGGTCAATACCTGAAGACCCAACAACTTCGCAGATGCTATGGATCAAGCAAAGGGAGCCGAAGCCAGATTCTTGATGCAACGAGCTAATCAGGTAGCTCCTCAGCAGCAGCAGAGATCTTTTCAGAACCAGCCTGTTCAGTTTCAGCCTCAACAGTCTCAGTATCAGTACCAACCTTCTCAGCAGTCGAATCAGCCTCAGAGGTTTGAGGGAGACAACAGTGGTAGAAACAGGCGAGATCAGTATCGGCTGAAGGGGAAAAATTTCAAGAAGTCTGGTAACAGTTCATCAAGTTCCAGTGGCTCTAGATAGTTCAGTTTTGGGCAGAGTTCAGGGTTTTTTGGAGCTTCGTGCAGCAAGTGTGGAGGACGTCATCCCAGTGATCAGTGTCGAGGCGTGTTTGGTAGTTGCAATATCTGCCAGCAGCCGGGTTACTTTGCTAGAGTTTGTCCTCAGCGAGGATCCGATAGAGCTCAGAGCGGCAGTTCTTCTCGACCGCCAGCTCAGCCAGAGAGATCAGCTTCTGCAGTTCATTCCTTTCAACCTCAACAGCAGACTCGTCAGGGAGGTAATCAGAATCAGAACCAACCTCCTCGACAGCAGGCGAGGGTGTTTGCCTTGATAGAGGATCAAGCCAATGCAGCCCCGAATGACGTGATAGCAGGTAACTGTTCGATTTTTGGTTATCCTGCATTTGTGTTGATTGATACGGGTGCTTCTCACTGTTTTATTTCTGAAAGATTTGTCGTGATGCATGATTTATTTGCTGAGCCATTATCTGATGTTGTTTATATTACTTCACCTTTGGGTGGAGGAATTGTTTCGGTGAGAATGGTCCGAAATTGTGTAATAGAATCCGAAGGGAATTCGATTGAGATTGGCTGCATCGTACTTGGATTATCTGATTTTGACTGTATTGTCGGGATTGATGCTCTGACCAAGTATAAGGCGACAGTAGATTGCTTTCAGAAAGTGGTTCGATTCAGACTTGAGATGGCAGACGATTGGAAGTTTTTCGGTAAGGGTTCTCGATCCAAAATTCCGTTGATTTATGTTTTATCCATGTCTCGTTTTCTACAGAAAGGATCCGAGGGATTCTTGATTTATGCAATGGATGTTCAGAGGTCTAGTCCTGAGTTGTCTGAGATACCCATTGTTAGCGAGTTTCCTGATGTTTTTCCAGACGAGATTCCTGATTTACCGCTTATTCGAGACATCGAATTTAGCATTGAACTTACACCAGGTACTCAGCCTATTTCGAAAGAACCTTACCGTATGGCTCTGTTAGAGTTGAAAGAATTGAAGGAACAGTTAGAAGATTTTATTGCCAAGGGATACATCCCACCTAGCGTATCGCCTTGGGGTGCACCAGTACTTTTTGTGAGGAAGAAAGACGGTTCTATGCAACTTTGCATCGACTACCGCCAGTTGAATCAAGTGACGGTCAAGAACAAGTATCCTCTACCAAGGTTCTTCAGTGTATTCGAAGATAGATCTGCGATCAGGGTATCATCAGCTGAGAGTTCGTGACAAGGATGTGCCGAAGACAGCTTTCAGAACCAGATATGGGAATTTTGAATTCATAGTCATGCCGTTTTGTTTGACCAATGCTCCAGCAGTGTTTATGGATCTGATGAATCGTATCTTTCAGCGGTATCTAGATGATTTCGTCATCATCTTCATCGACGACATTTTGATCTATTTGATGAACCGTTCTGATCATGCCGAGCATTTGAGAATCATATTGCAGACTTTGCGAGCCGAACAGTTGTATGCTAAGCTATTGAAGTGCGAGTTTTGGTTGGACCGAGTGGTTTTCTTAGGCCACATTGTATCGGGAGATGGAATATCTGTGGACCCCAGTAAGATCGAGGCAGTTATGAATTGGCAGAGACCGACATCAGTGCAAAAAATCTGAAGCTTCATGGGTTTAGCGGGGTATTATCACCGATTTATCAAGGGATTTTCTTCCATTGCAAAGCCGATTACTCAGTTGACCCAGAAGAATGCACCGTTTGTTTGGTCCGAACAGTGTGAGGCTAGTTTCATTGAGCTGAAGAAGAGATTGACCAGCGCTCCGATCTTGTCTATTTCATCAGGTACTGGAGGTTTCTCTGTGTACTGCGATGATTCTCACCGTGGTCTTGGATGCATTCTTATGCAGAGGAAGCACGTCATAGCTTATGCTTCGAGGCATCTGAAGCCTCACGAGACTCGTTATCCGATCCATGATATCGAGCTAGCTGCAATCATTTTTGCTTTGAAGACTTGGAGCCATTACCTGTATGGCGAGTCGTTTGAGATATTTTCTGACCATAAGAGCTTGAAATACTTGTTTTCTCAGTTCGAGCTGAATATGAGGCAGAGGAGATGGATGGATTTGCTTAAGGACTTCGACTGCGAGATCAAGTATTATCCTGAAAAGTCGAATGCAGCTGCAGACGCTCTTAGTTGGAAGCTTTGTTCTTTGTCTCTTGCTACGATTGGTGTCTCTCAATTGATTGAAGACTGTTGTACTTTTGGTTTGGAGTTTGAGACCGATAGGAGATCCATATGAGTTTTTGCGATTCAGGCCGAGCCAGAGTTGTTTCAGTTGATCAGAGAGGCACAGAGATCCGATCTGAGCATTCAAAGTTCGATAGAGAAGGTCCGATCAGGTCATCAGTCAGAGTTTCAGGTCAAGGATGATGTTTTGTTTGTGAACAGCCGTATAGTTGTGCCCGATGTTTATGAGTTGAGACAGCGTATTCTACGAAAGGCGCATTGCAGTCGGTTCAGTGTTCATCCTGGAGGCCGAAAGATGTATAATGACTTGAAGACTCAGTTTTGGTGGAAGCAATTAAAAGGAGATGTCACAAGATTTGTGTCCCGTTGTCTGAATTGTCAACAAGTGAAAGCCGAGAGGAAGAAACCAGGTGGATTGTTGCACATTTTACCTATTCCGGAATGGAAGTGGGATCATATCTCCATGGACTTCATCACCAAACTACCGCGTTCAGTCAGAGGTTGTGATGCAATTTGGGTAGTGGTTGATCGGTTGACGAAATCTGCTTGTTTCATTTCGTACCGTATGACATACCATCACGATCAGATGACCGAATTGTATGTCAGAGAAGTTTTGAGATTGCACGGCGTACCAAAGTCAATAGTATTAGATAGAGATCCAAGGTTCACTTCTCATTTTTGGCACAGTCTTCAGGAGGCTTTGGGTACTCGTTTGCACTTGAGCACAGCGTATCACCCTCAGACCGACGGTCAGTCCGAGCATACGATCCAGACTTTGGAGGATATGCTTCGCGCTGTATTGATTGATTTTGGATCAGGTTGGCAGGAGTCCTTGCCTCTAGTGGAGTTTTCGTACAATAACAGCTTCCAGGAGAGTATTGGAATGACACCTTTTGAAGCTTTGTACGGGAAGAAGTGAAGATTTCCGTTATTTTGGGATGAGATTTCATAATCACCTGAGTTGGGTCCATATATGATTCGCGATATGGCAGAGTAGGTGAAGTTGATCCGAGTCAGAATTAAGACAACCCAAGATCGACAGGACAAGTATGCGAATGTCAGACGCAGACCACTGTGTTTTGATCAGGGAGACCATGTGTTTCTGAAGATTTCTCCTTTCCGAGGCACTGTCAGATTTGGGAAGAGAGGAAAGTTGTCGCCGAGGTTCATTGGCCCGTATAAAATTCTGGAGAAGATAGGCGATCTTGCCTATAAGATTGCTCTTCATCCGTCTCTTTCAGGTATCCACGATGTGTTTCACGTTTCGATGCTACGGAAATATCATCCGGATCCGTCCCATATTCTTCAGCCAGACGAGGCCGAACTTGATGAGACTCTGAGTTACTTCGAGCGACCGATTCAGATTCTTGACAGAAAAGAGAAGCAGCTCAGAAACAAGTCGATTTCGTTGGTAAAGATTCAGTGGAGTCGTCACGGAGTTGAAGAAGCAACTTGGGAGACCGAATCCGATATGAGGCAACGATTTCCAGAGTTATTCGATTGAGGTGAGTTCGTCTTTAGTTTTTTCGTTCTTGTTCAGTCTGTGATCTGTCAGATTTCGAGGACGAAATCGAATCTTAGAGGGGGAGAATTGTAATGCCCCGATTTTATTATAATTGAGTTTAATCGAGATAATCAGAGTTTTCAGTATTTAAGAATCGTATTGATATTCGCAGGGGATCATTTTGCAAACTTGGAAAAATAAAGGACTGAAATGCAAAAAATTGGATTTTGTATAATATCTTAAGGCAACTTGCCTCACCATCACATCAAATCATTTCCCTCCTCCCCCTTCTCCTCTCCTTTTCGTACGTACTGTTGGAAGCCATGGGAGACGCCATTTTGAGCTTCTTCTTCCTTCGATTCGCTCGATCCAACCGTTAGATTTCAATTCCGAGTTGAGATTCACGATCACCGCAACGAGGGCTTCATTTAGACGTAAGTTTTGCTACGATCTCTTGAACTTCGATTTTGTTGAGTTGTCAGAATTTGATAATATTGGAGTATGTCGTTCTTGAGCTAGTATAGATCATGTATTCGAAGTCGGTTTGGAAAAAGAACGAAGTTTGGATTTTATATGATTTTAGAGGTGAAATTCGAAAATGATGATTTTGATTGAGGTTGGATTTGAGTTGTTTTGATGGATTGTGATGATGATTGAGTTATTGTGATTGTTGTTTGATGGTTTGTATTTCCGGATAGTCAGTTTATAGCCGTTATGCCGTCGAAATCGAGTTTGAGTTATCGGTTTTGGTTCGGTTTTAGTTGAATATCGAATTTGATTGAGTTTGAATTCCGAATTGATTTTGAGTCCGTATTCGATGTTTTGACAGTTGATTGAGGATTTGGGAGTTGATCGAACTTGGAGACTTGTTTATTAATTGAAGAATTGAAGATGGTATATTATTGATTGTTTTATCGACTTTGAGTTTGTTATCCGAATAGACTATGATATCGAGTTATCTCTTGTTGACAGGAATCACTTGAAGTTTCGAGAAAAGGTAAAAGTCGACAATGAAACGAATGGGAACGAATACTCGAGATTGACTTATTCTCGAGTTCTCGAAAATCACATACTACATGTTTAATTGCTTAAGTTAATTTTATTGTTATTCTATTTTCACTTGCATTCCATATTGAGCCGATTTCTCGATTCATTTTGAACTTAGACGATTTAGGGAGCTATATTGAAGTGACTTTGGATTTTGAGTTTTTCCAATTGCCAGAATACTTCTTATAGTTGCTCTGAAGTCTAGGGGTTGAGTTGAACGACATTCACCCCGAATGGATGTGTCGGTGAGTTGTTGTGAAGACTTGGCCCCGGGATCCCAACCGAATCACGATTGATATTTCGATTATCTGATTTGATAGTCCCGAGTTTTGAAGTCATGCATTCATTCATTCTCATTTTGATTTGTTACTGATTATTACATTTCAATCTGAGGTGTTTACTTGATATTGCATGCCTGTCTCTTTTACTTAGAAATTATATTTCTAACCGGTTTATCCGGCTGTTGTCTTTGGTTTTATGTGTACTTGGAAACAGGAGGATCAGGAGCTGGACCAAGTCGTTTGGGTTAGCTCGGGGTGTGATGATAGAAGTGAGACACCGTGTATCTTAGGGTCGTACCTTTTGGATTTGTACTATTTTGTTTAGTCGAACGAATCCCTACCGTCAAACTTGTACTGTTAAACATCGTTTTGTTGGTGTTTCAACTCCTTAGATCTCATGTATTTATGATGTTTGAACCTTGGTTGTTTGAGTTTTTGAGTTTAGTTTGTTAGACTTTTCTTTTGTGCCCTGGAGTTCAGTAGTTCGAGAGGGCGGCGCGGTCGCGCCGTTGATTCGCGAAGCGAGGGTGCGGGCGCGCCGTTGATTCATGAAGCAAGGGCGCGGGCGCGCGGTTCTTGGCGCAGGTGCGCCGTTGTTTTGCGAAGGCTCGGCGCGGGCGCGCAGTGCTTTTAAAAAAAAATTAATTTTGATTCGTTTTCCGCGGCTTATTGTGTTCGATTTTGTTTAATTATTCGATATTAGAGGATTAGAAACGCGGTCTCACAACATGCATGCTAAGTATTTGAGTCGATTCAATGAAGGAAAAGAAAAATATTTTTGAACAAAGTAAGATTATTGTGACAAGATGGGCAATGTCGGTTGGTGGATGCCTCGACTCACTTGCCAAATGACGGGTAGTGTGCGGCCGGGAGACATCTTGGAATCCCTAAAAAAATGACGGGTAGTGTGCGACCGAGAGAAATCTCGGAATCCCTGCCAAATCAGATAAAATGGGAAATGTCGCGTCGGGAGAGATCTCGGCGTCTTGCCGACATAGTATACTGCAACCATTGATCGATCAAAAACAGAGGGTCACAATTCAAGGATATTAGTTCACAGTTCATTTTCAGTTCAGCTTCATTTCAGTTTCAATTTGAATCGACTTAGTTTAAATTCTGTTTGAGTCATGTATGAGGTTCAGTAAAGTTTAAGCAAGTTCCAATTTTAAAAGTATGAGTTATGTGTGAGTTCATTGTATGCAGTAAGTCTCATTCTCTTTTATCATTCAACCTTTATGAGTATGTTTCAAGATATATTAAGTACAATATTTTTAGTATTTCCGCATGTATTTTTAAACCCTTGTTATACCACGGTTTATACTTGCTGGGCCTTTAGGCTCACTACCTTTGCTTGGTGCAGATTATATTATTGTTGGTTTCGAGGGGCAAGACTATCGAGTGGACTGCGATGCAGGCACGACGCATCCCTCTGACCTATTCCAGTTTTCCGCATAGATGATTCAAGCTTAAAAAAGTTTAACAGCAGTTATTTTGTTTGGTTTAGTAAATGTAAATGTAATAATATTTAAATTTATTTTGTTGGAAAGTAATTATGAAATACTTTAAACGTTTTGATTGTGGTGATGTCGAACCTTTCTCTTGGTTCTCGTTCGTTTTCTTGCTTCAGTTTACTTAGTATTGTCGGTTTATTTTTGGTTTCTGTCTGTGACAGGTAGGTTTTAAGATAAACAGATAGGTGATGCCGAAATTTATAATTTTTTTTATAAAATACGTATTTTATTTAATTAGTAGATTTCAGGGTCGTTTCACGGACTACTACAATAATACATAATATTGCTTAGATAGTGGTTCAAAGATTGAATAAAACTTGTATTTTCTTTGTTGGTATGGAATAATCTGGGCTCCAGGAATAATATCCTAGCCTTCTCACGAACGATAAAAACAATAATATTCTTGAACATAAAGTGGGATTTTTGAAAGTGGAGAGAAGGGGATAAGGGCGCTGAACGTCAGGTAGGGGAAAAGAATGAGGGATTCAACGGTGTCCTATGGGCTCTAAATTTAATACATCGTAAGCCTATGGGTCGAAAACTTGTCCATAAAACTAAAATAAATAATTTAAAGAATTTTATATTCTTCATACTTTTAAAATTAAATACCAAACATTAAATTTATGAAAACCATATGCATATGCGTTGTTAGGATCGAATATTTGTGTAGAAGTGGGATGAATACACATTAAAATATTTCAAAATATTTTTCAAAACTTTTCGCGGGCATTCTTAATAATGTTAATTATCAAGACTAATTCTGTTATTCTATATATATATATATATATATATATATATATATATAAGAATGAAAATAACTTGTGCAGATGAAATAAATGAGACAAGATATTATGGAAGTTCGAAACAAACTGCTTCTACGTCTCTTCTTCTTCAACTTAGGAAGGAATTCACTAGAAAACTTTGGTTTATACACTCTTTTGTATACAACCCACTTCAATCGTAGGACTTATCCTTTACCTAGATCAAAACTCCTTGTACACAACACAATTTGGGGTTTGCATTAATCCATAGATTATGTCTGTTGAGAAACTCTTCTTTCAACACTTCCTGAATGAGCAGTTGAGAGTTGTCCTAATGTCCTTGATGATCCTTTGATATGATCTGATGAATAGCCTGTATACGTGGGCTTAGTGAGAAAATGAGATATGTAAATTCAATGTTCTCGGAGAGATAGCCTTCTCATGTTCTTTTGTATTTCTTCATTTAATCTTTTTTGAAGCTTTCTCACTAGTATATATAGTCATATTTTGCAAAGTTCTTCTTGATAACTTAGATTCTCTCTCTGAACTGTCTTGTTATGGTTTCGAGAGTCTTTATAAATGCCTTCATAAATGTGAGACGAGATCCAAGATGGGTGAGAATTAATCCTTGCGGCTTTTTAATATAGACAATAAATTCTCTCTTGGAAATCTTCAAATATAACGAAGAGTCTTATTGAGCAGAATAAATGCCTTTAAGCTTTGAGAAGTCCAAATATTCATTTGAGCAGTTCAAGAAGTTTGAAGATTCTGTTGAGCAGTTCAAGTAGTTCGAAGGTTCTGTTGATCTGTTCAAGACCTTTTAACTATTTTACAAAGCTTGGCAGTTCAATTTGCGATCACCAAAACTAAGGATACAAAAATTTCTCATTTTTGGTGATTACAAAACCTATGAACTCTTTATTTTTAAAAAAAGGAATAAAAATCAGTTCAATGTGATAAAACATTTATGTAAAAACAAGAAGTTAAAGCAATTATGAGCAATCAACAAGTAGTTTGTAATATAATTACATCTACTCAAATAAGATATGATCAAATTTTATTTGCGAAGCCACGATGCTCCACTTCCTCTAGAGCTACTTCCTATTTTCTTTTTATCCCCTTCATTTATATTTTCTTTCCTTTTTCTTTTATCTTCTTCAACCTTTTTCTTAGATTCCTCTTCCCTCTTTTTTACATCACCCTTTTGCAGATGCATTATGATTTTATGCAGCTGGGTTCCAATATTAGCTTCCATTTTATATATCCTAGCTTCTGTTATTTTCTCATGTTTATGAATTTGAGAAGATAAATCACCAGCAGTGACAACCGTTTGATGTGCAAGATTTGCAATCTTAGATTTATTTTGAATTGCCATGGTCACTAATTTGGATAGCTCTCTCTCAATTATACGTCAAAATTTGTCCATATAATAAGAGTCAGAAGAATTTCGGGTTTCTATATCTTTGACTAAAAGTCGTATGGTCTCCAATTGAGAGTATACTTCGTGATTTGACATTGGAATATCTTCAAGTGGAGAGTCAGATTCTGTAAAAAGACGGTGAGAAATCAATTGTTTTCCTGTCAATATAGGTACCTGATCTTGCTGTTTTGCTGAGTCAAGGTTTTCTGATTGGTGAGAAGAAGATAACAACTCTTTACCCATCAATTTAGGTATTTTAACCTGTTATTCTAATGTCTGTGGATTTTTTGATTGCGGAGACTTAGGAAGAGATGGTATTTTTGGAGAAGGATATCAAGTCACTTCGACTTCTGGAGTGGGATCTCTGGCAGATTCAATTACTGGAGATTGAATAATCATTGAGTCATCAATCATCTTGGTTGAACTGGATGAAGATTTTTCTGTCTGCGATTCAGTAGAAATAATAGGTTCCCTCTCTATATTTGTTTCTATGTTTTCAACATTATTCTCAGGAAGTTCAAGTTCAAACAGAGATCGAACATCTTTATCAACTGAGGTCATTGAAAATTTTAGAATAGGAATTTCGACAGTTGATGCACCAGCAGTGAAATTGTCAACATTTGGAATTTCATTCTTGGAAGAGCTTTCTTCAATAATTACACCAGATGAAATGTGTTCCTGATCATCAGAAAGTGGAACGGAGTGTTGTGAAATGGATTGAGAGCATCATCATGTGTTGGTTGAGCTATGTTCGAGTCAGTTTCTTCAAAATCAGAAATTCCTTCTTCAAACTCTTTCATCATTTCTGCCCCTTTTATCATTGAAAGCATTAAGATGTTCACCAATATTTAATGTCGGTAAATTTGAATCATTTCTCATCATCTGAATTACCATAGAGAGGTGATGAGCATCCATTTCCAATTGGGATATCACAGTTTCATCATCAGCAACAGTTGGAGCAGTCAAAACAAAATTTTGCCTTTTTCTTTGGATAACCATTCGCAAGAGACTTTCCTGAAGTTTTTGAAGAATAAAATCTGTAAGGCCTGAGATTATTTAATTTTAATCCGAGAATATTTAATTTGAGAATATTTAGAGTTTAGAATTAAATTATAATATTCTTAAATTATTTAGGATTGAAATTGAATTAAATCGCTTTTCCGCGGGACTGATTTTCAATTATGCCAAAGTTCAGGGACTAAACTGCAAATATGCTAATATATATTTTTATCCACTTGTATTATATCATTTTCATCGTGAAAACCATCAGAAAGAAGGGAAGGAATCAGATTTGAAACCCACGCCATTTTCAGCCCTTTAAAAATTCGATTTCTCGCTATCCGGCCGTCAGAATTCAGAATTGGATATATATTTGCGATCACTGCTCTAAAAGCTACGTTTTGGTACAAATTTTCTTAAGTTCTATCATACTTGATTTTAAATTTGAATATGGAATTTAGTTATTTTTCGTGATACATGTGTGTGAGCTAGCATGTGTTACGTATTCGAAGATGGATCGGTAAAAGAGCGACGTACAGATTTGTTATGATTGTATGTATGAAATTCAAAAATTACTATGGCTGTGGCTGCTGGTTTTTGGTTGAAATATTGCTGATATATTGAGGATTATGTTGGGAATTGATTGTTGAATTGATTCGATATCGTTTCGGTTATCAATTTTTAGCCGTTACGCCGTCGGTTCAAGAATTGTCAAGATTTTCGTTTTTTTTTTTGAGCTGAGATTTGTGTGAGATTGAAATCTGATATTATAGCTTGTGATACTTCATTTTCAGCTTTGTATTAAAGTGTTCGAACTCAGGAATCCGGAATTTGAATCGGACAAGAGTTAAAGAAGGTTGAAGCCATTTTCACTTGAAGTTTGAGTTCAGAAGTTGAGCAGATTTTTATATGTGTTCTTGATGTTATGTTTCAGATTTGAAGCACCTCAAGAATCAAAAGAAAAGGTATAAATTGACAGCAAATCCAGATGAGATATAACACTCGAGATAGATATGATTCTCGAGTATTCCCTTTTGAAATTACATACGTAATTGCTCTTTCTTGTTTATGTGTCTTTATGTTACTTAGATGATCCTTGTTGCTTTGACTGATTATGAGATTTTTTGTTCAAGATGTTTTACAGATTTGTATGATTTAATGTATCATGATTATGTTGCATTCATCTTGAACACTACCTTGAAAAGCATAGAGGGTCGAACGGCCTAGATTACAAGTGACGTTTGGAGGGCTATAGTTGAGTGGTGCGGAATGTAGATTTACTTTCAGAGTTAGATGACTCACTATAGTTGCACCAAAGTTAGGGGATTGAGATACTTGACGCGACCTCGATTGTGAGAGTCGATGGTTTGGTTAAGATTTTATTCCCCGGGATCCCAAGAACTAAGATTTGTTGTTATCAGATTTGATAGCCTATTCCTTGAAACTTTCATTGCATTCATGTTTATATTCTTGCATGTTATGTTGTTTATACTGGGAATTATATTCTCACCGAAGTTATCCGGCTATTGTTGTGTTATGTATATGTGCATGACAATAGGTGGGGCACGAGCTGGTCAGACTCGACATGGAGAGATCGAGATTGAAAGATTAGACGTGGAGGTTTTGGGTTAAGAGATAGAGATGTATATAAGTTGCTGTCAAATGCATGTTCAGAAGATGTTAGATTAGTTTGAGATTTGAAACTTATACTTTAGTTTATTGTATTGCACCTTGGAAATATGTATGAGATTCTATACTTTGAGCTTCATGTTTTACACCTTGAATCTTGTGTTTAGATCATGTTAGAGTTGATTTGAGATTCTTAAGTGTTGGAAACACATCAGAAATGCATGGGCAGCTCTATTTAACATCCTAGTAACTTTGAGCTTTGTTGTAGTCTTTGGTAATTTTTGTAAATTTCTACACCGACCCATCTTGATAGAATGAGTATAACGTTTTACTGAAAATTCCGATTAGGGTGAGGTTGGCGGCATCGGAAAGCAAGACAGAGATATATAACTTTTATGTTGATTATTTTTGAAAATTCTGTGCGCATGAGTTTGGTCATAGCAACTCTCGCTCGAGCGCATGTAGGCATGCTCGAGCAAGGCACTTGCCTTTTAAAAAAAAATAGTCATTTTGCTTCCTTGTTCAGATTGGATATTTGTAAGTAATTGTTGCTTAATTATCAGATTAATTTTGATTCTATTTTAATAATTGAGATTAGCACCCGAGGTCCCCACAAAATCTATACGAGTTATAGCCTCATCTATTTTCTAGTTTGCAGTCCAAGTGAGAATTGTATCTTCCATATTGCTTAGACGATTTAGAATCCATTCTTTTTTATGGTGGAAAACGGAGTATTGTTCCTATGATCTACCCACTGATCAAAAAGAATTATTCTCTTTTCAACAGTTCGATCAACAAATGAAATTGTAAGATCAATAGCTGATTGGATGGCAGAGGATATGGTTTGAATCTCTTCCACTTTTTCTTTTCCTTTGAGTTCTAGAAGGCCTGAAGTCATAGTAGTGATGTTGGGTTCAACAATCATAATTTTTGATAATTTTGTACTGGCAGGAACTGGAGCAATTCGGAGAGGTTATTCGATGTGCTTGATTAGTTTCAGCTTTTTAAAAGATAACTTCTTTTGTACTGGTTTAGCAACAGTTGGTTTTGATGAATCAACAACGACAGCCTTTGCAAGAACATCAACAGTTGAAGTAGTTTTGGTGGGAGACTTTTGCTTGGAAAAGACATGAATAAGAGAAGTTTCTTTTGAAATTTTCTCATCATTGGATTCAATGACCACTAATTTTATTTTAACTGGTCCCTTTTGTTTTCTAAGAATTTTGGATTTACTAGTTGAGACTTTTCATAATACAGATTGATTTTCACCTTCTTCAATTTTGACTTGACGTAGTTTATCAGCAGTCAAAGTGTTTTCTTAATGAAACTTGTTATGAATGCATCATTCATAATCTTGGAGTGAGAAAGTGGTTATTCCATAACCACATTTTCACCCAAAATTTTCAGCAAATAACAAATTTGAATGGAAAAACCTTGATATTGATTCTTACCTTGCACCATTTCTGTTTATATATAAAAAATAATGTCTGACCATTGACCTGTATCTTTGAAGCTATGAGCACCATTGCTTGAAGTTTTTCAAGAGTAATCTTTTCAAAAGTGCCAACCTTTGCTAGTAAGCACTAGGAGAAAATGTTTGAAAGCCATATGTACTCCATGTTCAAATCCATCTTTTAACCTGGAGCTTTGAAGGGAGCACCCGTAATAGATAATTTCTCCATCCAAGTGCCCATGTTTCCATCAAGGACGTCAAAGAATTTTTGTGCACCAGCAATTGTCAATTCAAGAGAGTCACCAAAAAATTTCTGAGAGATGGAGTAGTTTGTTCCCATAACAGTAGTGCAAACACATCCACGTTGCACAGTAACCACCTCTGTAGAATAATTTGATTAACGAGACAGTAAGTGGTGTAGCCCTGAAGCTTCAAGAATATACAAAATTCAGTTGATATTATCACTGTTGAAACTTTGGATGGCCTCAAAATCAAAAGATAATGTGTTTGAGTGAAAATCCATTTGTATATGTCCTACAGTTGAAACAAGAGAATGAACACAAAGTGTTTGATAGAATGAAAATTCAAAGAATATTACTGCAAAGAGAGTTTGTTAGCATGAGAAATTAGTGAGAAATGTGTTTATGATATATAGGATTTGATGGGCCACACAGTGACGTGTGCAAGTTATTTCCAAATTTTAAAATTATGAGCTTAAAAGAATTTTTTTGATATAAAATATAAAATTGGCCCAAAAATAAATCCCCTAATTATGATAATGATAAGATTTTATGATTTCCATTTTGATAAAATCATAACTTTTTCAACAATTTTCATTAAAAAAATTATTGTATTTGATGATATAATTGCTTATCGGGCAAATCACAATTTTCCTTAAATAATAAGAACATTTTCAAAAACATGTTGCAAGGCAGACCATTTTTCAAAAAGAAGTTGTGTTTCTTCGTAGTTTGGGACAAAAATGAGACATAAAGAAACTGGACAGTCAAAACACTCTACACATTCCAAAAGTTTTATTATAAAAGGTAAACAACTGCCTCGGCATTTATCATAAAAAAAAAAAATTTTGAAATTTTTTTCAAAATATGAATGGTTCAGGTGATTCTTCGGATGATTTAGTTTGGGATTTCAATCAAGCTATCCTGCAGAGAACTAAAACAAAGTATGAATCAATCATCTTCAAAAAAGTAATGCGAATGTGGTGCAAAGTAAGAAGGCTTCAGCGATTTAGGGAGACTCCTTTGCCTCTCTTATCTCCGACTTTCACCTGAAGAATGGTGGCAAAAAAACAAAGGTTCAAAAGATCACTGGGCACCAACAACACTGAAGACATCTACAAATCCAATGGTGTCTTTTTTCTAATGCTCTTGAAAGAGCAGAGGGAGCTCAACAAAATTTGTGCTTCCGATGAATATGCCCTGGTTTCTCTTGGTGGTCTCCCTGCCTAGATGAACTTGTGGAAATGTAATGTGGAGAGGGAAATTTTCATAATTTCTATCTAAATAATAAAATTTCCTTTTATGTTTTACTGTTTGTGTTATTTATATTGTGAAAAAGGCTAGCAAAAATAAAATAAGATTTCCCCTAAATTTATGCAATTGAAGATAAATCAATTAATTCAAGAGCATTTTGAAAGAAATAGAACTTACATAGGGGTAGTGATTTTGTGAAAATATAAGTAGTCTGAAATTCTGTGGATATGTGTTTCAGCTTTGTAAGGCCCGAGATTATTTAATTTTAATCCGAGAATATTTAATTTAAGAATATTTAGAGTTTAGAATAAAATTATAATATTCTTAACTTATTTAGGATTGAAATTGAATTAAAAAGAAGTTTTAAGGGCTAGATTGCAAATAGTGAAGATTTTGAGGGCCAAAGTGAAATTTTCAGAATTTGAGTGGGGAACTTAGCTTGCTATGAATATGAACGTGTACATGTATGTTTTTCTATCAGTTCTTAGAATTCTCATCCCAAGACAACCGAGAACATCATCTTCTACCTTGGAATTTTGTCTTCAAATTTAAATATATCAAGATCCGTTCATCCGATTTTAATTCCGAGCATAGTTCTGCGATCTTTTTTTCAAGATCTTCGATTTGGTGTAAGTTTTATTATGCTTACAGCATATTTCGAAATTAAGATGAATAAGAACTCATAATTTGATTGTATATTTGTGTTCTTGAGATTAAAAGATTTGTTATATCGAAACTGGATCGAAGAACGGACAACGGTTGTATTTGATATGAAATTACAGCACGTATTTCGAAATTTATAGCTGCTGGTATGCTGGTATATGATGATATTTTGCTGTTATATCATGTATATGAAGTTGTTTTGGATGTTGAATTGGTTAGATTTCAGTTTCGGTTATAGATTTCGTACCGTTACGCCACCAGTTCAAGAATTTGATAGAGTTTGAATCCTTGTGATTGAGCTGTGAATGAAGTGAGTTCTTGCTGATGTTATTAGTTATTTTTTCTGTGTTTTCAGACATGAAAACAGGGGATATCAAACTCGAGAATTCAGCTTCGAACTGGGATTGAATTGGCTAAGGTTTGCGATTTCTACCTTGAAGATTGACAAGAGTTGTGAGAAGATTTTGATAGCCTTTTGTTGTGCTGCAGCTTGTGAAGAGTTAAAGAGTTTGAAACCAAGATAAGAAAGGTATAAGACAACATCTAAGTTGAAGGGAGTTAGAACTCAAGATAGATGCACTTGAGTGTCCCTAAAACAACATCCTTGCTTGTTTCTTTATGAGACTACTTGAGATGGTTTGCCTTATTGATGTCTTGTTAGATTAACTTGATTATTTATTGGCTAGATTAAAGTTACTAGATTGTGATGCATTCATATTGAGCCAACAACCCTTTGAGATTTTGAATGGCAGACTCGCTAGAAGAAAAATGGATGGTTGGACATATGTCGAGGAGCCTAGGAGATAGATCGACTCCTATTGATAGAATCATGATATAGTGGGCCAAAGTCCGGGAAAAGAGCTCAACGCCACCTCAAAAAGGAGAGTATGTGGGAGATTTGTTGTGTTCTTCTTCCCCGGGATCCCATGAACCGCTATAGAGTTTGATAGTAGATTTTTAAATCATGCATTGCATTAGATTTTGTTTATGCTAGATTTTCTATGATTTATAAGTTAATGAGATGTTCATATGTCTATTGCTTTTGAATTCTATGCATTTTCATGTTGTTAATACTGGGAATGTAATTCTTATCGGAGATATCCGGCTATTGCTTTGTTTGTATGTGTGCATGGTAATAAGTGGGGCATGAACAAGTCAGTGACGCCCGTGAAAGAGCAAGATCGAGATAGATGTGGTGACTTCGGGTTAGAGTTGTAGAATTTGTTGTCAAGAATATTATGTATATTCTCTAGATAAGAGTTTGTATAAGTTGTATGAACTTAGCAAGTTTAGTTGTATGTGCTGATCAACAAGAAGCTGGTTGATGTACTAGCATGTAGTGTGATAACAACTTGTAATGTTTGGATCCTTAAACACTTTATGATATTCCATGTTTTCTTCTAGATTTTGAGGTATGGAATTTGATATACTTGTTATAGAATGTTTGAGGTTCAAAGCAGGGGAAAAACCTTCATTTTTCAGTTGGACATGGAGGATATTCGAAGGCGCTGCGCGCCCGTGCCTAAGCCTCGCACCATGGTGCCCATGGTGTGAGAAAAGGGCGTGGTGCGCCCGCGCCTCCTCAATGGCGCGCCCGTGCCTCCCTTAAAATTTTTTTTTTATTATTGCTTCTTACCTTGTTTCCTAACTTGAATTAACATAGATTATAGGTTATGAATTGAGATTAGTTCCCTAGGTCCCCACAACAGGTGGTATCAGAGCTAAAGTTCTGGACTGATTAGAAATGAGTGAGTGGGGTAGATCGAGTCCTCTTATTTGATTCATTTTGCATGAGATTAAATGCATTGTTGATTACATGAATTACATATGAGCATGCTTTAATATTTTTAGAATAATATGATTACATGATTATGTGATTTATATTGTCAAAGAATGCTTGATCTTTAAGAATTACGTGCTTACCTGAATATCTGAGTTGATGGAAAAATGTATTACTTGAGAATGAATCAGAACTCGGTCTCTTGAGAATGCATGAATGTGCTAATCAGAGGGGGACTGAAACAAAATGGTTGAATCTGAGATATTGATGTACTTGTGTACTAATACTTTTGAATATCAGATATGCCTCCTCGTCAAGCACCGATTACTAGACAGATAGTGGTTGTTCCTCAGCCAGAATCGGTAAATATGCCCCAAGCCGTAGAAGCTCCTAGACCAGAACAAGGCAGTACTTCCAATGATCCGATGGATGTGACTGCTACACCGATGGAAACTTTGTTGAAGAGGTTCCAATCATTCAAGACGCCTACACTGAAAGGAACTGAGAACTCAGTGGACTGTGAAAGTTGGTTAGAGGATATGGAGATGTTGTTTGATTCCCTTGATTATGCAAATGACAAAAGAGTCAGACTGATTGGGCATCAACTACATGATGTTGCTAAGAGTTGGTGGATAAAAACCAAGAGAGCTCTTGAGAATCGAGGTACGACTATCACTTGGAAAGTATTTACAAAATAATTTTATCAACGTTTCTTTCCAGTGTCGTACAGAAAAGACAAGGGTGCAGATTTTGCAAATCTGAAACAGGGGAATCTGAACATCGAAGAATATGTTTCTAGTTCTCTACATTGCTGAAGTTTGCTCCACATGTAGATGGGTGTGAAGAGGCCAATAATAAATGCAGTAAATAAATGCGTAATGTAAATAAAGCAGTAAAAAGGATAATAAATGTTTATGGAAGTTCGACGATACATTGTCTATGTCTCCCCTTCTTGGTTAAGATCGATTAACCAAGGATCCACTAGCACTTCAACGTCTTGGCCTTGATGGCTCCAAGGATATCCGTACAACTCAACACGATCACCGCGCCGATACAACTCGAATACTTGGCCTTAAGGGCTCCAAGGATAGCCTCAACAACAATTACACACTCGGGCTTCACACTCGAGAGTACAACGAAAGCTCAAAAACTCACAAAATTTTTTTACAATCAACTCTCTAATAGGAAGAAATATGTATGAAACTCATGATTGAACACTTGAAAATTAGAGGAGAGGATTGCTTGAGTTGTGTTTGAAATGGCCTTGGAATGCATCTATTTATAGCTAAAAATTCGGGCAGGTTCGTTGCGTCCGTTTTGGCCTTCGTTGCGTCCGTTTGGCGCACATTTAATTATTAAGGCGTTGGTGACGAACGTTGCGTCCGTTCCTAGGTTTGTTGTGTCCGTTCGGCATATTTTGGCTTTAGTCGGGCGACTAAAATTGGATCGTGTTTTTGATAGGAACATTGCTTTCGTTTCGGTTCGTTGCGGACTGAGCGACAAAATTCAAAAATTCATAACTCACAATCTGTCTGTCGGATCGACTTGAAATTTGGACATTAGCTTTAAAACATCCTGCATTGTGAACGGTGGAGATTGGATTTCTATGCCTCAAACATTTCTAGTATTTTTCTGAAGTTACTTCGTCGTATTTTTTCTTGTTGTTCTGCGCGGCACTTTTGAAAAATTCATTACTCATGATCTAGCCATTGGATTGAGCATAGATTTGAACCGTAGCTTTTGAGCATCCTAAACTTTAATATGACTGGTGGAGATTGGAATTGGATGTCTTGAAAACGCTCAATACTTTTCGCAATGTTCTTCACCAAAATAATGTTTGTAATAATCTAATCTGCAAAGTTTCACTTTAAACGATTAGAAATAATAACCTAGTTTTGTAATTATAAAAACAAGATAAGTTATCGCATTAAAAACATTAATCTCGTTTAAGAGATTTGTATGTGTTTAAGGCGTAACAATCTTCCACTTTTTGATAATCACAAAACTTGGTTAAACAGGAGATATAAAGTGCAAATGGAAATATATAAAAAAGCTCCCCCTTAATGTAACAATGTATTAAACAAGTTGTTTGTCACATAATCAATTTTTATTTAACCCATTTGAATATTTAACCAAATGTATTCTCCTCCTTTTTGTGATAATTAAAAAGGCAACAAATATGATAAATGAATAACACAATAAATAAAAATATATTGTATTGATGGAGAAATTTACAAAATAAAACAAAATATAAAACTAAGAGTCATCATCCGAAGCTTCTTTAAGAAGGTTTTCTTCCATCACATTGAGTCGGTCATGGACAATTTGAAAATCCTCGCATCTCCTCAGTCAAGTTTGCGATAGATGTTTGAATGGACTTAATGGCGGAGTAGTTGCGATCCATATTGATCTCAAGCCTCTGAAGATACTCAAAGAGTCGATCGGAAGGTGGAGCCGGAGTAGGTGGAGGCTGAGGCATCGTAGAAGGAGAAAAAGGTAGATCGCCATAATCAAGCGTATGTGAAGAAGATGGAGGAACCGTAGAAGAGGAAGGAATATCGGTGTCAGTGAAACCAACAGGAAATCCTTTCTCTTGAATGGAAGGAGGAATAAGAGAAAGAGGAATGTGAAAGTTGGTTACAGAATGATAGCGGTTGAAAATATGAGCTGGATCATGCACCCATCGAAAAAATACAGGATTCCATGACAACTCCATTTTAGTGATGGGGGCATGGTCAAGATTATAAGTCTCAGTGATAGGTATCTTCTCCAAATAATCGAAGACAATGTCAAAGTGAGTCAGAATTCGGTTAATAAACCGAGCAAATGGGAGAATGACTTTCTTTGAGTTTTTGGCAGTGTGATGCATGACCTGAATGAGAAACCTAGGCAGGTTAAAAGGTCTTTGAGCAACAATGTGAAAAAGGACATAAAGGTCCAGATATTTGCACTTGGAGTGGTCTTCAGCGCGCGGAATGATGGAAGAAGTGATAAGCTTTTGGATAATTTGGAAATCAGGACAGAGAATCTTAAGAGATGGTCGATCATCACCACCATGAGGTGGTCGACCGAGAATGGCAGAAAGGGCCTCGAAACGGTTAAACTCGGGACTATCTTCAGGCCATTTAAATGCAAAGAACTCACTGAGTCCATTTTTGGGAAGAGAGAACCAAGCAGCAAGATCACCTGAAGAGAAACGAATGTACCGATTTTGAACAATTGTAACAGCATATATGTCATTGCTGTACAATTCAAGTTCAAAATTGGCGTAGAACTCATGGATAAGAGAGGAATAAATAAAATCTAGATCAGAAGGTTGGAAAAATGCGCCTCATTGTTGGAAATCAATAAGTTCCAACAAACGAAGATGAGAGGATGCCAAATAAGAGCGATCAAGAATACGACTTGGAAGAATCTGCCTATCACTATAGTCGGCAGGAATAGATCGTGAGATAGCGGGTTGGTTAAGGTTGTGGACAAAAGGTTGAGTACGAGCACGAGTGCGTCGCCTCGGATTGGCGGGATCAACTTGGCGTCTAAAAGCCATTTTTGGAGAAATATTTCGAGCAAAAGGAAGAAAGAAGATGGATTTTGGTGTGAAAATTCTGAATGGGTTCGGCCACTATTTATAGGCCTCGGGACGAACGGAAGAAACGTTGCACGAACGGACGCAACGTTCATCCTGGCGGGTAAAATGTGCGGGAACTTTGATCTGAAATTTTTAAAAGTAGGCGGGAATGGGGACTAACGGAAGCAACGATAACCAACGTTGCATCCGTTGGTGATTTGGCGGTAAATTTTTTGCGGTAACTTTGAAACTGAGGCGGGAATGCTACAAATGGAAACAACGTTGGTCCATCGGATGCAACGTTGGTGCTTTTGGCGGTAAATGTTTGCGGTTAAAAATTTTAAACTAAGGCGGGAAATGAAGGGAACAAAAGCAACATTAGACTACCGGAAGCAACGTTCCGGTCCTCCAACGGACGCAACGTTGTAGGGGACGGAAGCAACGTTCGGACAGTTGAAGAAATTTTCGAATTTTTCCTCTTAGAATTATATTTTAGAAAAAAAAAATTTATACCAAATAATACACATAAAATGTGAGCTTATAATTATGAATAAATACAATTTATTTGTATTATCCAACATTAAATTGCTCGAATTTAATATTAAGCTCCCTCTTAATATGACATTAAATTTTAATTTATGTCTATAAGTGATTACAACTAAATCACTACAAGAAAAATGCACAAACACAACACTTAAAAGACAACGCTTTTAACGAAAAGTGTTGTCTTTTTTTAAAAGACAACGCTTTTAGTGAAAAGCGTTGTCGTTATATGTTTTTTATTCAACAAATACAACGCTTTTTTAAAAAAGCGTTGTGAATACGCGTTTTTTAGGGTCAAAGACAATGCTTTTAAAAGTGTTGTCTATTAGCGTTTTTTTTTCCATGTATCACAACACTTTTTAAAAAATGTTGTGGAAAAACTATTATTTTTATATAAAATAAAACATAAAATAAATAATATTCCCTTAACCCAAGATCCCCAAATCATACCCCTTCTCTCGATTACTTTTCCAGATCCGATCCTTTTCTCCTTTTTCTCTCTTCCAATTCAAAATCCCATGTCGATTTTTGCTCGATTCTGATTTTTGAAGTGACCCCTCGAAACGTTCTCGCTCGGGCCATCGGGAAGCCCACCTCTCATCTGCTGCTACGCTCCCAGTGAGTATCAGAGCTCTTTCGCGGTCTCAAAGTGTGTTCTGCACAAAGGCTGTTCTATCACAGCTTCCCAATCAAAAATCGTTCCGCAAAGTGGGTGCTGAATCAACGGGCTCCATTCCTTTTGATCAGCTTCTTCATGTTGTTCAAACTTCTGTTGAGACTGGTGCCCAGGTTTGCTAGCGCCTTACTGTGCAATGTATTGAATACTATGTAGCAAATGGTGATTGTATTAGATATTCCACATGCCACATTTTCTGCATATTCTGTGAAGTTGCTGTAATTCTGTCTTTAGCTTGTAATTAAGGTCCTACTTAATCTCTTCTGCTAGTTGATTGCTAATACTTACGATAACACGCCTCGATTTTGAAATTGGTCGCATAAAAATATTTAGGGAAGGGAAAGCTATTGATGTATATTACAAGAAGGTAGGTGTACGTTTAGGTCGATCCAGATTTGTTAGTTTGGAGCTCTTTTATTAGATGTTACTTTGATTGACATTTTCCTGTATTTATTTATTCATTCAAGAATCCTCTTTATCTGACATTTTCTAAGGAATATGAGATGCAATACTATGGAGATGGTGAGATTATAGTTTCTGGTTCTCATTCATCTGTTGTTTTTACATGCTTGTGTTTCTATGCCAAACTCAGAATGGTTTGAGCATCATCTGTCTCAGTTTCACAGCCGAATTTTTTTCGAAATCCTCCTTGTATTTGAATGAATATGCTTCTTCTTCATTCTCTAACCGCTCAAAACATAATCATCTGTTCGTGGTATAGATTTGGATTTTTTTCTTCAATTTTTTTTGGAAATGGAAATGGGAAACATCAAAATCTGTCATGAGCATTCATTTTTTCATATTTTTGGAACTATGAGTAATGACTTGTTATTTAACAAAAATTACAGTTTAATAGTCAAAACTTGCACTCCAATTTTATGTACTAAAATTTTTGGAACTATTGATTCTTCCTTCATGTAGCTACCAAAAATTTCACGGTACTGTTTTTTTTTGGTTGACAATTTTTTATATATGCTGCTGTAGTATTTATTGAAGCATTTTCTTGAAATAGGTGTGGGGGATTCGCTGCTAGGGAAGAGATAATCGATGTCGTTTTTGACTGGAATGGACGGCTGTGATGAGATGAACATGATAGAGGATGAGTTATCGGACGACGGAACGCAGCTGGGGGAGAGAAAGAGGAGGCTGAACATGGAGCAAGTGAAGTCTCTGGAGAAGAACTTCGAGAAAGGGAACAAGCTGGAGCCCGAAAGGAAGCTGCAACTGGCCCGAGCCCTCGGGCTTGAGCCCAGACAGATTGCCATTTGGTTTCAGAGCAGGAGCTCGATAAGCAATTGGAGAAAGATTACGAAATGCTCAAGAGACAATTTGTAGCTCTCAAGAAAGAGAATGATTCCCTTCAATCACATAATCAGAAACTTCATTCTCAGGTAATTTATAATATTTCAACTTCATTTTTAATTTGTATATTTGCATACAGTAGTTAAACTTGAGCATTGCACAATTAACATAAAATAACAGTTCTTTTAATGACATAAATGATCTATTTTTGTTAGAATATATATCATGTTTTGAACAGTTTCGAGAATAATTTGCAGATATTGGAGCTGAAGAATTGATCTGTTTGCTCTCATTCTTTGACAGCAGCTTTAGCGCTTGTGTAGCTTAGAAATTGAGTAGAATGAACTTGAATAGTATAGATTCTGAATCTGAATTATGAAGAAAACTTGTAATGCTCTGTGTTGTCTTTGATTTGGCACTGGAAACAGGTCATTTGAATTAAAATTTAAAGAGATATGCCCATTTTTCTGAAACTGCACTGTATGGAGAATAATTTTTTGCACCTACTGTCATTTCGAAATCTGGTATTGCTTAGTGCATATTTTGAGGTTAAAATTCACATAAAACTTATAGGTAATTGTGTTTTCTTTGATTTGCCAACAGTTATAACTCATTTGGATGTAAAATGAATTTTATATGAATTTTCTACTGAACTCGCTCCAATCTGCGAAAAACATAATGTCCGAGTTTCAGGTGTGTTCTTGCAGATAGATTTAGGCTTATTAGATGATTTTATTTGGAAAATCTTTATGAAGATGAAATGTAGCAAAATGAGTTAGATTTCATTTCCAATTTATAGAACTATTTTTGAATGAGAAATGAATTAAATATGATTTTTACACTATTGGCTGAAGAATCTGGAATTCGGTTTCGACCTTGTTGTATGTACTGTCCGTAGAAGTTAGCTTCTGCAGAAACTTAGACAAAAAATTCAACTAATCATTTTCATCACAATTTTATCCTTTGATATCAGTAGCAACAAATTGTGTCTAAGAGAATGAACCTTTCTAAACCTTGATTATGGTTTTTTCTGCAGCTGCCAGAATGCCTCTGGGTAATTGGATACTTGTGTTGCATTGTTGTGTACTTGATATTTGATTTCACATGTCAGTTAATTTAAGTTTTCATGTTATACTTGTGTTCTCTGCTGTGTTTTGCAGTATTGTGCTATGGGCCTCAGATGGGTTGGATTGGATTTCTGAGGACTACTTCCCCTTTATTTGAAGAGTAAACACATATTCACATAGTTGTTTATTTATGTATTTTGGAATTTTAATTTTCTCTCACTGTAGACATATTATTTTTTTTACAGAGTAGTGCTTAATTTTTTTCAAAGAACATCAATACGGCTGTTAAAAATTTCCAGGTGTAGTGTCCTGTAACTGATATTGTCATTACTTACATGTTACAACGTTCTGGTAAATCTAAAAGAGATGGTTGGAGGACTGAGTTGCCCATAGCTGGTTTAGGAGGTGGGGTCATTGACAAAATGAAAGATGAGAAACAAAAGGATGTGGCGTGGTAGGGCAAATGTTTTGGTACAGTGTACGTATAAGGGTCTCACTTTTTTATGTTCTATGCTGCATTTTCATCAACTTAGTTACTAATTTAATTTATTTTCTGTAGTTATTTTGCTGAAAATGAACAGGAAGGACACTTTTCACCGATAAATGAGGCATGCTCAATGTTAGTACGATAATTCCAGTTTTTACATTTTTTTCTTGTTATCATCAGATTTTTTTGATTAAATAAACTAAAGAACGAGTCACATGGAGTGAGTTATATTTCCCACTGATCCAAATCAACACATTTTTATGTTTCAGAATCACATTTTTTCTTTTTGGAATTTTTGAGATGGTGTTTCATTAATAATTTGAAAGTTGGTGCTTTCAAGTGTTTTGTAAATTATTCAACTTCATGCAACAGGGAGTACCTATCAGAATTTGAGGTTTGCTATTTTGAGTGAATCCGATACATATGCATGGTGGGAAATCGAATCGAGGAACCATTAAAATGAGAATAACTTTCAAGCCAATAATCTTAATCTTTGTATGTCATGATCTTCTTTATTATCTCTTCTTGAAGAATTTTTTCCTTAAGTTTTTTCTTGTAAATTTATAATTATTGAACAGTTTATATATCTTCTTAAATTTTTTTTTTTCTGTTTGAGACACCTAAGGCTTCTTGACTTGGGCCACAATTAGTAAATGGAGTTCACATAAAAAAGAAGAAACGAAAGTAGTACATGATCAAGATGCTTCGTTCTAGGAAACGAATGTTACTTAAAAGTTTATTTTTTTAATTTTTTTTTGGCATTTAGATGTGCTCGAGTGTCCTCTCATATTGTATACATATTTGAATTGGAAATTATATGCCAAATTTGAAACTAATTATAAATTATGGGATGTTAGAAATCTTATTTTCAGAGTGGAGATCGTGATTACGCAAGTGGCCTGGACGTGTAAATATTATTTATGCCATGTTAATCAATCTGCAAAATATCATGACTTATGACCAGTTCATACATTTTTTAGTTAACTTCATGCGTTGTACAAATAACATTACATTTTTTCCCATACACTGTTACCTTATATTCCCTTGCATCTGCAGTGCCTCCTTTAATTTGATTCAACAATAAAGCTCTGAAAAGTGGACATTGGGCGTCTTCTCCACAACTTAAATTGCCACAGGTTTGGCGCCTAGATATATAAATTTTACAGAACCATATGGAACTATGTCTGAATTTTACATAAAATCATAGAAGTGTTTTCCGTGCGTAATGATCCTATAAAACAAGAAAAGGGTTTGACAAACATTATCATCTCTAACATTCGAACCATGACTTTTCTTTTACTAAGTTTGGTGGGATAATTAAGACTTTGAACGTGATGACAAACCCAAAAATAAAACACTTATTACAGAGCTTGACTTCATGATTAAATAGAGCTAGTGTTTAGTTCTACTCACTATAATGTCCACCAATCCGAATATTGCAGGGATCTTGTTTATTTCGTTGCATTATTTAGCCCAAATGGCGAGTATCTGGCCAGTGGATCATTGGATAAATTCTTGCACATATGGTCTGTGAAGGAAGCCAATATGATAACTTTATATTATCTGGTCAGAATTTCTGTATAAATGCAAGTAAATTATGATGAATAAAAGAAAAATAGAAAAAAAATTCTTCCGATTAATATTTTTGAATACATGGCATGTGGAAATTTAGTTTACATGTGATTTTCGTGCTTAGGTATGGAGCACTTTTCATTAATTTTAATAACATTGGTGTATTATTTGGTGTTCTGCATACATTCCAGTCATTGTTACTTTGTTAGTATATCAAATAAATTCGTATTGCCTCTGATTTGATTATTATTTAATGCATAAAGTAAGGGGGTTGCAACTAGGAATGTAATTTGTTTAACCATTATAATTTGTTCAACCATTCATTTTTAGCAACTTGTGGCTTGAATTTCGTAATTCGTAGTTCATATTCTTTGCTGCCAAATATGTGTTTGCTTTTACTTTTAATTTTAATCTATTCATATTTGTTTTATGTTTGTTTTTATTTTTAATAATTTACAGTATGGAGATACAAATTAAAGGAAAAGAGATTGTTGCGGCTTTTATGAAAGCTTGGGATGCTAACATGTGCTGAAGGAAAGAATTAAAGTTTTTCGAGATTAATGCATAGTTTTTTGATTTTTTTCTAGTGTTCATTAATTTAGAATTCGATTATTTTTATATTTGAATGATTATAATATTGGAATACTCTATATTAAATTTTATTTTACAAATTTTTTAATTTTGAGTGATTTATAATATTGAAAATTTGTGAATAAATTTTTTTTTTGTTTTTTATTTGAACAAAGACAACGCTTATTTTAAGCGTTGTCTTTACCAGAAAAGACAACGCTTTTTTAAGCGTTGTCTTTACCAGAAAAGACAACGCTTTTTTAAGCGTTGTCTTTTCCAGATACAACGACGCTTAAAAAGCATTGTCTTTTCCAGAAATGACAATGCTTTTTTATAAAAGACAACGTTTAAAAAGCGTTGTCTTTTTTGAAGCGTTGTCTTTGAGCGTGGTCTTTTACAACAATGGCTACGACAACGCTTTTTTGAGGACATTAACAACGCGGAAAAAGCGTTGTCTTTACCCGTTTTTCTTGTAGTGTTAATCATGCCAAGTTCACCACGCAAAAAAATAATAGTATTTTCATCTAGTGGTTTTGTTAAAATATCAGCAATTTGATTTGTCGTGTCAACATATTGAAGTTCAACTTCATTTCGTTCGATGTGGTCACGAATAAAATGATGACGAATGCCAATATGTTTGGTGCACGAATGTTGAATTGGATTCTTTGTAAGACATATGGCGCTAGTGTTATCACAAAAAATAGGGATTTTTGAAAAAGATACACCATAGTCGAGCAATTGATGCTTCATCCAAAGAATTTGCGCACAACAACTACCGGCAGCCATATATTCGGCTTCGGTTGTTGACAACGCAACACAATTTTTTTTCTTTGAAAACTAAGAAACTAAACAATTTCCTAAAAAATACAAGTTCCACTAGTGCTTTTCCTATCCACCTTATATCCAACAAAATCGGCATCACAGTAAGCTTTTAAATCAAAGAAAGAATTTTTCGAATATCACAAGCCGAGATTTGGAGTATTTGAAAGATATTTGAAAATGCGTTTTAAGGCGAACAAATGTGATTCCTTTGGACATGATTAAAATCGTGCACACAAGCAAACACTAAACATAATGTTCGGTCTACTAGCAGTAGCATATAATAAGGAGCCAATCATACTAATAAAGGAAGATTGATCTACAGATTTACCATTTTCATCCTTGTCGAGTCTGATTGTTGTGCTCATTGGTGTAGATGATGATTTTGTGTTCTCCATCCCAAACTTCTTTAGAATCTCCTTGATGTATATGCTTTGGTTCACAAAGAACCCATCCTTGCACTGTTTGATTTGCAATCCGTGGAAATAGTTAAGTTCCCCCATCATGCTCATCTCAAAGTGTTCCTTCATAAGCTTGGAGAAATTTTGACAGAGAGTTTCGTTAGTAGAACCAAAAATTATGTCATCAACATAAATTTGCACAATCAATAAATCATCTTTGACATTTTTGGTAAATAATGTTATGTCAATCTTTCCTCTCGAATAACCATTTGAAAGAAGGAAAGTAGACAATTTTTCATACCAAGCTCTAGGAGCTTGTTTCAAACCATACAAAGCTTTGTTTAGTCTATACACATGATCAGGCAAAGAAGGATCAACAAAGCCATCAGGTTGTTCAATGTAAACTTCCTCTTTTAGTTCACCATTTAGGAATGCGCTCTTAACATCCATTTGAAATAACTTGAAATTTCTAGAGCAGGCAAAAGCAAGCAACATGCGAGTAGATTCAATTTGGGCAACAGGAGCATATGTCTCATCATAATCAATGCCTTCTTCTTTACTATATCCTTTCGCTACAAGTCTAGCTTTATTTCTAGTGATAATACCATTCTCATCAAATTTATTCCTAAAGACCCATTTAGTACCAATAATAGATCTATCATGCGGCCTAGGAACAAGACAACAAACATCATTGCACTTGAATTCGTTTAATTCATCTTGCATAGCAATAATCCAGGAATTATCTAATAAAGCATCATCAATGCACTTAGGTTCAACATGCAAAACAAAAGCAAGATGATTGCAAATATTATTAAGTGAAGAGAGAGTGGTTACTCCCTTCGAAGGACTACCAATGATAAGATCCATAGGTTGATCTTTGTGAAGCGTCCAATCCTTCGGAAGTTGTGTTTCCTCAACAGAAACATCTATATCATTTAATCTTGAGGAGACCATCTGTTCTTTAAGTAATTCTACATCATCGTTAGTGTTACGAGAAACTACAAACATAGATTCATCAAATACGACATGCATAGATTCTTCAACAAGTAAAGTACGTTTATTAAATACTCTAAAATCCTTACTTGAGGTAGAATATCCGAGAAAGATACATTTGTCAGACTTGGCATCAAACTTACCGAGATTATCCTTACCATTATTATGAATGTAGCATTTTTATCCAAAAGCCCGAAAGTATGAAATGTTAGGCTTTCTCCCTCTCCATAATTCATATGGAGTTTTCTTGAGAATTGGACTTAGATACACGATTGATAATGTAACAGACAGTGTTCATTGCTTCAGCCCAAAAATATTTTGGTAGAGAATTCTCACATATCATGTTTCTCGCAATCTCCACAAGTGTCCTATTTTTCCTCTCAAAGACCCCGTTTTGTTTAGGAGTCCTAGGACAAGAAAATTTGTGACCGATGCCTTTCTCTTCACAAAAATTTGTAAAACTCTCATTTTGAAATTCAGTTCCGTGGTCACTACGGATCTGTTTTATTGAAAGATTTTTCTCATTCTCAACACGTTTGACAAAAGTTTTTAAATAATCAAAGGCATCATTTTTGTGGGCTAAAAACAATGTCCACGTGAAACGTGAAAAATCATCCACAATGACAAATGCATAAAGCTTCCCTCCTAGGCTAGCGTTCCTCGAGGGACCACATAGATCTAGGTGGAGAAGTTCAAGGGGCATAGAAGTTGATACAAAATCTTTGCTTTTATAAGATTCCCTTGTGTTTTTGCCAAGTTGACACGCATCACAAACAGAATCTAATTTTAAATTGAGTTTTGGCATACCAACAACTAAATAAAGTTTAAAAAGTTTTTCTATGGTACTAGGACCAACATGATCGAGTCGTGTATGCCAAGGAATGTTATCATCAACATTCAAGGATACAAGGCTTTTAATATTTGATAAAGATAAATTATTTAAAGAAACCATGTATACATTTTCACTTCTATATCCTTTGAAATTTATGGATTTGTCAGATGTGAGTGATATAGTGCAGTGTTGGGGAGTGAACTTGACTTCATAACCTCTATCGCACAATTGACTTATGCTTAGTAGGTTATGCTTAAGTCCTTTCACTAGGAGTACATCATCAATCAAGCAGGATTTAGAAATACCTATTGAGCCGATTCCTTCGATAACTCCTTTGCAGTTGTCTCCAAAGGTTACAATTCCTTTATCCTTTGGTTTGATTGATTGGAGTAGTTCTTTGTTCCTCATCATATGTCTAGAACATCCACTGTCTAGATACCATATGCTAGGGAGAACAGTTTTCTTATTTTCTTGCAAGAATTGATTTTGGTACCCTTTAGTTCTTTTGGGTCCACAATATTAGAAAAGAGAAATAAAAAGTAGATTTCTAAGAGTTTAGTCTCTCATAGTGACATCATCGCCACTTTCCAAGGGTGCTCCCAGTAGTAGGTAGGGCTATGTCCTCTTTAAAAACCTATTTTCTTGGACAGAGTAGCGTTCATCAGGAAGACCAGTCGCAAATCAAGGCAGTTTAAACCGGTCTATGATAAATTTTGTAGTAGCCCGTACCCAGTTTAAGTTAGTAATTGCTAATTAATCCAATAAACATGATTAAGGGAATGTCAATTGGATTAACGGAGTCCAGGATTGGACCCATAATGATCAAAAATGGTCCGGAGGGTCAGGTAGAACGGAAGCAACGTCCAGGGGACGGAAGCAACGTTCTGTAGCTGATGTCATCCGTGACGTCAAAAAATATTACATCATTGCTTACGCACTTGATGGGACATCGGAAGCAACGATGGGGATCGGAAGCAACGTTCGTCAGGCAGAACGGACGCAACGATGAGGAACGGACGTTCCGTTTGTGGCATATAAATAGGGGTGCGGAGTCTCACATTTGAGCACACCATTCACCTCTCTTTTCTCGATTTCTTAGCCTTCTAACTCAGATCTAGGGAATTATAGGCGTCCCATCGGGAATTCGGAAGTGGCGTAGCGATCCAGGCATCGTAGCGGAGCTGTGACCTAGTTTTGAGGCAATCGACAGCAAAGGGCTAACGACGGACAAAGGTATAGCTTTTTCTTCCTAAAAATATTTAGGAGTATGCAATAGCCTAGTTAAGGCTTTTAGAGCACTATAATGATATTAGTATCATCTGGCAGTGTAGTGCGGATTATAGGCGTAGACCTAAAGCTGGTAGAGCGTGCCTAGAATTTGAGATACGAAAGTAATGTTCGAGATATCTTGACTGAGTATGCATGTATTATGTGACTGCATGATTTTTATGACATGATTTTATGCTGCATACATTTTCATCTTGATTTATCTCCTTTGAGATGTCTGTTAGTAGGGTTCTACCCTATCCTGTTAGTGGATGGACTTCCATCGATTTGGGTCCGGTGTATCCACTAGTATTTGGTATGTGAGCCACCTCCTGAAGCGACGGCACAACGTTCTACATACCAGGGCCCGGTCTGTCTTTGTTATCCGATTCTTGACCTCGAGTTTGTAGGGAGTTCACTTTGTATGCATGTATACTCATACTCTCCTGCTGAGCGTTTTATGCTCACGTCTTGTACTCTGTGTTTCTGGACTCCATATTCCATCGGGCAGGTTTGCGATTGGACGAGGCGGGTGGATCCAAGAGAGGCTAGGCAGTGGATGGCCAGCTGGACCTTCGTCTAGGTTTTTATTCTGTTGTATTTGGGTTGATGGAGCGTTCGATTTGATTGTATAACTATTTGGATATTGCAGATTCCTTTCCTTGGGATTGTACTATGTTTATTGTTTTCGTAGTTTATTTTTGGTTTATTGTTTGATTAAGTTAATTGCATGCCAAAGTTCTATTTAGTAGATGATCTCGGTAAGGGTCACTATATTTATGGTATCAGAGCATTCATAGTATTCTTGGGATTTAGATTCTGCATAAGATAACCGTGAGGTACTTTTGTAGATGGCAAACTACGATGACCAGAGTAGCCTTTGGTTGGAGGTGAGTCTCCGGAGGACGCGGAGAACTTGTTAGATCATATGGAGACGACTTTTCAGACGTTTCGCTGTATCGAGGAGCAGAAGATGGAGAGGCTTGGTTATCTTCTGGACGGGTGAGCCCGTAAGTGGTGGAGATTCACTTCTGCACCATTCTTCACGGCGAGAGGGTTTGCCATTTGGGCCGAGTTCCACACAGCTTTTCAGAAGCTGTATTTTCCTCCTGCACTCCGTCATGCGAAGATGGGTGAGTTACTGAGTCCGCGACAGGGAGCCATGTCTATTGACGAGTACCAGCAGATGTTCTTTGATCTGTTATCCTATTGCCCCGAGATTGCTGACAGCTCTGAGATGAAGTACAATTTGTTCCTTCAGGGTCTCAACCCTGAAATTCATGACCGGGTGGCGGTTGGTGATGACATGACCTACGAGGGTCTGGTGAGCCGTTGTCACTAGGCGGAGGATAGCATTTGGCGGAACAGGTATTTCTCTCTGTCTAGGCCTACGAGTACTTTGGGTTCCCGTGCTGAGACTTTTAAGAAGTCCGGATCTACTTCTTCTTCCTCTGGTTTTGCTGGTGTTGTTCATTTTGGGAAGAAGGAGAAGTGCGACCATTGCGGGAAGAACCATCCGTCAGACAAGTGCCGTAGAGCTTCTGGAGCTTGTTTCCGTTGTGGAGAGGTGGGTCATCTCCGGAAGGATTGCCCACTATCTGGGGGAGGCGGTTCTGGCTGTGGTTCTCAGTCTACCGTTCAGCAGAGGTCGCAGGGACACTCTGCTCGGAGTTCTCATTTGAGGCCGCGGGCTTCTGGCCAGGTGTTTGCTTTGAGACACGATCAGGCTGTGGAGGAGAATGAGAAGGTCATCGCATGTACATTTCTGTTATATGTTATACCTGCTCTTGTACTTATTGACACTGGTGCATCTCATTCCTTCATTTCTGCACGTTTTTTTAAGAGGCATAAGTTACCATGCATTGCACTAGACGTAGTAGTTTCTGTTTTTACTTCGACGGGTCAATCTTCTTTGGCTAAGCGTCTAGTGATGGGTTTCCCTTTTTAGTTCGAAGGGAACATTCTCATAGCGAATCTCATGGTTCTTGCGATAGATGACTTCGATTGTATTCTGGGGATAGACATGCTGACTACCTATCGAGCTTCAGTGGACTGCTATTAGAGATTAGTACGCTTTCATTCGGATGGGAGTGATAGCTGGTTTTTCTATGGAGAGGGAGCGCAAGCCCCGATGCCTTTGGTATCAGCTTTGAGAGCCTGTCAAGCTCTAGAGTTTGGCGGGGAAGGCTACCTTATCTATGCAGTTTATTTGTCCGCTGAGAGCGTTGGGATAGAGAGTATTCATGTTGTGGATGAATTCCCAGATGTATTTCCAGATGAGATTCCGGGTTTTCCTCCTGCTAGGGAAGTCTAGTTTGACATAGAGTTGATGCCGGGTACTTTTCCTATTGCTCAAGCACTGTATCGTCTGGCTCCGTCAGAGATGCGAGAGTTGAAGATTCAGTTACAGGATCTTTTGGACAAGGGGTACATTCGTCCTAGTGTATCTCCTTGGGGAGCTCCTGTTCTCTTTGTGAAGAAGAAGGATGGGTCTATGCGGTTGTGCATTGACTATCGGCAGCGGAATCGAGTTACTTTGAAGAACAAGTATCCTTTGCCTCGTATTGATGACTTGTTTGATCAGCTGCAGGGTACTTCGGTTTACTCCAAGATTGACTTGAGATCTGGGTATCATCAGATGAGAGTCCGAGATCAGGACATTGCCAAGACTGCATTCCGTACTTGCTATGGGCATTACGAGTTTCTAGTGATGCCATTTTGAATGACTAATGCGCCGGATATATTTATGGATTTGATGAACCGTGTCTTCAGGGAGTATCTAGACTAGTTTGTTGTAGTCTTCATTGACGACATTCTGGTGTATTCGCGTAATGCGGACGAGCATGTTCTTACTTTCGGTTGGTACTGCAGACTCAAAGGGATGAGCGGTTGTACGCCAAATTGAGTAAGTGTGAGTTCTGGATGGATCGAGTGGTTTTTCTTGGCCATATCATATCCAGGGAGGGGATTTCTATTGATCCGAGCAAGATTGAGGCTGTGCTTAATTGGTCGCGTCCGACGATGCTTGCTGAGATCCGTAGTTTTTTGGGTCTAGCAGGGTATTATCATCGCTTTATTCTAAACTTCTCATAGCTAGCTCGATCGTTGATGCAGCTTACCCGTAAGGGTGTGGATTTCGAGTGGTCCGAAGAGTGTGAGGAGAATTTTTGTGAGCTTCGACGACAGTTGACTTCTGCGCCGATGTTGGCATTACCGTCAGGGTCTGGAGGGTATGTGGTTTACACGGATGCTTCTCTTCAGGGGTTAGGTTGTGTTCTGACTCAAAATGGGCATGTGATCGCATACGCTTCTAGACAGTTGAAGTTGCACAAGGATAATTACCCAGTGCATGATTTGGAGTTGGAAGCCATTGTGTTCGCTTCGAAGATCTGGCGTCATTATCTGTATGGCGAGAAGTTTGAGATCTTTACCGACCACAAGAGTCTCAAGTATTTGTTCACTCAGGCGGAGTTGAACATGAGGCAGAGATGTTGGATGGATTTGCTTAAGGAATATGATTGCGAGAATAAGTACCATTCGGGAGCTGCTAATATCACCGCTGATGCCTTGAGTCGCAAGGTGCGTCTATCCGCACTTCAGACTTGTTCTATGTATAGTGAGATTGGAGAGTGTTGTTCTTCAGGGTATACCTTCAAGCACAAGAAAGGTATGCAGAGTATCCAGATGTTTGCAATATTATCTGAGCCAGCTTTGTATTCGGGGATTCGGGATACTCAGATGCCTGATTCAAAGACCCAGCGTTTGGCTCGTCTAGCTAACGAGGGTGCACGTCTGGATTTCACTATCAGCCAGATGGTTTTATGTGCTTGTTTGGTAGGCTTGTGATTCCGGAAGATGAAGAGCTGCGAGAGGAGATTCTGTCTCAGGCACATCGCACTAAGTTGAGTATTCATCCGGGGAGCAACAAGATGCACAAGGATCTATGTACTCGATTTTGGTGGAAGGGAATGAAACGCTGCGTGTATCAGTATGTTTCGAGATGCTTGGTTTGTCAGCAGGTCAAGGCAAAACACCGACGACCTTGAGGTTTGCTTCACAGTCTGCCTATTCCTGAGTGGAAATGGGAGCTTATCACGATGGATTTTGTGACCCATTTGCCGTTATCCTGGAGGAATTTTGTTGCTATCTGGGTTGTGGTGGACCGACTCACCAATTCAGCGCATTTCATTTACTATAGCCGAGAGTACTCTTTAGATCGCATGGCGCGATTTTACATTCAAGAGATCGTTCGACTTCATGGAGTGCCTGTGAGCATTGTCAGCGATCGAGACCCCAGGTTTACTTCTAGGTTCTGGGGGAGTGTTCAGCGTGCGATGGGCACTACTCTCAGTTTGAGTACTGCCTATCATCCGGAGACAGATGGTCAGTCAGAGCGCACTATCCATACGTTGGAGGATATGCTTTGAGCGTGCACCATGGACTTTGGTACATCCTGGCAGGATCATTTGTCATTGATTGAGTTCGCGTACAACAACAACTATCATACTAGCATTGGGATGACACCTTTTGAGGTGTTGTATGGGCGACGTTGTCGTACTCCGCTCTTCTGGGAAGAAGTGGGGGAGAGACAGGCTAAGGGACCCGAGTTAGTCCAGCAGACAGCAGATGTTGTTGATCAGATCAAGAAACAGATTAAGATTGCACAGGATCGTCAGGCCAGCTACGGTAATACTAAGCGTAGGACTCTGCAGTTTGATGTTGGGGAGAAAGTGTTTCTGAGAGTGTCAAATTTCCGCAGAATTATTAGATTTTGCCTTAAGAGCAAGTTGTCTCCTAGGTTTATCGGTCCGTTTGAGATCTTAGGGAGCATTGACGATTTGGCTTAGCGTCTGGCTTTGCCACCGTATCTGTAACGTCCCAATTTCTCAATCGAAACGTTACTCAAACATACTTACTTAAAGATTTGGTAAAAATAAAAACTTTGCGGAAGCATCATCTTATTTATTAAAATAGCATATAAAATAAAATAGCATCTAAAAATATTTGCCAAATCATGGCCATCAACTAAAAAAAATTTAAACTTGTTTGCCTTTCATCAAATAAAAAGGTTTAAAACATCTTCCATTCTAAAGCATTCACACTCATGCATTGCCCGTTGGATCGACCCCTGCCTCTTCTTCATGTCCGCCCACATAATCATCAATAAAAACATCCACATCATCATTACCTGCACCATTCAAGTATAGTGAGTCGAAAGACTCAACAAGAGCATGCAGAAAAGGATTTTCTAACTTTAAAAGGAAACATTAACTTAAACTCCCATGCAATAAACATAACTTTAATATAGCCATATCATAAAAATATTGGGGGAGATGAAGTATGAGTAGTGTGGTAATCGTCATAACGAGCCATTCATAGTTTTCTGTTGATCAACAAGCATATGGCATTAAGCCCGCAAACTTTCATTCTTTGGATAGCCGCTTCGGAGCTCAACCCGAAATGCATACCCCGTATAACCATCCCGTGAGCCATGTTTGGATAGCCGCTCCGGAGCTCATCCCGAAGTGCATATCCAATATAATCACCACAAGACGCATAAATCATCAAAATATTTTCCATGCATCATATCATTCATCTTATCATGTCATTTTCATAAATCTCGTACATGCTCATAAAGTTTATCGTGATGCTACATGCTTAAAATCAGTAAAAACATTTCATGAGAAGTTAACTTTCATGAGAAAATCACATAATCATGCAATACATAACTTGACCGATCCACGTGAGGCATTCCGTCCATTTCGGACCTTCAAAACTTTAAAATTCTTCATGAACATTCTTAAAAATAATTAAAATACATTAAAGTATAAAAATCATGATTTTTAAGACTCAAAAACTCATAAAATGGGGTGGGAAGTTCGAGCCTGCGGCGCGGGCGCGAGCTCAACCAGCGCGGGCGCGCCGTCCGCTTGCAAAGTGGGCGCGGGCACGCTGTGTAACAGCGCGGGCACGCCTCCTGCTCGCAGATTTACGCGACACAGGCGCGAGCGCACTGCATGGCAGCGCGGGCGTGCCGTCGCGTCTCCTTTTCCGAAAACTGATCTTTTTTTTTTTCAAAACCCACAATGCTTTGGGACGTTTTTCCCATAAAAAATACCATTCTATAACATCATAAACTCAAAATAACTTATACCAATGCATCAAACATTTCAAAGATTTTGAATCAAAACCTTCAAAACTACTTTTACCCAAAAATCTGATTTATTGCCTTCAAATCTTTCAAAACTCGATAAACATGAACCGAACACCTCAGGAATGCTTCACGTATCACAATCAAGCAACATACTCATAGAAATTTTCAAGAAAACATTCATAGATCATCAATCAAATACCTTGGGTTTTTGTAACACCCAAAAATTTTAATACGTAAATTTGCATGCATAATTAGGAAAAATAATTATTTAAAATTTATATTTGGGTTAAATGACATTTATGTGTTATTATGTGAATTATATGCATGATTTAATTTATTTTAGCATTTAACCCGCTATTTTAGAATTTTTAGATTTTTAAGGAATTATTGGTTTTGATCGCGTAGACGGGACCGTGGACGGACGAGATACCAAAATTCTTAGCCAAAAATATTTTATGAGTTTTATGAGCCTTAGAATAATATTTTAAGGTATTTTGTCAAGAAAAATTTAGTATTTAATTATATTTTTATTTAAGGGTTGATTTTTAGCCAAAATAAGTCATTTTATTGACTTTTATTAATTTTAAAAAATCCCTTAAGTCTTAATTTCGGGATTTGAGTTTTAGTATCAGATTTTTATTATTATTAGGAGTTTTAAATAAAGTTTTGTTGGTATATTATCTTTATGTTGATTATTATTATTTATTTAAACCAATATCTACTCAAATTAAACCTAAAAATCAATTCCTATACCGATTAAAAATCTTTAGCCGCCTCCCCCATATTTTTTCATCGTCTTCCTCACGTTTCATCAGAAAGTTTCACACCATAGCCAAATCCTTCTAGGTTTTCAAGAAATCAAGAAGATCCGTTCGTCCCGGAGCGCCGTACACGCGATTATTGTCTCGTTTCTTCGTTTATCTTCGTCTAAGGCATGTCTAAAACTTTTCTTTGGCCACCATATAAGCTATATATCAAGGATTTATTATTGCTTGGTTTGAATTTATGCAAGATATTGTGGTTTGATGCATGCTTTTGGTGATTTCTTGTTCATGCTCATGTTTCATCCATCAAGGTTCGGTCCAGGGCAGTTAGCTGAGGGTCAAGGGGTGTCTTAGGGTCCTCATGGTCGAGTGATGTGGTTCGAAAGGGGCTGGATGGGTCAAAGTCGAAGCAATCACTTCTGGTGCATGGTTCGCTCAGGTTTAGGCTTCTGTGAAAAATAGGTTCGTTCTCCTTCCTCAGGACACCATTTTGGGTGAGTTTTATTGGGTTTGGAAGCTTTAGATGTTTGCTAAGATTGAGAGGTGGTTTCGTGGCCTTTGGTGGTTTGAGTCGTTGGCACAAAGCAAAACTCTGGGACTGCTCGCGTCTGCGCGCGAGCTGAGGACGGGGAGACTTGCAGGGATTCGTTCTCCTTCGTTAGGACTCCGTTTTGGCTGGTTTTTGGCTTTCTGGAAACGTCTTGAAGTCCTCTAGCGGCCAGTAGATGGCCAGAGCTGGCCGGCAGCAGGCCACTAAGCCTGCTGCTCACGGCTGAGGAGAGCTGGGAAGGGGGGGCTATGGGTTTAGGGTCCAGGAGGGGTTTCGGGTCGGTTCCGGGCTCTGGGTCGGGTCTGGGATGTTGTGGGTTGGGTCAGTAGGGTCTGGGTCTGGATTAGGTGGGCCGGGCTCGGGTATTTTAATTTTTAAGTGTTTATGGATTTAAGTGGTTTTTGGGCTTTAATAAATAGTTAGAAAATTATTTGGGCTTCCAAATATTTTTATTTGGGACTTAAATAATTTATTTAAGTTAGCCCAATGATTTTTATGGGCTTGGGAGAGAATTTTTGGGCCAGTCAGTGGATTTTTGGGCCAGTCTAGAATTTTATTGTGTTTAATTAAGTTAATGGGCTTAAATATTTTATTTGGGCCCAGTTAAGTTTAATTAAGTTATTTGGGCTAAAAATATGATTATTGGGTTTTATTTAAGTTTAATGGACCTAGATGAGTGACCAGCAGTCTGGACCAACCCATGAAAAATAAATAAGTCCGAAATATATATTTAATTATTTTTATGCATGAAGTCTATTTTAAGTATAAGTATATTATATTATGAAAAATTAATTAAATATATATTACGGACATATTTTCAGTGCATGCATTCATGAAATTTCTTACGTATATAATTATGTAAATGATGAGCAATAAAATATTTTGGTGGAAATTGAAGTATGTGTGACATAGGGGTGGTTTTTCACCATATGATTCGGTAGTTTTACTACCATAGGGGTGGTTATCCACCATATGATTCGGTAGTTTACTACCATAGGAGGTGATTTATCACCGCCATCGTACGTTGGTTCAGGAGACTGATCAGTCGACACATGAGCGTCACACTTATGGATAAGACCATCTGCAGGTTTCAAAAGCATTGCTCAATTATGTTATATATGATGAATAAATAATATGGTTATGATTATGGTTATGATACAGTTTATGATTCAGCAGTTTTATAATGTGATGAAAATATTTTCATGCATGCTCATGTACATGTATATGTATTAGTAATTATGTGATGCATTATTTTTAACCTTGTTATAAAGGATTAGACATGTTGAGCTCCTAGGCTCACTACACTTATATGGTGCAGGTGAGCATGATGACGTTTATGTAGCTTCTACCGGTGGTGAGGACTTATGAGCTCACGGAGAAGTGGACCCCGTGACCGTCGCAGCTATTTAGTTTATTATGTTGAATTTTGAAACATGTTTTATTTTATTATTGTTTCCGCATATGAAATTTTTCAGCAGCATTGTTTATTATTTTAAATTGATGCATGAAACATTTTTAAGGATTTATTTATTTAATATTTTTCAGGTTATTTAAGAAAAAGTATGTTATTTTTATATACATATATGTATGGGCATGTATGTATAGTAGTATTTTTAAAAAAAAAAATTTCCACATTTATTAGTAGTAGGCGTTTCATTTGGTATCAGAGCGTGGTCCATGGAGGGTGTCCTATTGCCACGTGAAGCTCAGAAATCTCACTATCGGTCTGTAAGTTTTAAATGTTTTCTTATGAATTATAAGGAGCACATGTAATGATTTAGGATTTTCATGTTAGAAAAGTTTTAGAGCCCTTAAGTTATGCATTGCGATTTACGTAAAGAAATATGTGGTGGTGCAGAATGCCTCCGAGACAGGTTAACAGACGCGGGGTACCTCCTCCTCCACCTCCGCAGAATCCGCTTTTAGCATTGGAGCAGGCCAATGCGAATATGATGGCTGGGATTACTGCTCTGTTGGAGCAGCAGGCGGCACGTCCTAGGCTCACACATGATGAGGATGTTGCCGAGCGGTTCCAGAAGAAGGGACCTAAGGAGTTTGTCGGCACCACTGATCCACTCATTGCTGAGGGGTGGATTCGATCACTGGAGTCCATATTTGACTACATGGGGATCACTGATGCTGACAGGGTGAAGTGTGCAGTGTATATGAAGAGAGGTGATGCAGCCTCTTGGTGGGAAGGTGCGGTTCGAGGTGTGAATCTACCTACATTGACTTGGATAGAGTTCAGACGCATGTTCTATGACAAGTATTTCACTGAGGATGTGCGCAGTCGCATGATCCGGGAGTTTATGAGTCTCTGCCAGGGAGACAAGTCTGTGGTGGATTACATCACCCAATTCGAGAGAGGGTGTCGTTTCATGCCTCTTATTGCTGACAGTGCGCCGGATAAGTTGAGGCAATTTGTGGATGGTTTGCGGGCTGACATCAAGCATGACGTTTGCATGTTGGATGTCACTACTTATGAGGCGGCAGTTAGCAGAGCATTATGTTCTAAGGAAGGGAGGCGAGAGATGCAGCGAGAGCAGCAGAGTAAGAGGCAGTTTCAGCCAGGGTATTAGAGGGCGACTTCGCAGCCTCCTGCAAAGAAGCCGTATACTGGGCCGTCTAAGGGCCTGAATCAGCAGGGTCAGCAGCAGAGGCCTCAGGGGCTTCAGCCAGAGTAGCAGCAGAGGGGCGGGGCCCCTAATACTGGAGGAGTTCCGATCTACCCGCAGTGTCAGAAGCCGCACACTGAGAAGTGTCTAGTGGGGTCCAATGTATGCTATGTTTGCAAGGAGCCAGGGCATGTTTCATATAACTTCCCGAAGAGGAAGAACATCACTGGGCGGGTGTTCGTCATGCAGGCTGAGGAGGCAGACCCAGATACCTCCTTAATCACTGGTATTTCCTAAACTTCTTCTTTTAAGAAATTTTTGGGAATTTACTTCATGATTTTAAATTGCATGAATTATCTGTTTGTTTGGTTAGAGTAGGATGTTCATTTTATTCGTGTTTAATTAAGAGAAATATTTTGTAACTCGTATTTGGAGAAAAGTAATTTTAGTATGAGATTGTTAGGATTATCTGCGTGCAGGGAGAATTCTAGTGGGAGGAAATTCCACGTTTGCGTTGCTAGATTCAGGAGCCACGCATTCGTTCATCTCCCTAGAGTTTATCAGGCGGGTAGGCATCAAGCCTGAGGTTGCTGTTATAGGTTACGATGTCACTATGCCGTCTGGTCAGATTCTTACTACCACTAGTGTCTGCAGAGATTTGGAGATGGAGTTACAGGGACATACTATCAGAGCAGATTTTGTGGTTTTACCTTTGACTGGATTCGATCTGATTTTGGGTATGGATTGGTTGTCAGTCAATGGAGCAGTGATTGATTTTCGGCAGAGGACAGTGGCAGTGAAACCAGTGGTAGGCGACCAGTTTGTTTTCTATGCATCTCTGAGCAGTGAGATCTCGCCTGTTATCTCTTATACACGTGCGAGGAAGTTATTGAGACGTGGTTGCCAGGGGTTTCCCGCCAGTGTAGTCACTTCATCAGAACCACCTATCAGATCATTGTCAGATATAGAGGTGGTTTGTGACTTTTCAGATGTCTTTTCGGAGGAAGTTTCGGGAGTCCCGCCAGCTAGAGAGGTGGAGTTCAGTATTGATCTGATACCAGGTACTGTGCCTATCTCTAAGGCACCATATCGATTTGCTCCTACTGAGATGAAAGAGTTTAAGGAGCAGATTCAAGAGTTGTTGGAGAAGGGCTTTATTCGTCCTAGATTTTCTCCTTGGGGAGCTTCAGTGTTGTTTGTGAAGAAAAAGGATGGTAGCATGAGACTTTGCATCGATTACCGAGAACTCAACAGGGTCACTGTGAAGAACAAGTATCCACTGCCGAGGATTGAGGATTTGTTTGATCAGTTACAGGGAGCTTCGATGTTCTCTAAGATCGATCTGCAATCTGACTATCATTAGTTGAGGATCAGAGATGCAGATGTGAGCAAGACTGCTTTCCGGACACGTTATGGGCATTACGAGTTCTTAGTAATGCCATTTGGATTGACCAATGCTCCAGCGGTCTTCATGGATCTCATGAACCGCGTATTTCAGCCGTACTTAGATCAATTTATCATAGTCTTTAATGATGATATCTTGATCTACTCGAGGAGCATTGAGGAGCATAGACAACACTTGCAGACAGCATTGCAGACTTTGAGGGAGCATCGATTGTATGCGAAATTCAGTAAGTGCGAGTTTTGGCTAGAGCAGGTGGCATTTCTTGGCCATATAGTTTCGAAAGATGGGATAGCGGTGGATCAGACGAAAGTGCAGGCAGTGCAGGATTGGGGAATTCCGAAGAATGCTTCAGAGATTCGCAGTTTCTTGGGTTTAGCAGGCTACTACCGGAAGTTCATCAAGGGTTTTTCTTCTATTGCAGTACCCTTGACTTCCTTGACCAAGAAAAATGCGAAGTTTATATGGAGTTCAGACTGTCAGAGGAGCTTTAATCGACTTAAAGAAGCACTCATATCTGCGCCAGTGTTGGCGATGCCTGTTCCACACGAGGATTTAGTGGTTTACACGGACGCGTCTAAGCTTGGGTTGGGCGCCGTATTGATGCAGAGTGACCAAGTCATTGCCTATGCGTCGAGACAGTTGAAGATTCATGAGCAGAACTATCCGACGCATGACTTGGAGCTAGCAGCAGTGGTTTTTGCTTTGAAAATCTGGAGGCACTACCTGTATGGTGAGAAGTGCAAGATTTTCACAGACCACAAGAGTCTCAAGTACTTCTTCACACAGAAGGAGTTGAACATGAGACAGCGCCGATGGTTGGAATTAGTTAATGATTATGACTGTGACATTAGCTACCATCCGGGTAAGGCTAATGTAGTGGCTGATGCGTTGAGTCGGAAGACTTCAGTGGTATCTTGTGTGACAGTTCAGTTGCCACTTCAGGAGGAGATTCAGAGATTCGAGCTGGAGTTTTACTCGAGCGGTCAGGCACCGAGTTTGGCAGTGTTAGTGGTATAGCCGAATCTTCGGAATCGTATCAGAGTTGGACAGCCTGCAGATGAGGAGTTGCAGCGATTGAGGCAGAGAGATGAAGCCAAGGGCGGGCTTCTCTATACAGTTGTTGATGGTATCGTTCAGTACCGTGGTCGTATGTGGGTACCGAACGTTGATCAGTTGAGGATTGAGATCTTGACAGAGGCTCATACATCTCCGTATTCCATTCACCCCGGAAGTACGAAGATGTATAGAGATTTGCAGTCATTGTATTGGTGGCCCGGCATGAAGAGAGATATTGGCCGATTTGTATCAGAGTGCTTGACTTGTCAGCAGGTCAAGGCAGAGCATCAGCGTCCTGCAGGGTTACTTAAGCCTCTACCCATTCCGGAGTGGAAATGGGAGAACATCACGATGGACTTTGTGGTTGGCCTTCCGAGGAGTACTAGAGGATGTACAGCTATTTGGGTGATCGTGGATAGACTCACCAAGTCAGATCATTTCTTGCCGGTGAGGACTACTTACTCAATGACGCAGTATGCAGAGATTTACATCAAGGAGATTGTTAGACTGCATGGCATACCAGTGTCGATAGTATCGGACAGAGATCCGAGATTTACGTCTGCATTCTGGAAGATTTTGCACACATCTTTGGGGACTCGGCTATTATTTAGTACAACATTCCATCCCCAGACAGATGGTCAGTCGGAGAGGGTGATCCAGATTCTTGAGGATCTACTGAGAGCTTGTGTCATTGATTTTCAGGGCTCTTGGGAGACTAGACTGCCATTAGTGGAGTTTACCTATAACAACAGTTTTCAGTCGTCTATAGGTATGGCTCCTTATGCAGCTCTCTACGGGAGGAGATGCAGATCGCCAGTGCATTGGGATGAGGTTGGCGAGAGGATTTTACTTGGTCCCGAGATTGTACAGCAGACTTCCGATATTGTGACACAGATACGAGATCTTATAAGGACAGCTCAGAGTCGTCAGAAGAGTTATGCTGATACTCGATGACGAGATCTTGGGTTTGTAGTAGGTGATCATGTGTTTTTGAAAGTATCACCTATGAAAGGGGTGATGAGATTTGGTCGCAGAGGCAAGTTGAATCCGAGATATATTGGGCCATTTGAGTTCTTGGAGAGAGTTGGCACTTTGGCATACCGTTTAGCACTACCGCCAGGGCTTGCAGCAGTGCACAACGTTTTCCATGTATCCACGCTTCGGAGATACATCTCTAACCCGTCGCATGTGTTGGATTACGATCCTCTACAGTTGACACCGGAGGTAGCATTTGAGGAGAGGCCAGTTCGGATCTTGGCTAGGGAGGAGCGGAGATTGAGGACGCGGGTCATACCAATGGTCAAAGTCCAGTGGCTGAATCACTCCGAGGAGGAAGCCACTTGGGAGACCGAGACAGATATGAGGACTCTCTACCCAGAGTTGTTCAGGTAAGCACTTTAATTTCGAGGACGAAATTCAATTTAAGGGGGGGAGAATTGTAACACCCAAAAATTTTAATACGTAAATTTGCATGCATAATTAGGAAAAATAATTATTTAAAATTTATATTTGGGTTAAATGACATTTATGTGTTATTATGTGAATTATATGCATGATTTAATTTATTTTAGCATTTAACACGCTATTTTAGAATTTTTATATTTTTAAGGAATTATTGGTTTTGATGGCGTAGACGGGACCGTGGACGGACGAGATACCAAAATTCTTAGCCAAAAATATTTTATGAGTTTTATGAGCCTTAGAATAATATTTTAAGGTATTTTGTCAAGAAAATTTTAGTATTTAATTATATATTTATTTAAGGGTTGATTTTTAGCCAAAATAAGTCATTTTATTGACTTTTATTAATTTTAAAAAATCCCTTAAGTCTTAATTTCGGGATTTGAGTTTTAGCATCAGATTTTTATTATTATTAGGAGTTTTAAATAAAGTTTTGTTGGTATATTATCTTTATGTTGATTATTATTATTTATTTAAACCAATATCTACTCAAATTAAACCTAAAAATCAATCCCTATACCGATAAAAAATCTTTAGCCGCCTCCCCCATATTTTTTCATCGTCTTCCTCACGTTTCATCAGAAAATTTCACACCATAGCCAAAGCCTTCTAGGTTTTCAAGAAATCAAGAAGATCTGTTCGTCCCGGAGCGCCGTACACGCGATTATTGTCTCGTTTCTTCGTTTATCTTCGTCTAAGGCATGTCTAAAACTTTTATTTGGCCACCATATAAGCTATATATCATGCATGACATATTTATTAAGGATTTATTATTTATTGGTTCGAATTTATGCAAGATATTGTGGTTTGATGCATGCTTTTGGTGATTTCTTGTTCATGCTCATGTTTTATCCATCAAGGTTTGGTCCAGGGCAGTTAGATGAGGGTCAAGGGGTGTCTTAGGGTCCTCATGGTCGAGTGATGTGGTTGGAAATGGGCTGGATGGGTCAAAGTCAAAGCAATCACTTCTGGTGCATGGTTCGCTCAGGTTTAGGCTTCTGTGGAAAAGAGGTTCGTTCTCCTTCATCAGGACACCATTTTGGGTGAGGTTTGTTGGGTTTGAAAACTTTAGATGTTGGCTAAGATTGAGTGGTGGTTTCGTGGCCTTTGGTGGTCTGAGTTGTTGGCACAAAGCAAAACTCTGGGATTGCTCGCGTCTGCGGGCAATTTGAGGACGGGGCGACTTGCAGGGATTCGTTCTCCTTCGTTAGGACTCCGTTTTGGCTGGTTTTTGGCTTTCTGGGAACTTCTTGAAGTCCTCTAGGTGTAGATGGTAGAGCTTTGACCGGTAGATAGCCAGAGCTGGCCGGCAATAGGCCACAAAGCCTGCTGCTCACGGCTGAGGAGAGCTGGGAAGGGGGGGCTACGGGTTTAGGGTCCAGGAGGGGTTCCGGGTTGGTTCTGGGCTCTGGGTCGGGTCTGGGGTGTAGTGGGTCGGGTCAGTTGGGTCTAGGTCCATATTAGGTGGGCCGGGCTTGGGTATTTTAATTTTTAAGTGTTTATGGATTTAAGTGGTTTTTGGCCTTTAATAAATAGTTAGAAAATTATTTGGGCTTCCAAATATTTTTATTTGGGACTTAAATAATTTATTTAAGTTAGCCCAATGATTTTATGGGCTTAGGAGCCCATGAGAATTTTTGGGCCAGTCTAGAATTTTATTGTGTTTAATTAAGTTAATGGGCTTAAATATTTTATTTGGCCCATTTAAGTTTAATTAAGTTATTTGGGCTAAAAATATGATTATTGGGTTTTATTTAAGTTTAATGGGCCTAGATGAGTGACCAGCAGTCTGGACCAACCCATGAAAAATAAATAAGTGCGGAATATATATTTAATTATTTTTATGCATGAAGTCTATTTTAAGTATAAGTATATTATATTATGAAAAATTAATTAAATATATATTACGGACATATTTTCAGTGCATGCATTCATGAAATTTCTTATGTATATAATTATGTAAATGATGAGCAATAAAATATTTTGGTGGAAATTGAAGTATGTGTGACATAGGGGTGGTTTTCCACCATATGATTCGATAGTTTTACTACCATAGGGGTGGTTATCCACCATATGATTCGGTAGTTTACTAACATAGGAGGTGATTTACCACCGCCATCATACGTTGGTTCAGGAGACTGATCAGTCAACACATGAGCGTCACACTTATGGATAGGACCATCTGCAGGTTTCAAAAGCATTGCTCAATTATGTTATATATGATGAAGAAATAATATGGTTATGATTATGGTTATGATACAGTTTATGATTCAGCAGTTTTATGATGTGAAGAAAATATTTCCATGCATGTTCATGTACATGTATATGTATTAGTAATTATGTGATGCATTATTTTTAACCTTGTTATAAATGATTAGACATGTTGAGCCCCTAGGCTCACTACGCTTATATGGTGCAGCTGAGCATGATGACGTTTATGTAGCTCCTACCGATGGTGAGGACTTATGAGCTCACGGAGCAGTGGACCCCGTGACCGTCGCAGCTATTTAGTTTATTATGTTGAATTTTGAAACATGTTTTATTTTATTATTGTTTCCACATATGAAATTTTTCAGCAGCATTGTTTATTATTTTAAATTGATGCATGAAACATTTTTAAGGATTTATTTATTTAATATTTTTCAGGTTATTTAAGAAAACGTATGTTATTTTTATATACATATATGTATGGGCATGTATGTATAGTAGTATTTTTAAAAAAAAAAATTTCCCGCATTTATTAGTAGTAGGCGTTTCAGTTTTACCTTGAAAATAACTATATTCTTGAATGGGTTTAAAAACAGTAAAAACTTGCCTGGATTGATTCGATTGAAAATAACCTGAGCGGTAGGATGATCTAGCCTTGAGCCTCTGAAGAACCCTAGCCTTGATGCAGCGTTTGAGAGAGATTTTGAGGAAGAAAAGTGAGCGTTCAAATAAGAGTTCAGAATAAAATTTCTGAACGCTTTTTTTTTGTGACTAATGGGCTCCAACACGGCCCATTAGTTACATTTAAAATCCTTTAAAATTTTACTCCCCCACTCAATAAAATACACTGCATCCCTTTAATCTTAATTTAACATATTTTTCTTAACTCGGTTCAAGGCTAGACTCGTACCTACGACCCAAAATTAATACCAATCTGAAAACTTTAAAAAAAATAACATAGCAATCACATAATTCCAGGCATCCAATAATTCACATAATTCCACATAACAATTAAATATTCTAAATAACATGCATTAAATCATATAATTAAATTAATTAATCGTGATTAAGCTAGTGGACTTTTTGGACCTTACAACTCTACCCTCCTTAAAAGAATTTCGTCCTCGAAATTTGACTTACAAAACAGTTCAGGATAGCGTGCTCGCATATCTTGTTCTGTTTTCCAAGTAGCTTCTTCAACCAACTAGTTGCTCCATAAGACTTTCACCATTGGAATCTCTCTGTTTCTCAACCTACGAACTTGTCTGTCCAAGATCTGAACAGGCATCTCCTCGTAGGACAAGTCTGGCATCCATTTCACTCTCTCATGGCGGATAACATGAGAAGGATTTGCCACATACTTCCTTAGCATAGAGATATGGAAGACATTGTGGACACCCCCCAAGTTGGGTGGTAGTGCTACTCGGTAAGCTCGAGCCCCAACTTTTTCTAGGATCTCAAAAGGTCCTATATATCTTGGACTCAATTTACCCTTTTTTCCAAATCTCACAACACCTTTCCATGGTGACACCTTTAAAAATACATGATCACCTATTTCAAACTCCAAATCTCTACGTCGCTGGTCGGCGTAACTTTTCTGTCGACTTTGAGCTGTCAACATTCTGTCTCTGATATTAGCTATTACATCCACCATTTGAGTCACTATATCTGGTCCCAAAACAGCTCTCTCTCCAACTTCATCCCAGTGCAAGGGAGTTCTACACCTTCTCCCATACAATGCCTCATAAGGAGCCATGCCAATAGTTGCTTGATAACTATTGTTGTAAGTAAACTCCACTAAAGGTAATTTCGATTCCCAATTCCCTCCAAAGTCGATCATACAAGCTCTTAACATGTCTTAGAGTATTTGGATCACTCATTCTGACTGACCATCTGTCTGAGGGTGGAAAGCTGTACTGAAAGCTAGCTTTGTTCCCAATCCTCTATGTAAACTTCCCCAAAAGTTCGAAGTGAACTTAGGATCCCTGTCAGATACTATCCTCGCTGGAACTCCATGCAATCTAAAAATTTCTCGAATGTACAGCTCTGCATACTGATTCATCGAGAAGTTATTCCTTACTGGAATAAAATGAGCTGACTTAGTTAACCTGTCATCTATCACCCAAATCGAGTTCATCCTTCGCGGTGAGACTGGAAATCCTACTACGAAATCCATAGTGACATCTTCCCACTTCCATGTGGGTATTGGCAAGGGTTTTAGGAGTCCCGCTGGCCTTTGATGCTCGATTTTTACCTGTTGACAAGTCAAACATTCACTCACAAATTCTACGATATCCTTCTTCATACCTGGCCACCAATATTAGGATTGCAGATCGTTATACATTTTCGTACTTCCTGGATGAATGGAATATGGAACAGTATGGGCTTCAGTCATCATTTTCACTCTCAATGAGTCTACTGCTGGCACCCACATTCTACCTCGGTGATGAACAATTCCATCTTTGACAGTGTACAATGTACCACCCTTGGCTTCATCTCTGTTCCTCCACAACGTCAACTGTTCATCAAAAGCTTGGCCTACTCTGATTTTCTCAAGCAAACTAGGTACTACTATTAAGGCTGCTAGAGTGCATACCTCCATTGGTTCAAATACCTCCAAACTCATACGTGCAAATTCATCAATCAACTCCTGCTGCACTGTCAATTGGTTCAATGTTGCAGACTTGCGACTCAAGGCATCTGCTACAACATTAGCCTTACCAGGATGGTAGCTAATGTCACAGTCGTAGTCCTTCACTAATTCCAGCCATCGCCTCTGCCTCATATTCAACTCCTTTTGAGTGAAGAAATAATTTAGGATTTTGTGATCAGTGAAAATCTGACACCTTTCGCCGTACAAGTAGTGTCTCCATAGCTTCAAAGCAAAAACAACTACCGCTAACTCAAGATCATGAGTCGGGTAATTCCTCTCATGGACCTTCAGCTGTCGAGATGCATACGCTATTACTTTATCATCCTGCATCAACACAGCTCCTAATCCACTCTTAGAAGCATCGGTATAAACCACAAAACGACCCGTGCCTTCGGGAATTGCTAGCACTGTCGCTGAAATCAATCTTTCCTTCAATTCTGTAAAGCTCTTCTCACATTGTTCTGACCACACAAACTTCACACCTTTTCGAGTTAAGGAAGTCAGTGGTAGGGCTATCTTGGAGAAGTCTTGAATAAATCTCCTGTAGTAGCCTGCTAAACCCAAGAAACTTCGTATTTCTGTAGCATTCTTTGGGGCAGCCCAATTACGAACCGCTTTCACCTTCGACGGATCTACCACAATCCCCTTAGCTGAAACTATATGACCCAAAAATGAAATCTGCTCCAGCCAAAATTCACACTTACTGTACTTAGCATACAGTTGCTTTTCTTTCAAAATTTGCAACACCGTAGCCAAGTGCTGACGATGCTCCTCCCTACTGCGAGAATATATCAATATGTCATCTATGAAACTATGACAAACTGATCCAAGAAAGGTTGAAACACCCTGTTCATCAAATCCATGAACACATCTGGTGCATTGGTCAACCCAAACGGCATTACCAAGAACTCATAGTGGCCATAGCGAGTCCTGAATGCTGTCTTCTGCACATCTGCATCCTTTACCTTCAGCTGATGGTAACCTGATCGCAGATCAATTTTTGAGAACACCTCTGCCCCTTGCAATTGGTCGAACAAGTCGTCTATTCTGGGCAAAGGATATCTGTTCTTCACTGTAACTCGGTTCAGTTCTCTGTAGTCAATGCACAATCTCATTGACCCATCTTTCTTCTTGACGAACAACACCGGTGCACCCCAAGGCGATACACTCGGTCTGATGAACCCCTTATCCAGTAATTCCTGAAACTGATCCTTCAATTCTTTCATCTCGGTCGGTGCAAATCTGTACGGTGCCTTAGAAGCTGGCTTAGTTTCAGGCAACAATTCTATCCCAAATTCGACTTCCCTGACTGGAGGCAATCCCGCAACATCATCGGGAAAAACTTCTGGAAAGTCCTTCACTACCTCCACTTCCACAAGTTTTGGTCGCTGTACCTCCAGATCACAAATTAGACTCGCAAGAAAGCCTGCACACCCTTTACTCAATAATTGCCAGGCTGTTCCTGCAGAAATCATACCGGGTGCGCTCTTCTTAGAGGTTGTGCGGAACGCAAACGGTTTCCCGTTCTGATATTTCAATGAGACAGTTTTCCGTTTGCAGTCAATAATAGCCTCATGCCGAGACAACCAGTCCATCCCAAAAATCGCATCAAAATCCATCATTTTCAAAACAATAAAATCTGCACACAAAACTAGACTCTGCATCTGAACTTTGCAATTTCTTACCACACTACTACTTTCCAGTTCTTCTCCTGAGGGTAACGACACACAAAATTTCGAAATAGATTCATCCGGCAAGACCCCCAATTTCATCATAAAATTAACAAATATAAAAAAGTGCGTAGCTCCTGAATCAATCAACACAAAAGCAGGTAAACCAGCGATACGGATCATACCTGTGACAATTGCAGAATCTGGGTCAACCTGATCGTGAGTCATAGCAAACACTCTTCCCCTGATAGGATCCTTTGACTGCGGGCAATCCTTGGCAAAATGCCCTGGATTCTTGCAAAGAAAGCAAGTATTGGTCCCAAGCATGCATTGACCTGAGTGTGGCTTCCCACACTTTTGACAGATAGGTGCATTCGCCGGCCTTGGAGCATTAGCGTTCGGCTGATTCTGTCCCTGAGGTCGCGCCTGATTGGGGTTTTGGCGCTACTGCTGTTGCGGTCTCCTCTGAGCTGGGGCTTGGTACGGCCTCTTCTGACTAGACCCTTGTTGTTCTCTCCCTTGGTAACTGGCTCTTTTACCTTGTGATTCTTTGATAATATCATTCCCATCTTTTTCTGACAACATAGCCTCATCGACTGCTGCTCGGTACGTTTGTGCCCCACTCAACCTGACATCACGATGGATAGTGGCATTCAGTCCCTCCATGAAATGCTTCAACTCCTCTACAGCATTACCCGAAATCATGGGCACAAAATACCTCCCCCTTTCAAACTTCTTCACATACTCAACAATGGACATGCTCCCTTGGCGGAGCTCCAAGAATTCTCTAGCAAGTCTAGTCCTGGTGCTGATAGTGAAATATTTTCCATAGAACACATCTTTGAACCCATTCCAAGTCAATGTAGTCATATCCACAGCAGAACGGGCTCCCTGCCACCAAACCCTTGCATCATCCCGAAACATAAATATGGCACACCTCACACGGTCTGCATCAGTGAGCTGCATGTAGTCAAAAATGGTCTCCACTGACTGCACCCATTCCTCGGCCACAAGGGGATCAGCCCCTCCTCTGAACTCCTACGGCCCTAGATCCTTAAACTGTTTAAAGATCGAATTAGTCAGTAGTGGCTGATTGTTGTTCCGTCCTCCCGCTTGTGCTTGGATTAACTGTTGAATCTGCTCCCCTTGGGCTCTACTCTGCTCTTGCAACAGAGTCGCCAACCCAGCCAAAAACTGGTTATTCTGATTGTCCTCATTGTTCGGATTCCTACGGTTAGCCATGATCCTGATGTCCAGACAGTCCACATGATTAATTATGTTATTTAAACATAACATCCTAATTAACATGCATAAATATTAATCGTAAAAGCTATCATGCATCTTAAACCATTCATAACATAGAACTTACAGACATGAAGACGAAGCATGGCGAGAATGCATGCGTGCAAACAAACCCAGAGCGAACTGCTCTGATACCAAGCTGTAACGTCCCAATTTCTCAATCGAAACATTACTCAAACATACTTACTTAAAGATTTGGTAAAAATAAAAACTTTGCGGAAGCATCATCTTATTTATTAAAATAGCGTATAAAATAAAATAGCATCTAAAAATATTTGCCAAAACATGGCCATCAACTAAAAAAAATTTAAACTTGTTTGCCTTTCATCAAATAAAAAGGTTTAAAACATCTTCCATTCTAAAGCATTCACACTCATGCATTGCCCGTTGGACCGACCCCTACCTCTTCTTCATGTCCGCCCACATAATCATCAATAAAAGCATCCACATCATCATTACCTGCACCATTCAAGTATAGTGGGTCGAAAGACTCAACAAGAGCATGCATAAAAGGATTTTCTAACTTTAAAAGGAAACATTAACTTAAACTCCCATGCAATAAACATAACTTTAATATAGCCATATCATAAAAATATTTGGGGAGATGAAGTATGAGTAGTGTGGTAATCGTCATAATGAGCCATTCATAGTTTCCTGTTGATCAACAAGCATATGGCATTAAGCCCGCATACTTTCATTCTTTGGATAGCCGCTTCGGAGATCAACCCGAATTGCATACCCCGTATAACCATCCCGTGAGCCATGTTTGGATAGCCGCTCCGGAGCTCATCCCGAAGTGCATATCCCATATAATCACCACAAGACGCATAAATCATCAAAATATTTTCCATGCATCATATCATTCATCTTATCATGTCATTTTCATAAATCTCGTACATGCTCATAAAGTTTCTCGTGATGCTACTTGCTTAAAATCCGTCAAAACATTTCATGAGAAGTTAACTTTCATGAGAAAATCACATAATCATGCAATACATAACTTGACCGATCCACGTGAGGCATTCCGTCCGTTTCGGACCTTCAAAACTTTAAAATTCTTCATGAACATTCTTAAAAATAATTAAAATACATTAAAGTATAAAAATCATGATTTTTAGGACTCAAAAACTCATAAAATTGGGTGGGAAGTTCGAGCCTGCGGCGCGGTCGCGCTCTCAACCAGCGCGGGCGCGCCGTTCGCTCGCAAAGTGGGCGCGGGCGCGCTGCATGGCAGCGCGGGCGCGCCGTCGTGTCTCCTTTTCCGAAAACTGATCTTTTTTTTTCAAAACCCACAATGCTTTGGGACATTTTTCCCATCAAAAATACCATTCTACAACATCATAAACTCAAAATAACTTATACCAATGCATCAAACATTTCAAATATTTTGAATCAAAACCTTCAAAACTACTTTTACCCAAAAATCTGATTTATTGCCTTCAAATCTTTCAAAACTCGATAAACATGAACCGAACACCTCAGGAATGATTCACGTATCACAATCAAGCAACATACTCATAGAAATTTCAAGAAAACATTCATAGATCATCAATCAAATACCTAGGGTTTTACCTTGAAAATAACTATATTCTTGAATGAGTTTAAAAACAGTAAAAACTTTCCTGGATTGATTCGATTGAAAATAAACTAAGCGGTAGGACGATCTAGCCTCGAGCCTCTGAAGAACCCTAGCCTTGATGCAGCGTTTGAGAGAGATTTTGAGGAAGGAAAGTGAGCGTTCAAATGAGAGTTCAGAATAAAATTTCTGAACGCTTTTCTTTTGTAACTAATGGGCTCCAACACGGCCCATTAGTTACATTTAAAATCCTTTAAAATTTTACTCCCCCACTCAATAAAATACACTGCATCCCTTTAATCTTATTTTAACATATTTTTCTTAACTCGATTCAAGGCTAGACTCGTACCTACGACCCAAAATTAATGCCAATCTGAAAACTTTAAAAAAAATAACATAGCAATCACATAATTTCAGGCATCCAATAATTCACATAATTCCACATAACAATTAAATATTATAAATAACATGCATTAAATCATATAATTAAATCAATTAATCGTGATTAAGATAGTGGATTTTTTGGACCTTACAGTATCTGTCCAGTATTCACGACGTGTTCCATGTATATCTGTTGCGACGGTATGTGGCAGATCCGTCTCATATTCTGCAGCCGTCTGAAGTTCAGGTGGATTCGGGTTTGACCTATGTTGAGAGACCTATTCGTATCCTGGATCATAAGGATAAGGTCTTGCGGAATAAAGTCATTCCTCTGGTTTTAGTTCAGTGGCAGCGCCGAGGCACTAAAGAAGCCACTTGGGAGATGGAAAGCAAGATGCGTACAGAACATCCTGAGTTTTTTTGATTTCCTTTTCGAGTTGTATTCAGTTGTAAACTCGGTAAACGTTTGATTTGAATTAAGAATGTTTCTGCATGTTGCTTTACATTCAATACTTAAGATCTGATTTTGAGGACGAAATATCTTAATTGGGGGAGAATGTAGTAGCTAGTACCAAGTTTTAGTGAGTTATTTCTAATTAATCCAATAAACATGATTAAGGGAATGTCAATTGGATTAATAGAGTCCGGGATTGGACCCAGAATGATCAGAAATGGTCTGGAGGGTCAGGTAGAATGGAAGCAACGTCCAGGGGACGGAAGAAACGTTCTGTAGCTGATGTCATCCGTGACGTCAAACAATATTACGTCACTGCTTATGTACTTGATGGAACATTGGAAGCAACGATGGGGATCGGAAACAACGCTCGTCAGGCAGAACGGATGCAACGATGAGGAACGGACGTTCCGTTCATGGCCTATAAATAGGGGTGCCGAGTCTCACATTTGAGCACACCATTCACCTCTCTTCTCTCGATTCCTTAGCCTTCTAACTCAGATCTAGGAAATTCTAGGCGTCCCATAGGGAATCCGGAATTGGCGTAGCGATCCAGGCATCGTAGCGGAGCTATGGCCTAGTTTTGAGGCAATCGACAGCAAAGGGCTAACGACGGACGAAGGTATAGCTTTTGCTTCCTAAAAATATTTAGGAGTATGCAATAGCCTAGTTAAGGCTTTTAGAGCACTATAATGATATTAGTATCGTCTGGAAGTGTAGTGCGGATTATAGGCGTAGACCTAGAGCTGGAAGAGCGCGCCTAGCATTTGAGCTACGAAATTACTGTTCGAGATATCCTGACTGGGTATGCATGTATTAAGTGACTGCATGTTTTTTATGACATGATTTTATGCTGCATACATTTGCATCTTGATTTATCTCCTTTGAGATGTCTGTTAGCAGGGTTCTACCCTATCCTATTAAAGGATGGACTTCCATCGATTTGGGTCCGGCGTATCCACTAGTATTTTGGTATGTGAGTCACCTCCTGAAGCGACGGCACAACGTGCTACATACCAGGGCCCGGTCTGTCTTTGTTATCCTATTCTTGACCTCGAGTTTGTAGGGAGTTCACTTTGCATGCATGTAAAGTCATACTCTCGTGCTGAGCATTTTATGCTCATGTCTCGTACTCTGTGTTTCTGGACACCCTATTCCATGGGGCAGGTTTGCGATTGGACAAGGAGGGTGGATCCAAGAGAGGCTAGGCAGTGGATGGCCAGCTGGAGTTTCGTCTAGGTTTTTATTCTGTTGTATTTGGGTTGATGCAGCGTTCGATTTGGTTGTATAACTATTTGGATATTGCAGATTCCTTTCCTTGGGATTGTACTATGTTTATTTTTTCCACAGTTTATTTCTGGTTTACTGTTTGATTAAGTTAATTGCATGCCTAAGTTCTATTTAGTAGGTGATCTTGGTAAGGGTCACTACAAACTCCCTTAGATCATGATCTCATAATGCCGACTGATGAGTTGTTAAGTACTCTTAAGCCTCCATTTCATATAGCTCTTTTGATCATATTGATATTTCAAAGATCTACATTTATGTCTAGCATGACCTATTTTACAACAGTAAAAGCATGTAGGGGGTGATCTGCATTTCTACGTGCTTAGTAAATTATTCAATTTATTACTACTAACATTGAATTTATCAAATGATTTTTTTAAGTGAGCTATGTCATCCTTTAATCTTAGGTTTTCATGCTCCTTAGTTTCTCATTCATTTTTGAGGTTTCTATTTTCCTTTCTAAGTGATTTTGCGATATCAAACATATGTTTATATGCATGTAGTAATTCATCATTGGAAGATACCTCTTCATCGTCGTCATAAACGATTTCATCACTTTTAGCCATGAGGCAGATGTTAGCTTCCTCCTCATCATCATCGCTATCGCTCCAAGTGGCTATCAGTGCTTTCTTCTTTCCCTTGTCAATCTTCTTCTTGATATGACACTCATTTGCATAGTGGCCTTGTTGTTGACAGTTGTAGAATATTACTTCCTTGTCTGTCTTCTTTTTAATGTTGTTTCCTCGCATAAATATTTTGAACTTTCTTGAGAAGAGTACCATATCATCATCATCTTCTCCTTCGACTCGGGTGGATAAGGCAATCCCCTTTGCCTTGGTCTTTTCATCCTCCCTCTTTGATTATTTCCTTGTAGATACTTCTAACTCATGGGTTTTAAGGGTCCCATGAAGTTTATCAAGATCATTGGATGCGGTGTCGCCTTTGTTGGATTCAATGATGGTCGTTCTCTTGGAATCCCACTCCTTGGGTAGGGCGCGTAGAGTTCTCTGAAAGAGTGGGTGCCCGGTTAGCCAACTTGTGGCTAAGGGTTTTTGTGAATCTATGTGTAAAAAATCTTTGTTTAATATAATTTACACTTTTATATTGGAATTTACTTTATCTTTTATCATATTATTATGTTGTGACGTACTATACGATACTTAGATAAAGACCTTGAATATACTAGAGTGCATGTAAGATGTGATAGTAGAACTGAATGGCTATCATGAAACACATCTTATTATCACTGTATATTCTAAACAGTTCCTAGTCAATTGAGCCGTCCACTAATAAGGATAAGCATCGCTTGAGATTGAGGCTAGAATTTGCGATTCCTAGTACCACGTTTCATTGGTATAGAACATAGAGATGTTCGAAGAATGCAAATGGATATTCATATGATGGATGATTGAACTACCCTATTCGGACTTTCCAAGTGGTTATCATTAATTGAGTGGATAAGTCCGCGGTTTTGGTTGTACACCATTAGTCCTTACTACTTGAAACATCATGGAGACTCTATATGTTAGTTATGTACTTTGACTCATTTACCGAATCTATGAGGGTCATCAGGTGTTCAGATTGGGTACAGTTACGACACATATAGGAGTCAATGCTTTGTTGTCAAGGATTCACCACACGCTTGCGAGTATGGATATCCTATGCTATCTGAGGAGATATTAGTGTGACAAATCTCTGGCCAGAGTACATGATGTGCTTTAGGTTACTTGGTTTCCTAGTAGCACATGCGATGTCACTATTTGATCTTCAAGATGCATTGCATAGTTATCGAATCTCAAACGACTCTCGATGTAACAATGGTTGTTGATTCGATCGGGATATATGGATGAAGGGACCGTACTGTACGCTAATTAAAATCTACTGGTTCTTGCAGGCACTATCAGTGATACCAAGAGAATCATGGGGCGATGTTGCTAGGCGCTCTTACCATGATTCGATGGGTAAGTCGGAAATTGTTGTTCCGAGTCACAAGGAGTTGTGAGCCCACAGCTAGCTGTATCCCTGAACCATTGAGGGTTACACAAGTAATGGATTACTAATCCCCGTTGAGATAGTTAAATTTAAAGAGTTAAATTTAGCGAAAGAGAAGTTGGACTTTTTAAGTAAAGGGAGTGGAATTTCCTAAAATGACATAGGGATGGGCATTTTTGGAAATCATTGAATTCGGATTCAGAAAAAATATCTTGACTTTAAAAGGTGCAGAAATGGTTTTTGAGCACATTGGTGAAATCAGTTTATCAATCGGAGTCATGATGAATTTTATATCAATATCTATAATAACAGGCTTGGCTTGTTGGGCTTAATTTATGACTAATGGGCCCTAAGGAGTTAGTGTCCTATTAGACATATAATTTAAACCAGTACAGAAATTATATATATCACAAATAGGGATTTTCGAAAACACAACATTGCTTATCTTGCAATTTTCGAAAATCTCTTATTATTCTAAGTTAGGATTTTCGAATTCCTTCTCCCTTTTGAGAGAATTCTGTCTGTGTTTTTTCTGAAAAATTACATTCTGAATTGACAGATCAAATCTGTAAATCTCTTCGATAAACATATGATTGATTTCTAGTGCAATCAATCAGAGGGTTTCTATTTTCTATTCGTGGACCTAATTCAGGAGTTGTTGAAGCAAGTCATCAGTTCCTGGGATTTACAAGAAGAGCATATTTAATATGTTGGAGTCCATTAATCAAGCCTTAGCTTGAAGAGGTAAAATATTAATTGTTATTATTATTTTACTTGTATATTTTAATCGTAAGGATTTGATACGCATGATATGAAATCGTTCTATATTAGAAAAGAAAAGTTTTTAAACTTCCGCTGCTCCGGGTATCAGATCTGACTGATCTGAAAACGTGTTCCAACAGTGGTATCAGAGACAGGTTGTTCTCAGATCAAAGGATAAAAATTTATCGATGGTACAAAATTTTGGCCTCGGTTTTTGGAAAACAAAACAAAATTTTTAAATTAAATTTTAAGAAAAACAAGGGCACGGGCAGCGATGATCGCTGCACAAGGGCAGCGATTCAATCGCTGGCAGCGCTGGCGCTGCCCAAGGGCAACGACGGGCTACCCAGGCCCTACGTGGGATGCCCTGTCCCACATGGAGGCGGGGCTGCCGAGAACGTCCCGGGCAGCCCGGGAAAATTAAAATTGGTTTTTAGAATTTTAAATTTTTTAAATTTTAGTTTTTGGTCCGATCGAAAAAATTTTTGATTAGACCACGAGGCATCGCGTCAAATTGTTTGAGTCTGAAATTTTTAAAATTGTTTTTTGGATAAATTTGAATTTTTGGAAAATTTATAAATTTTATTCGTTAAATTAGATTTTACAAAATTAATTATTTTGGTACAATTGATGATAAGATATGATCTTATGATTAAATTAGATAAAATTTGATTTTATCTTTTTAATTATGTTGTCTTTGCATGTTATCCAATGATTTAATTATTGAATTAATTATTGGATAAGAGGATGATCGATTGCCATGACCAATTTTGTAGGTGTATGTTAGGTTGTTTACATTTGGTTTTTATTATTGTTGTTGGGTTTTATTAATGGGCTTGGTTTATAGCCCAAATTGATTTATCATTTGTAATAAAAGTGGGCCTGGTTTATGGCCCGTTCCCACCCTTAAATATGTATCCCCTACTTGTCATCGAAATTTATTGTAAATTTATTAGACTTAATGGGAGATAAAGATTTGAAGACAATGGTGGGCCCAGTAGACAATAAAGACCGAAGAAATGTAAATTGGAAGATCAATGTAATAGGATTGCATTGCATACTTGCATATCACCTAGGATTGGACATAGACTCGTGATTGGAAACCATGGGTCGATTAGATCTAAGCATCGATCATCCTTTATATAATATTTGATATTATTGTTGTATGCATGTTTAGACTAAATTGCATGAATCCCGCAAGCATACAAATTTTTAAATGATGAGACAATTTTCAAAATTAAAATCCCTCATTTTAAATATGATTTAAAATTGATATCAAGATTAACAAAAGAGAATTTAAATATTGTTTAAATGTTTCTACCTTCCATCAACGATCAATATATGAGATGCTACCCGCGGGCATGGTCCGACTCATATTATTGGAGGGGGCCCGTTCGTCAAAAAGCTGTACATTGGATCGACACACGTTGTAAGTTGGGTGGAACTCCCATGGGATTGGCTCATATTATTGGGGATCCACATGGCGACCGTTCATCACAACTTAATATTGATGGGTCATCTTGACATGTCACAATAAACGACGTCATATTATTGGGCCCTTATTGGACATGGGGTAAAAACATGGGGGTTTCTTTGGAAGCAATTGGGCTCTATCTTTTGAAAATTATGGTTGGCTGATATTATTCGGGACTATGATTTGTCAATTGGACTTCATGTTCCCACTAAGAAAACCAGTTTCTCGTTTTCACTAGAGGGTAGTGAATTCGTTAAAATAGTGGGAGTGTGATTCATAAAATTAATATCGCCTTATTTTATGTCTTAGTAAATTAATTAAGCAATCAATGATTATTGTCTGTTTCTTTTCAGTATTTCATTATGATGAATTCACGAAATCCACTATACTCTATTCTCGAACAAAACAAATTGACTGGCGCAAACTATACGGAATGGTTCCGTAAGTTAAAGATTGTTCTAAGTTCGGAAAAGGCTTTTTACGTGTTAGAAAAGTCTCCTCCGAAGGAAGCCCCGACTGATGTGAGTCCAGAAGAGTTGGCTAAACTTGATAAATGGTGGGACCATGATATCAAGGCCAAAAGCTACATGCAGGCTTCGATGTCTGATGAACTTCAGAGGCGATTTGAGGATGCAGTGAATGCTGCTGACATTCACAAGGCCCTCAAGGAACTTTTTGGAGCTCAGTCGAGATCCGAGAGGTATGCGACTATCAAAGAGCTCATGACATGCCGCATGCGAGATGGGACTTCGGTACGTGAGCATGGGGTACACATGAACGGGCTTATTGAAAAGTTGGTAACACTCGATCTGACATTGGAGCACGAACTGAATGCGGACTTGTTACTTCTATCTCTTCCTTCGTCGTTTGACGGTTTTGTGATGAACTTCAATATGAACAAGATAGAGGCCACCCTTGAAGAGATGGTCAATATGCTTGTCACATATGAGGCCACATTAAAGAAGGATAAATCGGTACTCTTGGTAGGCTCCTCTTCTAACTCTAAGAAGGGACCAAGTGCAAAGGGTAAGAAACGTTCTGCCCCACCCAAGAAAACTGGACCGAAGAAGAAGAACAAGACAAAGGCTTCAAACGTGATCAAATATGAAGATGTTTTCCATCACTGCAAGAAACCCGGTCATTGGAAACGTAACTGCAAAGAATATCTCGAGCAGTTGCGAACTGCAAAGGGTATGTTCTCTATTGAAATAAATGTTTTACTTAATACTACTTCTTGGGTATTGGATACCAGATCTGGATCTCACATTTGCAATGATTTGCAGGTAATGACAAGAAGTCGTAAGCTTAGGATGGGTGAGACCCAGTTGGGGCTCGAAAATGGTTCTAGAGTTGAAGCCAAAGCTGTGGGAGACGTTTATTTAGTTTTGCAGAACAATTTTAAGTTATTTTTGAGAGATGTTTTATTTGTGCCAGATTTGGTTAAAAACATTATTTATGTTTCTATTCTTGATAGAGATGATTTTTCTTGCAATTTTTTGAATGAGATTTGCAATATTTACAAGAATGGATGTTTGATTGGAAATGGACAACTTGAAAACAATCTATATAACTTAAAATTAAAAGATGTACCAATTAATAATGTTGATAAACCGGCAACAACAAATAAAAGGAAAAATGATAGTCAAAACCCGACAAACCTTTGACATGCTAGACTAGGTCATATTTCCTCAAGGAGGATGAACAAGCTAGTGGGAGAGGGCATGTTTGACATGTCTGATATTAACTCTCTACCAACTTGTGAGTCCTGCCTAAAAGGAAAAATGACTAAAACTCCTTTCAAAGAAAAACCTAAGCGTAGTCAAAATCTGTTGGATTTGATCCATACAGATGTTTGCGGCCCATTTAGTATTGGTACTAAATATGGTCACACCTAATTCATTACATTTACTGATGATTATTCTAGGTACGGGTATTTATATTTTATGAAATATAAGTTTGAATCATTTGAAAAGTTCAAAGAATTCAAGGCTGAAGTAAAAAACAAACTAGGTAGGAGTATCAAAGCACTTCGATCAGATCGAGGTGGAGAATACTTAAGTACCGAGTTTTTGGGCTATCTAAAAGAGAATGAGATTCTCTCTCAGTGGACTCCTCCTATGACACCTCAGTTAAATGGCGTTTCGGAGCGTCGCATTTGAACTTTGTTGGACATGGTTCGATCTATGATGAGCTTCATTGAGCTCCCACCTTCGTTTTGGGGCTATTCACTTGAAACGGTGGTATTGTTGTTAAACAATGTCCACACTAAAGCAGTGAACAAAACTCCATATGAATTATGGAATGACAAAGCTCCTAAGTATTTGTACTTAAGAATTTGGGGATGTCCTGCTTACGTGAAGCAGACAGTGGGAGATAAGTTGGATAGTCGATCCACCTTATGTTATTTTGTAGGGAATCCGAAGAATTCAATCTGATATTATTTCTATCATCCTACTGAAACAAAAGTGTTTGTTTCGAGGAATGCCACCTTCATGGAGAAGGAGTTCGTACTTGATAAGAAAGACAAGATGATGGAACTCGAAGAAATACGAGAAGAACCCGAGATACAAAATAACGATCCCGCACCTCTGGAACCAATACTTGACACGCCTCTTCCTAGAAGATCCGAGAGGACTTCTAGACCTCCTATTCGACATGGTTTTCTTCTTAAAGGGGATCAAAGTGAACCCGACATTGGATGTGATCCAACAAACTTCAAGGAGGCAATTTTTGATGCTGATTCGAACTTATGGCTTGAAGCTATGCAGTCAGAAATAGACTCTATGCATACAAACCAAGTTTGGTCTTTAGTAGATCCTCCCGATGGAATTGTTCCAATAGGTTGTAAATGGATCTACAAGAGAAAACTTGGGCCTGATGGTAAGATACTGACCTACAAGGCACGATTGGTAGCAAAATGTTATACTCAAAGACAAGTTGTTGACTATGATGAAACTTTTTCACCAGTCGCAATGTTCAAGTCCATAAGAATCCTTATTGCCATAGCAGCTTGGTATGACTATGAGATATGGCAAATGGATGTGAAGACTGCATTCCTTAATGGAAACATTAAGGAAGAAATCTTTATGATGCAGCCCGAGGGATTCACATCCATGGGAAGCGAGCATAAGGTATGCAAGCTTCAGAGTTCAATTTATGGTCTCAAACAGGCATCAAGAAGTTGGAACCAAAAATTTGATGAAACAATAAAGGACTTTGGTTTCATCAAGAACCCGTAGAAACCGTGCGTATGCAAGAAAGTAGTTAAGGATGCTGTGACATTCTTAGTACTTTACGTTGATGACATCCTACTCATTGGGAATGATGTAGGGATGTTGCAGTCAACAACAATATGGTTATCAGGTAGATTCTCGATGAAGGACTTGGTTGAGGCATCCTATATTCTAGGAATACAGGTCTATAGAGATAGATCTAAGAGAATGATAGGACTCACTCAAGCAACCTACATCGACACCGTATTGAAAAGGTTTTCTATGGATGAGTCCAAGAGAGGACATCTACCTATGTGCCATGGAGTTTCGCTATCCAAGTCTATGTCTCCCAAGACTGACGAAGAGATAGAGAAAATGACACACATACCATATGCGTCAGCCATAGGGAGTATCATGTATGGGATGATATCTACCTGACCGGATGTGGCCTATGCTCTGAGTGTCACGAGCAGATACCAAGACAATCCCGATCAAATGCATTGGAAAGCTGTGAAGGATATTCTTAAGTACTTAAGAAGGACTAAGAATGTATTCATGGTTTATAGGGAAAGAGAATTGAAATTGGAAGGCTATACCGACTCTAGCTTCCAAAGAGACATGGATGACTCGAAATCAACCTTTGAATTTGTATTCATGCTCAATGGCGGTGCTGTCTCTTGGAAGAGTTCCAAGCAGGACACCACAGCGGATTCCACCAGTGAGGCAGAATACATTGCAGCACTAGCTGCTGCTAAAGAGACCATTTGGATGAGGAATTTCGTCCAAGAGTTGGGGGTCATTCCTGAAGCTGTTGGTCCAGTACCGGTGTACTATGACAACACTGGTTCCATTACTCAGGCAAAGGAACCAAGGTCTCATCAAAGATCCAAACACATACTGAGAAAATACCACATCATCCGGGAGATCGTGGAAAGACGAGACATCATTGTCGAGAGAGTGGCCTCTGCAGACAATATCGCTGATCCACTTACTAAGCCCTTGCCATGACCATTATTTGACAAACATTGCAAAGCAATGGGACTACATAGTATGACTAGTTGGCTTTAGGGCAAGTGGGAGATTGAAAGAGTGGGTGCCCGGTTAGCCAACTTGTGGCTAAGGTTTTTTGTGACTCTATGTGTAAACAATCTTTGTTTAATATAATTTACACTTTTATATTGGCATTTACTTTATTTTTTATCATAGTATTATGTTGTGACGTACTATACGATACTTAGATAAAGACCTTGAATATACTATAGTGCATGTAAGATGTGATAGTAGAATTGAATGACTATCATGAAACACATCTTATAATCACTGTATATTCTAAATAGTTCCTAGTCAATTGAGCCGTCCGCTAATAAGGATAAGGATCGCTCGAGATTGAGACTAGCATTTTCGATGCCTAGTATCACGTTTCATTGGTCTAGAACATAGAGATGTTCGAAGTATGCAAATGGATATTCATATGATGGATGATCGAACTACCCTATTCGGACTTTCCAAGTGGTTATCATTAATTGAGTGGATAAGTCCGCGGTTTCGGTTGTACACCATTAGTCCTTACTATTTGAAACATCATGGAGACTCTATATGCTAGTTCTGTACTTTGACTCATTTACCGACTCTATGAGGGTCATCAGGTGTCGAGATTGGGTACAGTTACGACACATATATGAGTCAATGCTTTGTTGTCAAGGATTCACCACACGCTTGCGAGTGTGGATATCCTATGCTATCTGAGGAGATATTAGTGTGACAAATCTCTGGCCAGAGTACATGATGTGATTTAGGTTACTTGGTTTCCTAGTAGCACATGCGATGTCACTATTTGACCTTTAAGATGTATTGCATAGTTATCGAATCTCGAACGACTCTCGATGTACCAATGGTTGTTGATTCGATCGGGATATATGGATGAAGGGACCGTACTGTACGCTAACCAAAACCTACTGGTTCTTGCAGGCACTATCAGTGATACTTAGGGAATCATGGGGCGATGTTGCTAGGCGCTCTTACCATGATTCGATGGGTAAGTCGGAAATTGTTGTTCCGAGTCACAAGGAGTTGTGAGCCCACGGCTAGCTGTATCCCTGAACCATTGAGGGTTACACAAGTAATGTATTACTAATCCCCGTTGAGATAGTTAAATTTAAATAGTTAAATTTAATGAAAGAGAAGTTGGATTTGTAAACTAAAAGGAGTGGAATTTTCTAAAATGACATAGGGATGGGCATTTTTGAAAATCACTGAATTCGGATTCAGAAAAATTATCTTGACTTTAAAAGGTGCAGAAGTGGTTTCTGTGCACATTGGTAAAATCAGTTTATCAATCGGAGTCATGACGAATTTTATATTAATTTCTATAATAACAAGCTTAGTTTGTTGGACTTAAGTTATGGATCATGGGCCCTAAGGAGTTAGTGTCCTAATAGACTTATAACTTAATCTAATCTAGAAATTATATATATATATATATATATATATATATGTGTAGTTTTCGAAAATACTAAGGAATTTTAATCTTGCAATTTTCGAAAATCACACATATTATTCCAAGGGGAATTTTCGAATTCCTCTACTCCATTTTGAGAGAATTCAGTATGTGATTTTTATGAAAAATTACATTCTGAATTGACAGATCAAATCTGTTTAATCTTTTCGATAAACATCTGATTGATTTCTAGTGCAATCAATCAGAGGGTTTTAGTTTTCTGTTCGTTGACCTAATTCCGGAGATTGATCGAGCAAGTCATCAGTTCCTGGGATTTACAACAAGAGCAGATTAATCTGTTGGAGTCCATAATCAAGCCATAGGTTGAAGAGGTAAAATATTAATTGTTATTATTATTTTACTTGCATAATTTAATCGTTAGGATTTGATACCCATGATATGGAATCGTTTCATATAAAAAAAATTTAAACTTCCGCTGCACCGGGTCTCAGATCTATGATCTGAAAATGTGATCCAACAGTGGTATCAGAGCCAGGTTGTTCTCAGATCTAACGATTAAAATTAATTGATTGTACAAAATTTTTAGCCTCGGTTTTTGAAACAAAACAAAATTTTAAATTAAATTTTTTTTGAAGGGCAACACGGGCAGCGACGAGCTGCCCAGCTCCACGTGGGCAGCCCTGTCCCACGTGGAGGCGGGGCAGCCCGGGAACGTCCCGGGCAGCCCGAAAAATTAAAATTTGATTTTTAATTAGAATTTTAAATTTTTGAAATTTTAGTTTTTGCTCCGATCGAAAATTGTTTTTGATTGGTCCACGAGGCATCGGGTCAAATTGTTTGAGTCCGAAATTTTTAAAATTGATTTTTGGATAAATTTGAATTTTTTGGAAAATTAATAAATTTTATCCGTTAAATTAGATTTTATAAAATTAATTATTTTGGTACAATTGATGATAAGATATGATCTTATGTATATATTAGATAAAATTTGATTTTATCTTTTAATTATGTTGTCATTGCATGTTATCCAATGATTTAATTATTGAATTAAATATTGGATAAAGGATGATCGATTGCCATTACCAATTTTGTAGGTGTATGTTAGAAAATTTACATTTGGTTTTTATTATTGTTGTTGGGTTTTCTTAATGGGCTTGGTTTATGGCCCAACTTGATTTGTCATTTGTAATAAAAAGTGGGCCTGGTTTATGGCCCGTTCCCACCCTTAAATATGTATCCCCTACTTGTCATCGAAATTTATTATACTTAGTGAGAGATAAATATTTGAAGACAACGATGGGCCCAGCAGACAATAAAGACCGAAGAAATGTAAATTGAAAGCTCAATGTAATAGGATTGCATTGCATACTTGCATATCACCTAGGATTGGACTTAGACTCGTGATTGGCAACCACGGGTCGATTAGTTTTGGGGTCGGTCATCCTAAATATAATATATGATATTATTGTTATATGCATGTTTAGACTAAATTTCATGAATCCCGCAAGCATTCAAATATGATATGATGAGACAATTTTTCAAAATTAAAAATCCCTCATTTTAAATATGATTTAAAATTAATATCAAGATAAACAAAAAGGAATTTAAATATTGTTTAAATGTTCATACCTTCCATCAACGATCAATGTATGAGATGCTACCCGCGGGCATGGTCCGGCTCATATTATTGGGGGGCCCGTTTGTCGGAAAGCTGTACATTGGATCGACACTCGTTGTAAGTTGGATGGAACTCCCATGTGATTGGCTCATATTATTGGGGATCCACATGGCGACCGTCCATCAAAACTTAATATTGATGGGTCATCTTGACATGTCACAATAAACGGCGTCATATTATTGGGCCCTTATTGGACATGAGGTAAAAACATGGGGGTTGCTTTGGAAGCAATTGGGCTCTACCTTTTGAAAATTATGGTTGGCTGATATTATTCGGGACTATGATTTGTCAATTGGACTCCATGTTCCCACTAAAGAAAATAGTTTCTCGTTTTCACTAGAGGGTAGTGAAATCGTTAAAATAGTGAGAGTAAAATTCATAAAATAAATCTCGCCATATTTTATGTCTTAGTAAATTAATTAAGCAATCACCGATAATTATCTGCTTTCATCTTAGTATATCATTATGATGAATCTTCGTAATCCACATGTCTCAATTCTCGAACAAAACAAACTGACTGACGCAAACTATACGGAATGGTTCCGTAAGTTAAAAGATTGTCCTGAGTTCGGAGAAGATTTTCTACGTGCTAGAAAAGGCTCCTCCGAAAACAGCCCCAGCTGATGTAACTTCGGAAAGGTTGGCCGAACTAGAGAAATGGTAGGACCATGATCTCAAGGCCAAATGTTACATTCAAAGATGGACAAGATTAAATAAGTTTGCTATCACTGCAAGAAACCCGGTTACTGGAAGCGCAACTGCATAGAATATATATATCGAGTAGTTACGAACTGCTAAGGATATATTTTGTAATGAAATAAATGTTTCACTTAACACTACTTCTTGGGTATTGGATACCAGATGTAGATCTCACATTTGCAATGAGTTGCAGATGATGACAAGTAGTAATAGGATAAGGATGGGTGAAACCCAGTTAAGGCTCGGGAATGATTTCAGAGTTGAATCCAAAGCTATGGGAAACATTTGTTTGATTTTGCAAAACAATTTTAAGCTAAATTTTGAGAGAGATGTTTTTTATTTGTGCCAAGATTTCATTAAAACATTATTTCTATTTCTATTCTTGATAGAGAATATTTTTCTTGCAATTTTGCGAATGAGATTTGCAATATTTACAAGAATGAATGTTTGATTTGAAATGGAAAATTTAAAAACGATCTATATAACTTAAAATTAAAAGACGTTCCAATTAATTATGTTGATAAACCGGTAACAACAAATAAAAGGAAAAACGATAGTCAAAACCCTGCAAACCTTTGACATGCTAGGCTAGGTCATATTTCCTCAAGGAGGATGAACAAGCTAGTGGGAGAGGGCATGTTTGATATGTCTGATATTAACTCTCTACCTACTTGTGAGTCCTGCCTAAAAGGAAAAATGACTAAATCTCCTTTCAAAGGAAAACCTGAGCGTAATCAAAATCTGTTGGATTTGATCCATACAGATGTTTGCGGTCCATTTAGTATTGGTACTAAATTTGGTCACACCTACTTCATTACCTTTACTGATTATTATTCTAGGTATGGGTATTTATATTTGATGAAATATAAGTCTGAAGCATTTGAAAAGTGAAGGGGATCGGTTAACTCGTGCCCGGAAACGCAGCGGAAATATAAAATTTTTAATAAAAGAAATCCGAGCACTTGTGTAGTATTCAAAAAACTCAAACAACCATAGGGTGTTTAGAATTTTACCTATCAATCTCAAAGATTGATTTATGGCTCCAACCAAGTTGATAAACAACTAGGCTCTTGAAAAGGGTAGACTCAATCTACAAGCTTCCAAGAGCACTCCTTGCTCAAAATGGATTCAACACTTCGAGCCTCCGAATTAGGTCCACGACTAGACGATCTAAATCCGCTCTAATTATGCACTAGAATATTTAGAGAATTTAGCATTGAGATATCATTTTCATCTCCCTCAAAAATGAAAGAAAAATTTTGGAGAAAATATGGATGGAGTGTTCGGCCACTTCAAGTTTGAATGGAATGAATTTATGTAATGTGTGTATATTATATTAATGGAGAAGAATTGATTAGATACAATTAAAACCATGCATAGAAAAATGCATGACTTGCATGGAAAATTGCATCCAATCTTTCAACCCTTCAAATTCCATCACACACATACACATACATATATTATATATATATATATACACGCCTATATATATATATATATATATATAAATATATATTTAAATGGTATTTTGAACTTATTTTAATTAAATATTAAACCTAAACCCATTTAAGTTTAATCAATTAATTAAATTCAACTTGAACTCATTCAAGTACACTAGTAACAATAATTATATAACACTATTTTATTTGAGCTCTACAAGACTCAATAGTGTTTAATTATTTGTACATTAAAATGTCAACTAGTGTTAAATTAATTCAACACTTGAATTAATTAACTAAGTTCAAAATAATAGTTTAGAAAATCACCATTTTCATAAACTAATTATTTTAAGTCAACTTTTAATCTTGGAACACATTCACAAATTAAAAGTTACTTATTCCATTCGTTCTCCAATTTAGAAGTCAAACTTATAATTTATTTTACTTATAAACTCCTTTATAAGTTGTTCAACACATTGAACTTATTTTAATCTCAACGGGATCTAGAAAGATAGTACTTGTGTGACCCTCAATGGTTCACTGATATAACTAGTAGTGGGTTCACATCTCCATGTGATTCGGGATCAACAAGTCCCTTATATGAGCATACCCTATATATAGCTCCATTCTTATTGATCAACACATTGATAATAAGAATGTCAGAAAACTCAAGTTTGATAGTACCCAACCAGTCATGTAAACGTCTAGCAACATCGCTTACATGACTCCCTAGGTATCAAATGATAGTGCCTGCAAGAACCAATCAATTATGGTTAGCGTACAGTACGGTCCCTTCAACTAATATATCCCGACCGATTCGACAACCATTGGTTTATCGAGAGTTGTCATTGAATCAATAACTATGTGTCATGCCGTAGTTGCATCAAAAATGTAATTCAAGAAACTCCTTTCTTAATTACACTTACTCTGATCAGAGATTTAAAGCTACGTATGCATGATATAACATAGGATATCCATACCCGTAGGTAAGCGGTGAATCCCCGACTACAATGCATTGACTCCTATATGTTTCGTCACAACACCCAACATTGCCACCTGATGACCCCAGATGAGTCGGTAAACAAGTCAAAGTGAAGCACTAGCATATATAGTCTCCATGTTGTCCCGGGTTATAAGGACTAATGGTGTAGAACCATAAACTAGGACTTCTCCACTCGATAAGTGAGAACCACTTGGAAAATCCTTTAGGGAGGGTTGTTCAGTGCACTCTACAAGGAGCACCTATTTGCATGCTTGGACATCTCCATGTCCCCTACCAATGAAACATGGTACTCACATCGCAAATACTAGTCTCAAGCTCAAGCGGCCTTTATCCTTCTTTATGGCGGCTGAATCGACTAGGAACAGTTTAGAATATACAGTATTCCAAATATGAGTTTCATGATAGTCATCACATGACCATCTCATATTCTTTCTACTATTTGTATATTCAAGGGCTTTATCTATGCTGCTTGCATGGGTATAAAGATAAAGATGTGCCAAATTAAATAATGTCAAATATTATTAAAATAAAGATTGTAATACAAGAGTTCTCTCAAGGACCATCGCCCAACACATTGGCTCGACGGGCACCTACTCTAACAAAAAGTTCAAAGAATTCAAGGCTGAAGTAGAAAACAAACTAGGTAATAGTATTAAAGCACTTTGATCGGATTGAGGTGGATAATATTTAAGTACCGAGTTTTTGGACTATCTAAAAGAGAATGGAATTCTCTCTCAGTGGACTCCTCCTATGACACCTCAGCTTAATGGTGTTTCAGAGCATCACAATCGAACTTTGTTGGACATGGTTCGATCCATGATGAGCTTCACTGAGCTCCCACCTTTGTTTTGGGGCTATGCGCTTGAAACGGTGGTATTATTGTTGAACAATGTCCACACTAAAGCAGTGGATAAAACTCCATATGAGTTATGGAATGGCAAAGCTCCTAAGTATTCGTACTTAAGGATTTGGGGATGTACTACTTACGTGAAGCGGACAGTGGGAGATAAGTTGGATAGTCGATCCATTTTATGTTATTTTGTAGGGTATCCGAAGAATTCAATCGGATATTATTTTTATCATCCTACTGAAACAAAAGTGTTTGTTTCGAGGAATGCCACCTTCATGGAGAAGGAGTTCTTACTTGATAAGAAAGGCAAGATGATGGAACTCGAAGAAATTCGAGAAGAACCCGAGATACAAAATAACGACCCCACACCTCAGGAACCATTAAACGACACACATCTTTGTAGAAGATCCGAGAGGACTTCTAGACCTCCGATTCGATATGGTCTACTTCTTGAAGGGGATCAAAGTGAACCCGACATTGGATGTGATCCAAGAAACTTCAGGGAAGCAATTTCTGATGCGGATTCGAATTTATGGCTTAAAGATATGCAGTTGAAATAGACTCGATGCATACAAACCAAGTTTGATTTTTAGTAGATCTTCCCGATGAAATTGTTCCAATAGAGTGTAAATGGATCTACAAGAGAAAACATGGGCCTGATGGTAAGGTACTGACCTACAAGGCACGATTGGTAGCAAAAGGTTATACTCAAAGACAAGTTGTTGACTATGATGAAACTTTTTCACCAGTCGCAATGTTCAAGTCCATAAGAATCCTTATTGCCATAGCAGCTTGGTATGACTATGAGATATGGCAAATGGATGTGAAGACTGCATTTCTTAATGGAAACATTAAGGAAGAAATCTATATGATGTAGCCCGAGGAATTCACATCCATGGAAAGCGAGCATAAGGTAAGCAAGCTTCAGAGATCAATTTATGGTCTCAAACAGACATCAAGAAGTTGGAACCAGAAAATTGATGAAACAATAAAGGATTTTGGTTTCATCAAGAAACCGGAGGAACCATGCGTGTACAAAAAAGTAGTTAAGGATGCTGTGACATTCTTAGTACTTTATGTTGATGACATCCTACTCATTGGGAATGATGTAGGGATGTTGCAGTCAACAAAGATATGGTTATCAGGTAGATTCTCGATGAAGGATTTGGGTGAGGTGTCCTATATTCTAGGAATAAAAATCTATAGAGATAGATCTAAGAGAATGATAGGACTCACTCAAGCAACCTATATCGACACCATATTGAAAAGGTTTTCTATGGATGAGTCCAAGAGAGGACATCTACCTATGTGTCATGGAGTTTCTCTATCCAAGTCTATGTCTTCCAAGACTGACGAAGAGATAGAGAAAATAACACACATACCATATGCATCAGCCATAGGTAGTATTATGTATGAGATGATATCTACCAGACCGGATGTAGCCTTTGCTCTTAGTGTCATGAGCAGATATCAGGACAATCCCAGTCAAATGCATTGGAAAGCTGTGAAGGATATTCTAAAGTACTTGAGAAGGACTAAGAATATATTCATGGTTTATGGAGGAAGAGAATTGAAATTGGAAGGCTATACCGACTCTAGCTTCCAAAGTGATGTGGATGACTCGAAGTCAACCTCTGGATTTGTATTCATGCTCAATGGCGGTGCTGTCTCTTCGAAGAGTTCCAAGCAGGACACCACAGCGGATTCCACCACTGAGCTAGAATACATTGCAGCATCAGCTGCTGCTAAAGAGGCCGTTTGGATGATGAATTTCGTCCAAGAGTTGGGCGTAATTCCTGAAGCTGTTGGTCCAGTCCCGGTATACTGTGACAACACTGGTGCCGTTGCTCAGGCAAAGGAACCAAGGTCTCATCAAAGATTCAAACACATACTGAGGAAATACCACATCATCTGAGAGATCGTGGAAAGAGGAGACATCACTGTTGAGAGAGTGGCCTCTGCAGACAATATCGCTGATCCACTTACTAAGCCCTTGCCAGGACCATTGTTTGACAAACATCGCGAAGCAATGGGACTACGTAGTATGACTAGTTGGCTATAGGGCAAGTGGGAGATTGAAAGAGTTGATGCCCCGCTAGCCAAGTTGTGGATAAGGGCTTTCAGAGTCAATTATTGTAAACAATCTTTGTTTAATATAATTTACATTCATTAATGGCATTTTCTTTAACTTTTTTCATAATGTTATATTGTGATATACTATTGTTGTTTTGATAAAGACCTTGAATATACTATTGTGTAAGTAAGATGAGATAGTAAATAAAGAGAGATCACTATCATGAAACACATCTTATAGTCACTGTATATTCTAAATAGTTCCTAGTCCATTGAGCCGTCCGCAAATAAGGATAAGGATCGCTCGAGATCGAGACTAGAATTTGCGATGCCAAGTACCACGTTTCATTGGTATGGAACATAGAGATGTTCAAAGCATGCAAATGGATATTCATATGATGAATGATCGAACTACCCTATTTGGACTTTCCAAGTGGTTATTATTAATTGAGTGGATAAGTCCGCGGTTTTGGTTGTACACCATTAGTCCTTACTACTTGAAACATCATGGAGACTCTATATGATACTACTATACTTTGACTCGTTTACCGACTCTATGAGGGTCATCAGGTGTCGGGATTGGGTACAGTTACGACACATATAGGAGTCGATGCTTTGTTTTCAAGGATTCACCACACGCTTGCGAGTGTGGATATCCTATGCGATCTGATGAGATATTAGTGTGACAAATCTCTGGCCAGAGTACTCGATGTGATTTAGGTTACTTGGTTTCCTAGTAGCACATGGGATGTCACTATTTGATCTTCAAGATGCATTGCATAGTTATCGAATCTCGAACGACTGTCGATGTACAAATGGTTGTTGATTCGATCGGGATATGTGGATGAAGGGACCGTATGTACGCTAACCAAAACCTACTGGTTCTTGCAGGCACTATCAGTGATACCTAGGGAATCATGGGGCGATGTTGCTAGGCGCTCTTACCATGATTCGATGGGTAAGTCGGAAATTGTTGTTCCGAGTCACAAGGAGTTGTGAGCCCACGGCTAGCTGTATCCCTGAACCATTGAGGGTTACACAAGTAATGGATTACTAATTTCCGTTGAGATAGTTAAATTTAAAAAGTTAAATTTAATGAAAGAGAAGTTGGACTTCTAAACTAAAGGGAGTGAAATTTCCTAAAATGACATAGAGATGGACATTTTTGGAAATCACTGAATTCGGATTCAGAAAAATTATCTTGACTTTAAAAGGTGCAGAAATGGTTTCTGTGCACATTGGTAAAATAAATTTAACAATCGGAGTCATGATGAATTTTATATTAATTTCTATAATAACAGGCTTGGCTTGTTGGGCTTAAGTTATGGATCATGGGCCCTAAAGAGTTAGTGTCCTAATAGACTTATAACTTAATCTAGTCTAGAAATTATATATATATATATATATGTGTGTAGTTTTCAAAAATACTAAGGAATTTCAATCTTGTAATTTTCGAAAATCACACATATTATTCCAAGGGGAATTTTTGAATTCCTCTACTCCTTTTTGATAGAATTCAGTCTGTGATTTTTATGAAAAATTACATTCTGAATTGACAGATCAAATCTGTTTAATCTCTTCGATAAACATTTTATTGATTTCTAGTGCAATCAATCAGAGGGTTTTAGTTTTCTGTTCATGGACCTAATTCCGGAGAATGATCGAGCAAGTCATTAGTTCTTGGGATTTACAACAAGAGCAGATTAATCTGTTGGAATCCATAATCAAGTCATAGCTTGAAGAGGTAAAATATTAATTGTTATTATTATTTTACTTTCATAATTTAATCGTTAGGATTTGATACCCATGATATGGAATCGTTCCATATAAAAAAAATTTTAAACTTCCGCTGCACTGGGTATCAGATCTATGATCTGAAAACGTGATCCAACACACAGTTACATTCCAAAGGTCATAGTCTACGGATTGGATATATAGGGACATTCGATTTTTCCAATATCCGTAGTTTATGCCATTGAAAATAGAAGGAAGATTTGTTGATTTCCCTTGAGCATAATCGCTAGCTAGATTTGCCATAGAGCATTTTTGAAAATATTTTGTAAAAGATGCCTCTGATACCACTTGTTAGAACCTAATGGGGGGAATTTAGGTTCTATTGGAAACTTTAGCAATTTAAAGCGATTATAGAAATACGCAAGCGGAAGACTTAAATAAATCAATAATAAATGCAGTAAATAAATGCGTAATGTAAATAAAGCAGTAAAAGGGATAAGAGATGTTTATAGAATTTCGACGATAAATCGTCTACGTCTCCCCTTCTTGGTTAAGATCGATTAACCAAGGATCCACCAGCACTTCAACGTCTTGGCCTTGATGGCTCTAAGGATAGCCATATAACTCAACACGATCACCATGCCGATACAACTCGAACACTTGGCCTTAAGGGCTCCAAGGATAGCCTCAACAACAATTACACACTCGGGCTTCACACTCGAGAGTACAACGAAAGCTCAACAACTCACAATCAATTTTTACAATCAACTCTCTAATTGAAAGAAATATGTATGAAACTCTTGATTGAACACTTGAGAAGTAGAGGAGAGGATTGCTTGAGTTGTGTTTGAAATGGCCTTGGAATGCATCTATTTATAGCTAAAAATTCTGGCAGGTTTGTTGCGTCTGTTCTGGCCTTCGTTGCGTCCGTTCGGCGCACATTTAATTCTTTCGGCAT